>NC_139019.1:169509791-169951286 GCF_964374135.1 Grampus griseus
AAGATGTAAAAAATTGTGGTGAGGTACAGTAATTCCGAGGCGGTATGAAGGACGAGGCCTGGGGACTGTGATGGGGAGGGAAGGATGGAGGGGGTTGGGAGGGGGATCCGGAGGGCCTCTCTGAGGGGGTGAGATCTAAGCCAAGTCTTGAAGGGTGAAAAAGAGCCAGCCAGGGCTTCCCTGGTGGCGCAGTGGTTAAGAATCTGCCTGCCAATGCGGGGACACGGGCTCGAGCCCTGGCCCAGGAAGATCCCACATGCCATGGAGCAACTAAGCCCGTGCACCACAACTACTGAGCCTGCGCTCTAGAGCCTGCAAGCCACAACTACTGAAGCCCGCACACCTTGAGCCCGTGCTCAGCAACAAGAGAAGCCATCACAATGAGAAGCCCACGCACCACAGTGAAGACCCAACTCAGCCAAAAAAGAAAAACAAAGAGCCAGCCATGTGAGAGCAGAAAGAAAAGTGTCCCAGGCAGAGGCAACAGCTTGTGCAAAGGCCCTGGGGCGGGAACGGACAGGACTGCTGGAGGAAGTGAATGTACATACAGGACCCTGTCTCGTGTGCTCACTCTTACTACCAGTGACTGAGACCTCGACACAGGTACCAGCTGGGAGCTCTGAGACATCAGGGAGATTGGTCCTGAACGGCAGGAGGGTGAGGTCTGGCACGGTCACTCGCTCACTGGGTCCACGTCTGAGCCAGGACCGACGACCTGGTCTGCGCACTGGGGACCGGACGCTCTCTGTGGGTGGTCTGCGCACTGGGGGCGGGGCGCTCTCTGTGGGTGGTCTGCGCACTGGGGGCGGGGCGCTCTCTGTGCGGCCAGCGCAGGGCCCGCGGGGCCGCTCACCTCATGTTGAAGGGGGCCATCAGCCGCACCACGTACTGCCGGTCTTTGGGCAGCTTGAGCTTGGGGATCTTTGACGGGTCGAAGTCGGGCGGGTAGTATTTCTGTGGGGAGGAAGGAAGGGTCAGGGGAGCTGCTTTCAGACGCAGGGGCAGGCTGGGGGCAGAGGGAAGGGGCTCTGGGGAGCTGTGTCTGGGTCCCCAAGACCACGCCCACGTTTGAGGATTTGGTGAGAGGACTCCTAGGACTTGCATACACTTGTCCTCATGGCTACTATTCATCACAGCAAAGGGATACAGAGAAAAACGAGCCAAGGGAAAAGGCATGTGGGGAGGGGCCCAGGGAGACCGGACACAAACTTCCAGAGACTTCTCCTGATGGAGTCAATTCTCCCAGTGATACATTGTGACAACGTGTGCGAAATGTCCCCCAGGGAAGCTCAGGAAGACCCAGCACCCAGGGTTTTCACTGGGGGCTGGTGTGTAGGCACCTCTGCCCGGCACGTATGACGATTCCAGACTCTAGACTCCCGGAGGGGAGCAGGTGCTCAGCATAAACCACACTGTTTGTACTAACAGTTTAACCCCAGGGAGCCATTCTTTTCAGAGAACATTGGGAACCATCCCAAAATTCAGGTTCCCGGATACCAGCCAAAGTCCAGCATTGCAAGCCAGGCTTTCTAAGGCAGCAGCCTCAAGCCTGTTGCATCAACTCTTTCTGCACAGGAGCCTGAGATGGGAGATGTGGGGAAGGAGAGTCTGGATTATGAAAGAGAACTACATACGATAATCAGAAAATAAAGCACTTTGCATTTTGAGCACTTACTAGGCTCCACGTAGTACACAGAGAGCTTTATGTCCCCTGCCTCATGGAATTCTTGCAAAGACTCTATGAGACAGAGAATGGTGTACCCATTTCACAGAGGAGGAAACTGAGTTCTGGTGGTTTCAGCTACTCAGGGTCACACAGTGTGAGCAGCAGATCCAGGATTCAGACCCAGGGACACAGCTCTGGGGAAACTGTGGTACAGTGATTAGGAGCATCAGTTACAGAGCTGGCGGGGAGGGGTGTCTGGGTTTGATTCCTCTATTCTCTGGCTATTACATAACCTCTCTGGGCCTCAGTTTCCTCATCTGAAGAAGGGATAACCTGTCCCCCTGAGAAGACCTGATGAACAAGGCACTTAGAGCTGTGCCTGGCACACAGAAGCATCTACCAGCAAGTTATGGAAATAGCTGGGCTGCCAGTTGGATCCTCGGGATGGAAGGACTTTCACGGACTCGAAGTCCGACACAACTGCACTGGGTCTGGCTGGGGCTGAATTCCTAATATAGGTGTTTAAGAGATTAGAGCACTGAGTCACTGTAAGGGACATCATCCTGGGCTCCAAGCCACCAGTCTGGAGGTCTCCTCTCTACTCCGTCCAGACATCTTAGGCTTACACACTCCCAGGCTGGGGAGCTCACCCCCTTCCTGGGAGCACACACCCTGCTGAAGGGCGGGGAACAGGGACTCAGAATTCCGGAGCGCTCTTTTCCAGAAGCTGAATCCTGCCTTCCAGAGACCAGCTCCACACCCCAAGAGTCCCAGTTTTCCCCAACAGAACTGGGAGAAGTTGAGGCAATTGGAAGGGTCCCTGCCAGCGGAGAAGAAGAGCTTAGCAAAGCCTAATCCCTCCGAGGAACACGATTGGCTAGAACCCCAAGCGGGGAGAGACTTAACAGAGCCACGCCTCCTGGAGATGAGAATGTAAAGTGAGAATACCAATATCCTAAAGAGGCTCCGCCCCCAACGGGAGTGACTGGATAATTCCTTTCAGAAAATCCTATCAGAAGTGAGTGGGTAAATAGCCTAAGCTCCGCCCCCACAGGTGACTGGGTACACCCCAGCCTCGAGGGGAAGGCTTAGTGAAGGCCCACCCCCCGCGGAAGGTGATTAGGAGGGTTCTAGAGAGCCCCGCCCTGCAGAAGGCCGTTGGGGAAGAAAGCAAAGGCCCTAATAGGAGAGGATAAGTAGCCCTCCTCGGCCCGAGCTCCGAGATGTCCCGCCCCAGGTCGAAAACCCTAGTTGCCCAATACTTACGTTTAAAACTTTTCGCTCCGACATCTTTACCTCCTGCTCTTCTCACGACCACGAGAATACTGATTAGGCTGAGTGCTTGTCGAACTTCCCCGACCATCTATCCTTGTATTTCCGCTTCCGTTACTTCCTTCAGCGGCTGTTATTGGCTGCTGCGTACACAGCTTGCCTTTTCATTGGTTCAGATCACCGCCTGTCAACACTCGAGTCCGTCTGTATTCCCTCCCCAGTTGCAACCTCGGTAAGGGCGCAGCAGAAGGTTCCGGCGTCGGTGTGGATTTGAAGTTCCGAGGAGGAGGCGCTGCGCCCTCTAGAGGTGAGCAGCGACTGGTTAAAATTTCGTCGTCACGCGACGTGGCTGCTGGTAGCTACGTTCCCTGTGGTTTTATTCAGCAAACGTAGAACTCAGCGTTGAGCGCTTACCTTGTGTGTTGGGCTCCGGGAACCTACACATCGTTCCCGTGTCCCTAGCGCTCACCTGAGGACTGGGGCAGCTCTTACGATCCACACAGCTCCACAGGGAAGCACCCTGGACGCCCCCCCACACCCAAGTTTATCTTGAGTCACAGTTAGAGACTCAAAGACCAGGCTCCAAACCTACCTCCCCCTACAAACATTCGCTCCCAGATGTCCCCCCCGTTGTTTGCCTCTGAGTTGTCCCTCTAAAGAGGTCGTTCCTTCCCTAGCCTCCTCCCTTCCTTTTACAAATGTTTGTTCTGTGTCAAGGACGTGCTCAGTCACTGGGGACACATCAGAGAATAAGACGTAAGATTTCTGCCCTCATGGAGATCACAGTCTGTCTGGTGGGACTGATGGCACAATAAACACACACAAAAACCCTTTCGGGTCCTGGTAAATGATCTGAACATAATAAAACAGGGAGACATATGGAAAGTGATGAGAAGGGGCTACTTGAGATGTATGAGTGTCCTATGGCTGCTGTAACAAATTACCACAAGCTCAGTATTTTTAAACAACACATTTATTAGAGTTTGGGAGGTCAGAAGTCTAAAATGGGTGGCAGGTTCCTTCAGGAGGCTTCAGGAGAGAATCCATTTCCTTGTCTTTTCCAGCTTCTAGAGGCTGCCAGAGTTCCATGGCTCGCGGTCCTGGATCACTCTGACCTCTGCTACCACTGTCACATCACCTTCTCTGTCTCCCTCTGACCCTCCTGCTTCCCTTTTATAAGGTCACTTGTGATTACCTTGGGGCCACCTGGATAATACAATATAACTCTACTTCATTTTCATTAACTTTAAAAAACATATTTATTTATTTGGTTGCACCAGGTCTTAGTTGTGGCAGGCGGGCTCCTTAGTTGTGGCTTGCTGGCTCCTTACTTGTGGCATGCAAACTCTTAGTTGCAGCAGGCATGTGGGATTTAGTTCTCTGACCGGGGATCGAACCTGGGCCCCCTGCATTGGGAGCATGGAGTCTTAACCACTGCACCACCAGGGAAGTCCCCATTTTCATTAACTTAATGAAAGATCCTCAATCTTTAAGGATCCTCAAGATTGTTAAATTAATCACATCTGCAAAGTCCCTTGTGCTGTGTAAGGTATCACATTCACAGGTTCTGGGGATTAGGACATGGATATCTTTGGGGGGGGGTCTTTATTCTGCTTGCCCTAGATGAGGTGGTCAGGGAAGGCTTCTTGGAGGAGGTGACCTTGGAATTGAGACCTGAGTGAAATGTACTGAGAAGCTCCTGGATTGAGAAAATCCTTCAGAGCCTGGCTGTGTTTTCCCCTCCTCAGAGCTTCCCAAACCCATGTGCCATTGGTGTCCACCCACAGTGGGGCTCACATCTGGGCAGCTTTTGAGGTGAACCAAACTGAACTGAACTGAATGGATTCATCATTCCATCCCAGGTGGAACACCCACCACCCCTGCCCTGACTCCCCCAGCCCTGTCTCTTTCTCTGGTCCAGCCCTGACCCCGTGTGTGGCAGTGGGGATTCACTGTGTGTGTGTGTCCTGGTCTGTCCTCTCCTCACAGGGTCTCATGTGGATCTGTTAAAAGAAGGAAGAGTCCTCATTCTAGTGACAATGATCCTTTTCTAATTAAACAATTTAAAAAATCTCATATTCACAGTTCACAAAACATTGCACTGTGTCAAAGGAGGCAGGCAGTACATCCCCATTTCACAGACTGAGAAACTGAGGCTCAGAGAGGCAAAGTCACTTGTCCAAGGTTGCCCGGCAACTCGGCAGCAGTGAACCCAGGCCAGTCAGGTCCCATCCACCCTTAGGTGGATGTCAAGGGCACAGCCCCTCTTTGGGGGTGCAGGGAACCCCCACTACTTGCCCAGGGTCACGGAGGCAACGGCGGGGAGACTCCAGGCGCTTGATTCCCCATAGTCAGTGAGGTCCAGAGCAGCCACCTGGATGCAGTACTTGGCTTGGGGCCTCACAGCCTTGAGGGTGAAGGATGTGCCTTCAATTGGTCCCACCTGAAAGCAGAAGGAGGTCTGGGTCGGTGGAAACAAGGAAGCTATGTGATCAAGCCTTCCGTCCCCATGTTCGGGCTGCTGCTCCAAGACTCAGGCACCAATGTCAATCCTCATCGGCATGCCCTCTGCGGCCCCTGTACATCTTCGGACATCTTAAACATCTTGCTGAGCAGGGAGAGCCTGCCCCTCCCTGGCCAGCCAATTCTTGGTCGACCAGGAGCATGCCTTTCATATGAAAACCAACCCACCCCGAGTCCACACCCCCAGCCATCCCCTCTCTGTACTGGTCACACACCAGCCCATATCCCCACCCTGTCCTAAATCACCCCAGGGCCAGATGCCAAGCAACTAGAGACCACCCTGCAGCCCAGAGCCCACTGGAATTATTCAAACTTGCTTACCCTAAGCTGTTCACCTGCCCCGCCTAGCCTTCCCCGAGGAAACCCCAATCCACCTCTGGCCTGGGCTCTCCCCTGGCTCCCACTTCAGCCTCCTGATGTCCCAAAGTTGCCCACGTGGCCCTGCGTGGCGTGATGTGTCCTCTTTTCTGAGGAAATGTAATAAATTCTTCTTTTGATGGCCTTGACCTTTCCATGTCCTCACTCAGGCACCTCCACAGATTAAAATCCCTGGGCACCCATGAGACACCCTCTCAGCTCTGCCTTTCTGGTTCTCCGCCCTGTCCCCTCTGTTCCCGCCACTCCACACTCTCCCTCCAACATCGGGGTCCCCCTCATCCTTGGCATGTCCCATGTCAGCCACCATCAGCAGCTTCCCCAGTTCAGGTCTGACTATGTCCCTCCTTCCTCTGCACAAGCTGTCCCATATGGCAGCCGGATGTGATGCTTTACGTTTTAAATTTAGATTAATTAATCATTGCACAATCTTGCGAATACACCAAAGTTACTGGCCTGTGCACTTGAAAACAGAGAGCTTCGTGGCATGTAAACTCTGTCTCGATTTTAAAATTGCAAGCATTTGCAAAATTAAACTAATGAATACTACATCAACTTTAAAAGCCCATTCCTCGACTCCTCAGCAGCTTGCAACTGCTTGGCAGCCTCATGCGGCCCGAGGCTACCGTCTTGGACAGTGTGGATGTGGAACATTTCTACTGTTGCAGAAGGTTCTAAGGGACAGGATTGCAAAAGCCTAAACCCTGCAAAGACTCAGCTCCTCAGCCCAGCATCCAAGGCTGCCCAGGACACAACTGCCCTGCCCGTATGCTCACTGACTGATACCCTGCCTTTATTGTTTAAGAATGTAAAACAATATATTGGTGCTCTCAATTGAGGTGAAATTCACATGACGTAAAAATTAACCATTCCAAGGTGGATAATCTAGTGGCATTTAGTACATTCACAGTGTTGGGCAACCATCACCACTATCTAGTTCCAGAACATTCCATCCCCCCAGAAAGAAGCCCCATCCCCATGAGCCGTCACCCCCTCTCCCTCCCCCAGCCCTGACAACCACTAATCCAATCTCTGTCTCTGTGAATTTGCCTGTTCTGGACATTTCCCATCAATAGAATCACACACAGTGTGTCCTCCTGTGTCTGGCTTCTCTCACTGAGCATCGTGTTCTCAAGGGTCCATCCACGTTGTAGCGAGTGTCAGGGCT
The DNA here is from genome assembly GCF_964374135.1 of Grampus griseus. Taxonomy (NCBI): domain Eukaryota; kingdom Metazoa; phylum Chordata; class Mammalia; order Artiodactyla; family Delphinidae; genus Grampus; species Grampus griseus. The sequence continues at coordinate 169,516,796 of NC_139019.1, forward strand.
TCTCTGCTTTTCATGGCTGAGTGATGTTCCCGTGTGTGGAGGGACCGCGTTGTGTTTATCCATCATCCGTCGATGGGCACTTGTGTTATTTCCACCTTTTGACCATTGTGAGTGGTGCTGCTGTGAACATTCGTGTACAAGTAATTGTTCGAGACCCTGTTTTCAATTCTTTTGGGTAGATGCCCAGGAGTGGAACTGCTGGGCTGCGTTCACGTTGCACACCAGCACCCCAAGCTGTGACCCACACCCCACTGTACCTTTGCACATGCTCTTCCGTCTACCCGGGAACTGCCCTCCCCGTCACCTCACCCTCCTCACCTGGCGGAAGCGGGCAGCTCCGTGGCGCTTGTAGCGGATCCGGTACTTGAGTGAGAAGATCTCCGGGAAGGGCCAGGACCGGGGGGGTTCCCATTGCACCCAGAGCCGCTGCCCAGGGAGGGGGCTCAGGCGCACACCTTCTGGAGGGTCCGGTTTGACTGACGGACAAGCAGGAGACAGGGTCAGCGGAGGGCACATTCACTCATTCATTCAACCAACCAACCAATAAATATTAGTTGAGGGTCTGCTGAGTGTCCAGGGATGTTCTGGATACTAGGGACACAGTAGTCCTGTCACCTTGGAGCTCAATCCCCCGGGCAGAAGATAAGACACAAAGGCAGATCCGAAGGTCATAAAAAGGAGGGAAGAAAGGTCAGGAGTGCAAGGAGGGTAGTGGGTTGCAATGTTTTTGGAGACACAACTCACATACCAGAGAATTCACCCTTTGAAAGTGTACAGTTCAGTGGTTTTAGTATATTCACAGTGTCATGCAATCATCACCGCCATTTAATCCGGAACATTCCATCTCCCCAAAAGAAGCCCCATCCCCGTGAGCAGTCAGCCCCCCATTCCTCCCTCCCAAGCCCCTGACAACCAAAAACCCACTCTCTGTGTCTGTGGATTTGCCGGTTCTGGACATTTCCCATCAACGGAATCACACACTGTGTGTCCTTCTGTGTCTGGCTTCTCTCACTGAGCATTGTGTTCTCAGGGTCCATCCATGTGGTAGCGAGTGTCAAGGCTTCTCTCCTTTTTATGGTTGAACAATATTCCATTGTGGGGATGGACACGTTTTGTGTATCCATTCATCAGTTAATGAGTATTTGTGTCGTTTCTAATTTCTGCCTATTATGGATAATACTGCTATGAACATTCATGCACAAGTTTTTTCTGCAAACGTGCTTTCCATTTTCTCTTAGATATATACCTAGAATTGGAATTGCTGGATTACATGGTAACATGTTTAGCTCTTTGAGGGACTGCCAGTCTGTTTTCTAATAACCACCAGCAATGTATGATGGTTTGCAATTTTAAAAAAATGCTTAGGGAGGACTCACTGAGGAGATGATATCTGAGTTGAGAGCTAAAGGAGGTGAGGGAGTGAACAGTGTGGAGACCTGGGGGAAGAGCCTTGCGGGCAGGGGGAACAGCACGTGTAAAGGTCCTGGAGCAGAACTGTGCCTGGTGTGTTGGAAGAACAGCGAGGAGGCCCATGTGGCTGGAGCAGAGTGAGTGAGAGGGGGAGAGGGAGGAGGGGAGGGCAGGGAGGGGACAGAAACAGATGGTGGGAGCCCTGGAGGGCTGTAGGCAGGGCAACAATGGGACCTGACTCAGGTGCTCACAGGCGCCCTCTGGTGGCTCCTGTGGGGAGGACAGATTGTGGGAAGGAGGGCGAGAGCCCAAGGGGGGACCCGACTGGAGTGCTCACAGGCACCCTCTGGTGGCTGCTGCGGGGAGGACAGACTGCGGGCAAGAGGGCAGGAGCCCAAGATGGGACTTGACTGGAGTGCTCACAAGCGCCCTCTGGTGGCTGCTGTGAGGAGGACAGATGGGGGTGAGGGCAGGAATAGGGGACCAGGATGGAGGGGCTGCCACTGGTCCAGGTGGGCGGTGATGCAGGTTGTACCAAGTAGGGGCTCAGGAGAGGGGAGAAGTGGGCGGATTCTTGCTGAATTGTGAAGGTGGAGCCCACAGGATCCGTGAGAGAAGGACAGGATCTCATCCTGACAGGTGGGAGGTGGGCGTGTGTGTGTGTGGGAGGAGCAGAAGGGGGACCCTCCACACCCCCACCACTGCCCCTACTCACTGACGTGCTCTGGGACGAACGGCACGAAGCTGCTGCTGACGCCCCGGGGGTGGACAGCTGTGATGTTGAGCACATAGGGCACCATGGAGAACATCTGGATGTCAGGGATGATACAGCTGGTGGCCTCTGGTGTCTGCTGGAGGCAGGGCCAGCTCTCCCCATGGGCTGCCACGCCAAGCCTGGACATCGAGTGTGCTGTGAGGGTCCCAGCACTTCCTGCTGGCCCCCTGTGCCCTGGACCCCAAGTAGGGACAGCAGGTGAGGAGTCCTGCTCTTGGCTGTGTGATCCTAGGGACCCCTCACTCCAACATCACAGAGCCCGGGGGACCCAGGGTCAGGGGTAAAACCCCACAGGGAGATGCTAGGGTCCGGATTCTAACACTTTCTGGGGGGACTTCCCTGGCGGTCTGGTGGTTAAGAATCTGCCTTCCAATACAGGGGACGTGGGTTCGATCCCTGGTCGGGGAACTAAGATCCCACATGCCACGGGGCAACTAAGCCCATGCGCCACAACTCCTGAGCCCTCATGCTCTGGAGCCCATGTGCCACATCTAGAGAGAAGCCTGTGCACCACAGCAAAGAAGAACCTGCATGCCACAGCAAAGACCCAGCACAGCCAAGTAATAATAATAATACAGTTTTTTAAATAAATAAATAAAGCTTTCTGGAATGTCAACATTCCAGCCTTAGAATTCCAACATTCCCAGGTCTACAATTCATGGATTCTGGAATCCGAAATAATAAGATTCCAGTTCTCTAGAGTTCTGACACCCCAAGATTTCAGACTCTATAGGCTGGAGCTCAGCACCGTCCACAGCAACTTCCACAGCATCCAAAACGTTCTGCTTCTGCCCTGTGGATATGAAGCGCGGCTAGTGCAACTGAGTGGGACTTTTTGATTTATTTCATCTAATCTGAATGAAAAAGTTTCCACCTATCAGAAAGCGTGGGAAAGCTCCTCAGAACAACTCAGGTGTGTGAATCTACTTTTCCAAACACAACTATTATGAAATCTAATCAGAGATCAAGAATATCCGATTGGGGGACTTCCCTGGTGGCGCAGTGGTTAAGAATCCATCTGCCAATGCAGGCGACACGGGTTTGAGCCCTGGTCCGGGAAGATCCCACGTGCCGCGGAGCAACTAAGCCCTTGTGCCACAACTACTGAGGCTGCGTGCCACAACTACGGAAGACCATGCACCTAGAGCCCATGCTCCACAACAAGGGAAGCCATTGCAATGGGAAGCCCACTCACCACAGTGAAGAGTAGCCCCCGCTCACCACTAGAGAAAGCCGGCGGGCAGCAACGGGAAGACCCAAAGCAGCCAAAATTAATAAATAAATTTATTTGTTTTTAAGAAAGAAATTCTGATTGAATGTTTAGCATCTGAATTGAAGTGTGACACGTGTAAAGCACACATGGAATTCCATGACTTAGTATAACAAGACCGAATGCAAAATTTCTCATTAATTTTGAAAGTATTGATTACATGTTGAATACTTCAGATAATCCTATTAAATGCTATGAAATCAATTTCTAGTACAAGTTTAAATCTATGAATCGTATATAAGCATGTTAAAGTGCATCGCATTCGATCATATTAAATGATAAACATTTGGAATATTTAGATACTATTTAAATAAAATATTAAAGCCAATGTCACCCATTTCTTTTTCTTTTTTAAATGTGGCTTCTAGAAAATTTTACCCTCCACATGCGGCTTGCAGTACGTATTTTAGGGAGTATATTTCTAAGGGTTGGTGGTGCTCTAGAATTCTGAGGGGTTCAGGCTCTCACGAAGTCCCCAGCTGCCCTGATCCTAGGGGGTCAGCCCCGATGTAAAATCCCCAGGGAGCCCTCCAGGCTCTCTGACCTGTATGTGGCAATGAAGGACGTGGGCCTGGAGGAGTTCGGAGCGGGCGGCAGGGTCCAGGAGCAATCCACTGCGATCGGGTACCTAGAGGCCTGGCACCGCACCCTGGGCTGGGTGACAGCTGCTGGGGGGCCCGGAGAGAGAGGGAGAGCATGAGCTTCTGATTCACCCAGGACCATCAAAGTCCTACCGTGGCTTGGCCCCCACCTCACTGCCAGCCAGTGCTGGGCACACATTAGGAGCCTAATAGAGGTTTGTGGAATAAATGAGTGCATGAATGAAAGGCACCTACATCACCTCTCACTCTCGCTACAACCCACCAAAGCAGGAACTATTAGCCCATTTTCCAGATGGGGAAACTGAGGTTGACGGACCCACAGAGGGGACCTAGGGTTGGCGGGGATTTCTGGGGGGAGGGAGATGCTTTACCGGACCCCCTCTTTGTGATGGTTTTGTTTTGAATCACATGAAATGAATGGATACAATTAAAATTTCTTTCTCTCTCACCCTTCCTTCCTCCAGGCTGTGGCTGCCACTTCCCGGTCCCTTTGGGGTAGCTCTTGCCCTCTCTGTGCCTCAGTTTCCCCCACCCATGCAATGGGATGGTAACCCCCTCCCATCAGTGGTCATACAGAAGGTGTGTGAGCTCCCACCCCACCCAGGATGTTCCACGGCAGACAAAGTCCAGTCCTCAGAGAGTGTCCCTCTGCCCTGGCTCCCCCTACCCTCCCCGGGTCCCCACGTACCTTCTCTCCAGCAGCAAAGTGAGCAACCCACCCAGAAGGTGAGGGTGAGGACAAGTCTTGGGGCCATGGCTCAGGCGGGATCTGCTTTCAGAGGCTGGGGCAGGGAGCACCCTCGGGCAGGCAAGGGACTCAGGTCCCACCCAGGGGAAAGCCCAGCCCCCAGTCGAGGCCCCCTACTTCCCCTTCCCCTTCTGACTCACTGCCTGGTTCATGGGGCTCCGGAGGAGGAGCCCCCAGTCCCTTCCCCGGCCACCCCCAGTCTCGGGTGCGGAAGGCCCCAAAGGTGGGGGCCAGAAGGAGGAGGCCACGAAAGGGAGAAGTGGTAACCCTGTGGCCTTTCCCAGAAGAGCCTTCCTTCCGGCTGCAGCGAGGAGGGGGCACGCCAGGGAGGGCCATGATGACAGGGAGAAAGACAGAGAGAGGCCAGGGCGGGGAGGAACAGAGAGCAGCTGGCGCCGACAGAAGATGCCCATCACTCATCAACCACAGAGATGGGGACCCCCACCCCCACCAGCCACATTCCACGCTCCAGGCCACAGAGGGGCAGAAACCCAGGCTCTGGGAAGGTAGCCCCGAACCGTGGACATTCTCCAAGGGCCTGGGACGCCCGGGGACAGGCAGAGCCACTGCTGGACGCTGAGGAAACCTGGGGAACAGGCTGGACACGGAGCTGGAAAGAGTCAGGAACCCCCAGGGGATTTCAGGGGGTTGGCCCAGAGGCAAAGAGGCTGTGGGAGGGTGTGGGACACTCCCACCAGGGCCGGGTTTAGGGTGAGGACAGTGAGGTTAAGTCGTGCAGCCTCAGATTCCGTCTTCATTTGACATTTGCATATTTTGTTCATTATGAACTTTTGGGAACCCCTTCTGACTTTTAAAAATAGTGCAGTAACTGGGGAATTCCCTGGCAGTCCAGTGGTTACGACTTTGCGCATCCAAGGCAGGAGGCACGGTTCAACCCCTGGTCTGGGAACTAAGATGCTGCGTGGCGTGGCCAAAAAAAGAAAGAAAAAAGATACTGCAGTGACATAGTAACAGTGTTCCTCTCGGGGACTGAGTCCTGCCTTGCTCTCCTCACCCTAATCCCCAGTCCCTGCTCTGGGCCGCCCCTTCCCCGCTTTGCAGTGGGAGCCCAGCAATCAGGCCACACGATGCTTTCATCCTCTGCTCCGTGAGCTTTTATTCCTGGGGTGGCGTCTGATGATAAGACCAGACATGAGGGAGGGGACTCACAAATTCTCCGGCACAGGGAAGGGTACACGGTCAGGGCCCGGGTCTAGACTGACCAGCGCATGCAGGGACCAGTGGGGCCGTGGAGGCAGTGAGGGATCGTTGGGAAGGAGCCCAGGCTGGTCTCCAAGTGCGGATGGTCAGCGCGTGAGTCTGGGAGCCCCGACTCGAGGCCTGGAAGGCGGAGGGCAGTGCTCTGACCTCAGCGGCCCTGGGCCTGGAGTCTTTGCATCTGCAGGATCTGACTCAGAATCCGCTGTACATCTTCATCCATCTGACCCTGGGGCGGGAGGTGGAGAGAAGCGGAGAGAGCCTGGGCGTTCCCCACCGCCTCCCACCCAGCTTCTCCATTCCCCTCCCCGACCCCCCGCCCCGGAGGCCATGAACCTCTTCCCTCGACCAGCGTCCTGTTGTCCAGATGGGGACATTGAGGCCCAGGGAGCAGCAGTGGCGCACCCAAAGCCAGGGTGACTCACCTGAATGGCGTAGAGGAGGTGGCTCCTATACAAGGCCACCACGGCACTGTGGTCCCTGGCAGCTTCCTGTGGGTGTGGGGAGGGCGCTCAGAAAAGCAGAACCCCCTCCAAGATATGCCAGAAAGCCCCCTTTGCACCCCGAGCCCCTAGTTTGATGGCAGGCGCCGGCGTGGCTGTGCTGCTTGCTAAAATACTGAACTGTTTTCCTTCCACGCCTGGCCCATGTGCCCAACCTCCTGCCTGCCCGTCACCCTCCGGGAACCCCTGTGCCCAGCGGGTGGGTGAGGCTCTCACCTCCAGCTGCTCTCGTAGAGCCTTCACCTGGCCACGAAGGGCCTCCACGTCCGAGGAGCCTGGGGCTCCCGGCTGGTCCTTCAGTGCCTCCTTAAGACTGAAGACTTCCTTGGAGAGCTCTGTGATCTGAAGTGGGATCAGGGGAGGGTCAGCTAGCATCCTGAGCCCGGGGCTGGGGGCCTGCGACCTTTCCAGGCAAAGGACAGGCCTTGGAGGGAAAGTTGCATCCTAGAGGTTAGCAAACTCTGCCCTGCAGGCTGAGTCCGGCCCATCGGCTAAGAATGGTTTCCACACGTTAAATGGTTGAGGGGGAAGAAGTCCGAAGAAGAATGACATTTCACGACATGTGCAAATGAAACCAAATTCACATTTCCATGGCCAAACGTAAAATGTTATTGGCACACGGCCAAGCCCATTCATTGTCACAGGGTCTACAGCTCCTGCATCAGCGGCAGAGCTGAGTGCCCTGGCCAAGCAAGGCCAAAAACATTGACCGTCTGGCCCTTTACAGAAAAACCTTGTGGATCTTGGAGTCCCAGGAAGTGAAAGCGGAGACAGACAGAACAGGAGGGCCGAAAGCAGCCTGGCCTGGTGGGGCTGGGTCAGACAGGCCAGGGTTTGGGTCCTTCTCTACCCTTTTCCTGCTGGAGATCTTGGGAAGATGACTTAAACCCTCTGAATCTCAGTTTCCTCATCTGTAAAGAGAATCATACTTCTCACCTTGGTAGGCTGCTGTGATTAAGTTTAAACTGTGTCAGCAAACAGCAGGCACTCAATAAATGCTGGGCTTTATTGTTATTTCTATAGATCAGAGGTTCTCAACCAGGGGAGATCCTGCCTCCCGGGGATGCCAGGCAATATCTGTGTTTGTCACCACTGGGGGTGCTCCTGATATCGAGTGGGTAGGGGCCACGAATGCTGCTCCATGCCCCACAGTGCCCGGGATGGTCCCCCACAAAGAATAACCTAGCCCCAAATGTCACTAGTGCTGAAGGGGAGGAACACTGCTACAAATAAACCATAATCCTTACTGCAATTTTATCTTCATTTTACAGAGGTGGAAACTGGGGCTCAGAGAGGTCAAGTGACTTGCCCAGGGTCACACAGCAGGTTGGGGCTGGGTTTCTCTGTGTGCTAAAGCACCTGGGGCTCTGGGGGTCACATCCACTGTCTAGTGAGGTGCTGTGTGACTTCAAGACACTCAGTTTGCCTCTTGGAGCCTCTGTTTGCTCATCTGGAAAATGGGCTGATTTCCCAAGGGTCTTTCAGTTGGGACATTCTTAGATTCCCTCCAACCTCTCTCGAGTGGGGGGCCCCCTGACTGAGCACAAGAAAAGGGGACCCACCTTCTTGTCCTTCTCCTTGGCGCTCTCCAGGGCCTCCTGGGCACGGCTCTGGGCCTGGCGTGCCCGCTCGGCCTCAGTACGTAGCCCCCGCAGCTGCTGCTCTGCGGTGGCCAGCTGGGCCTCGGCCGCGTGCCGTTCACTCTTCATGAATAGCGCCTCCCGCTGCACCTGCGGCCCAAACCCATGTGTGACCCTGAGGACGTCTGGACCCCAAAGATGCCTGGACACCAAAGATTCTGACCCTTCTGTTTTGGTCTGAGGCTATTCAAGCCCGTTTGGCCTCAAGGAATTTGATTCAGGGAAGTTCTGGATTTCTTTGGGCACGATGAACATTCTGACTCTGCCAAGCTGTGTGTCCTTAGACAAGTGACACAAGCTCTCTGTGTCTCAATTTGCTCATATGTAAAACGAGGATAATAAGAGCCTCCATGTCACAGGGTGATTGTGAGGATAAAATGAGAAAATACATGGAATACACTTAGAATGGTGCTTGGCACACAGTAAGTGCTATCTTCAAGTTTGTGATGTTGTTTTTAGTGTTATTATTACATAATGAACGTTATTATCATTATTATTACAATATAGCCAATGTTCTTTTCTCTGCCAGTGGTGTGAAGGTTTGTAGATTTCTTACGAAATGAAGGAAAAACAGAAGAGTCTGGATGAAAAGCAAACAAATGCCCCAAAATTGATGACTGCATTTTCACAAAAATATCAAGATTGGAGCAGTGTTAGATTTGCAAAAATTGATCCTGGTGGGGATCATTGGCCTTAAAAGAAATAAAAGGTCAGGGAAAATGGATAATAATTAGATGTTCCACTTAGTACAGACTGACTACACCTTAACAATTAAAAAAAAAAAAAAAACTAAGTCTGAATCAAATCAGCCTTGCAAAATTTACCCACAAAAGAAGTGATCATGAAGGAAGGTAAAATTCAAAAAATAGGGCTTCCCTGGCGGTCCAGTGGTTAAGACTCCACGCTTCCACTGCATGGGGCACAGGTTAGATCCCTGGTCGGGGAACTAAGATCCCTGAAAGCAGTGCAGCCAAAAAAAAAAAAAAAAAAAAATAGAAGAGAATGTTCTTGGAAAAACAGTAATCCTGGCTGCAATTATTAATCACTTGTACCATCACTGTCCTAAGTAAAATTAAACCATTTAATTCTCATGTGAGGACTAAGAACTATTATTAGCTCCATTATACAGGTGAGTAAACAGAGGCATGGAGAGGAAAACGCTTTCCTGATGACAACTAACAAATGTGGCTTTTTATTCACATATTTGTTAAAAACAGTTGCTAGGTTTTTTTGCGGGATGTGTGTGTGTGTGTGTGTGTGTGTGTGTATTTAAGAAAAGAGATGGGGTCAAAAGATCCACCTTCAGGACTTCCCTGGTTGTCCAGTGGTTTAGAATCCTCCTTCCTCCACTGCAAGGGGTGTGGGTTCGATCCCTGGTCAGGGAACTAAGATCCCACATGCTGTGGGGCAACTAGGCCCGCATGCTCTAGAGCCCGCGTGTCACAACTAGAGAGCCCGTGTGCCGCAACTACTGAGCCCGTGCACTGCAACGAAGATCCCACGTGCCAGGGACATCCCCCGTGGCACAGTGGTTAAGAATCCACCTGCCAATGCAGGGGACACAGGTTCGAGCCCTGGTCTGGGAGGATCCCACATGCCACGGAGCAGCTAAGCCTGTGCGCCACAGCTACTGAGCCTGCGCTCTAGAGCCCACGAGCCACAGCTACTGAGCCCACACGCCTAGAGCCCGTGGTCCGCAACGAGAAGCCACCGCAATGAGAAGCCTACACACCACAACGAAGAGTAGCCCCCTCTCGCCGCAACTAGAGAAAGCCCGCGGGCAGCAACAAAGACCCAACACAGCCAAAAATAAATAAATAGATAGATAAAAAGGAAGATGGCTGGCTTCCCTGGTGGCGCAGTGGTTGAGAGTCCGCCTGCCGATGCAGGGGACGTGGGTTCGTGCCCCGGTCCGAGAGGATCCCACATGCCGCGGAGCGGCTAGGCCCATGAGCCATGGCCACTGAGCCTGCGCATCCGGAGCCTGTGCTCCGCAATGGAAGAGGCCACAACAGTGAGAGGCCCGCGTACCGCAAAAACAAAAACAAAAACAAAAAAGGAAGATGGCAAAAAGGGCTAACCATTAGAAAAAATGATGGGGTCAAAATGACCAAAAGGTTTTTAAAAAGAAAACACCAGTTGAAACACCCAGGAGGTCAGAATGGCTGCAGGGTCAAAGGTCCACCTGGATATATCGCAGCGTCAAGTCTCTGCAGGACTGAAACCGATGGGGTCGAAACATCGCATGGCTGTGGGGTCAGAACAGACCACCAACTGGCTACTGGCTGTGCCCAATGAGGATCCCGCCACACTCACCTGGAAGACCTCGGCGCTGGTCTTCTCGTGGCGTCGCCCCAGCTCCTCCAGCTGCCCCTGCAGCCGGGCCACGTCGGCCTGCAGGGCATCCACGATGCGCTCGTGCTCCAGGCGGGCCACGCTGCCCACACGCTCGCGCTCCAGCTCTGCCCGCAGACGGGCGGCCTCCTTGCCCGTGGCCACCACCTCCTGCTCCAGGCTGGCCGCCCGTCCCCGCAACTCCAGGGCCTCCTCCTGCAGCCGGTGATGCTCCGAGGCTGGCACCACTGACTGGTGGAGCACCTCGGAGGCCTCACGCAATTCCGCCAGGCCCCGCCGAGCCTCCTCGCAGGCCGCGGCCAGCTCAGAAGCCCGGGCCTCAGCCACGTCCCGCGCCTGGCCCAGCTTGACGGCCGCAGCCCGCTGCTGCTCCCCGGTGGCTGCGGCCATAGCCAGCTGCTCCCGTAGGGCCTGCACCTCCCGGCTCAGCTCCAGCCGCAACTCCTCCCGCTGGGCCAGCTCTGCCCGCAGGCCTCGAGCCTCCTCCTCGGCCAACAGCCGGCCGGCCTGGGCCTCGTCCAGCTGGGCTGAGGCCGCTTCCATCTCCCGGAGGCGGCAGTCCCGGTCTCGGAGGTCCTCCCGGGCCTGCTCCAGGGCGGCCCGCAGCTGGCCTGTGTCACCGCTGCTGACACCGCCAGCTCCACCACCCTCGGCCTCCGCGGGCTCACACTTGCCGTGGGCCGCCTCCAGCTCGGCAGCACTGGGGTGCAAGGTGGGGCCTGTGGTGACCCTCGGGGTCATGGCCTCCACTCCCACGGCCTCCGTTTTCATGGTCCCTGTGCCTGTGAGCTCTTCCTGCACAGCACCTGTTCCACTGGCCTTCCATTCTGGTTCCTCTGTTTTCATATTTGTGGACTCTGCTCCCGTGGCCTCTGTTTCTGAGTTTCCTCCTTCTTCTAGAGTTTTCGTTTCTGTGACCTCAGCCCCCGCGGCCTTTGTTTCCAAGCGCTCGGCGCCCACACCCTCTGTTTCTGTGGCCTCAGCGTCCGTGGGTCTTGTTTCCGTGGCCTCTGCCACCTTGGATGCTGCTTCCAAAGCTCTGGCTTCCGTGGTTTCTACTCCCGCAGCCTCCTCATCTGTGCTCTCGGCTCCATTAACTCTGGTTTCCAGAGCTGCAGTGCCGTTAAGCTCTGCTTCCACTGGTCCATTTCTGGCGGCCTTGGCTCCCGGGCCGTTGCCCTCCCTAGGGGCTGCCTCCTCTTCTCCAGGGTCCTCCTGTGCTTCCTGCTGCCCCAGCGCCTGCAGGGCCTTGGCATGCTGCCTGCGGAGCTGGTCAAACTCAGCCCGGAGAGAGTTGTACAGCGCCAGAGGGATGACCTCGGCCAGACTGTCAGCCTCCATCTCGTCCTTCTCGAAGTGCTCCAGGATCTGGCGGGGGCAGGGCAGCCGGGCAAGAGCTGAAGTGGCCATGGGGGGCACAGGGCAGCCATGCCACTTTCCCTGTCCACAGACTCAGCCACGTGCCCGTCCAACCCCCCGGGGAACAGCCCCTCAGGTCCTCAGGTCTGTCCCCACCCAACCCTCCCGGGCCTCAGTTTCCCCACCTGGACCTTCTCCATCAGTTCCTGGTTCTGTCTGGTGAGCGTGGCCACCTGCTCCTGCAGCGAGGCCAAGAGATCCTGGGCCGATGGGCTTAGGTGCTTGGAGAGCAGCGCCTCAGCCCCTGGCAGGGGACACAGAGTCAGGCGCCAGGGTCCCTGGGCAGGCCGACTTTGGGGAGTGGAATAACTAACGGGGCGGGCCAAGCTCCCTCCCAGATGCAACCTCTCTCAATGCCTATGGGTCAAGGCTCCAACTCCTGGGGCCCCAGACACAACGGGTGGGGGAGGGCAGGTGGGAGCTCACCTGGGAAGTCGGGCAGCTCACCCTCCTCGTCCTGCAGGGTGGCCACATCATAGCTGGTGTTCTCCCTCTCATTCTGGTGGGGGGGTGATCAGGGTCCGGCTCAGGGTCTTGCCCTCCCTCCAGCCCCCATGTTTCCCCCAAGTTTGTGTCTATAACCCCAACAACTAGGGGTGTACGTGCTACCTGGTCACAGGGGACCAAGAGAGGGATGGGAGTGAGTCCTTGAAAGGGTGTGTCTGCAATTCTGTGTGGGGCCACGGCTGTCTGCCTGTGTGCGAGTACCTGCAACAGTGGTTCAGGGTCTGTGGGTCGGCGGTGAGCATGTGCGTGCACGTGTGGGCGTGCACAGTGGCCCCGGTCTCTCCTATGTGAGTCCCCGTGACTGTGTGTGATTTTGCACTTGTATTTTAGTCTGTGGTGTGTGACCGTTCTGTGTTTCTGTATGTGTGCATGTGCGTGAACATGGTTGTGTACATGTATCTATGTTTGTGTAATTATGTATTTTGAGAAATACTTGTGTGTGTACATGTATTTGTGGGTGTGTTGCCTAGGTGTGTGATTGAATGAGAAATATCTGCTGTGTGTGCCCAAGTATTTGTTGTGCATGTGTGATTATACACCCACAGATGTGTTTGTTGTGTGTTTGCCTGTTGTATGTGTAAGACCACATATATACAAGCGTGGCTGTTCATCTCTGCACGTATGTCAGCATGTGTGATTCTGTGTTTTTAAAAGTGTCTATTATGTGTACCTGTGTTTGTACTTTTGTCTGTTCTGTGTTTGCATGTGTGTGAGACTATGTGTATTAGTGTGGCTATCATGCAGCTGCAGCAGAAGAGAGGCCCTTCCCCCTGGTGGCCCCGTCCCTGGTGGCCCCGCCCCTAGAAGCCCCACCCCTGCCCTGCTCCCCGCTGGGCCCACCTCCAGCAGGGACAGCCTGCTCTGCAAACTTTCCACCTCCCGTCCTAGACTCTCCTTCTCCTCCTGCCTCTCTGCCAGCAGCTGCTGTAGCTCTTGCACCTGCAGGGAGGCAGTGGGGGGCTCAGTGGGCCTCTGGGGAAAACACTGGGCAGCTGGCCGTCCAGCTTCCCCCCACCTTCCACCCTACCTGTCTCTCCAGGCTGTGGAGGGAGCTGGCCTCTGCCTCTGGCAGCTGACGGAAGAAAGGGGCCTGGGCTTGGATCTGGGCTGGGGGGCCTCCCTGGCCTACCTCCTGCTCAGTGGCCCTCCATCCCAACCACAGATGTCCTCTGGCCTATTTTGTGCCAGACCCCCTTTAGGGCCACTAATTCGTTTATTTATTCATTCACTCACTTACTCAAATATTCATCCATCCAGTAAATACTTATGAAGCATCTACTGTGAGCCAGGCACCATCAACCATGTCTGCCCTCGTGGACTTACAGTCGAATGGGTGAATATGAATAAAATATATGGTACATCCAATAGCAGTAAGTGCTTTGAATAAAAATAAAGGGAACTGTGAAGTGAGTCGGGGTGTAACAATTTTAAATAATTTGGGTAGGGGAGGTGTCTTTGAGCAAAGACCTGAAGGAGATGAGGGAGGGAGTCATAAGGACATCTGGGAAAAGGTGTTTCTGGCAGAGGCCACAGCACGTGCAAAGGCCCGGGGGCAGCACCATGCCTGGAGTGTTGGAGGAACACCGAGGAGGCCCGTGTGTGTGGAGAGGGAGAAGAGGTAGAGTACCCCCAAAATGGTACCTGCTGCAGGCTTAGCCCAAGGCCCATGTCTCTGAGGCCCCTCACCTCCTGCTTCTTCCGTTCCTGGTTCTGCTCCAGGCCCCGGATCTTCTGCAGCAGGCGGCCCCTCTCCTGTCGCAGCCGCACGATCTCCTCATAGGCATCTTGATCATCCTGTCCCCCGACCCCGGGAACCCACCACCTTTACATGATGCCCAAGGACTGTACCCTCCCGTACCTGAGCCAGAGCTTTCTCCCCATCCTGCCTGGAGTCCCTCCATGCCTCCCCCCAAGGCCAGGGCATCTCTCACCGGCATCGGGATATTGGCAGGGGGCTGAGGTGCCTTTCGCTTCTTGGGGGCCCCTTGCTTTTCATGGCTGGACACAGAGTTCTGGGGGGAGGGGTAGAGGGGGTACATGGGGGACACGCCAGCCTCCCACCCAAATAAACCAACACAGCCAACCCACTCTCTGTCACCAGCCCCAACTGTGCCCTCACTTCCTGTGTGATCTCGAGTGAGTCCCTGCCTCTCGCTGGTCCTCACTTATCCCAGCATAAAAGGGGGCAAGACCACATCTCCTGAGAGCTCCAAATCTTATGTTTTACCCTCTGCCCCTCTCCATGCCCTGGCACTTTCCCCAGCTAGACCCAGTCGTTTACAATTCTTTCCCTATGGAGCTGAGATGCTGTAGTGCCGGAAGAGAGAAAGCGGCCAGACCTGACTCCTTCACTGACTGCACCAGCCCTCACCCATCTCAGTTCCCTCTACCATCCCACCCTAGCCCCATGATGTGGCCCCATCCCCCCAGTGTTCTCACTGAGTCTTGAGAGTTATGCTGTGGGTGCTGCCGCCACTTGGTGGCAGCATACCCCGAAGGCAGCATTCTTCCCCAGCCTGGTCCTTCCCGGTATTAACCCTGAGTCAAGGGTCCATCTCTTCCTTCTCTTCCCAGGGAGCCTGGGGCAAGGGGGAAGGTAGTGTGTGCACAGGGAGAGGGATTTGTTCGCTGCTTAGGGATCCATACCTGAGATGATGCCTCGCCTGAGTCATCCTCTGGGAGGGCAGGGGAGAGAGGGAAGCAGGGTCAGGCACTGTTCTAGGGATTCCATTCCTAGCCCTAGGAAGGGCATTAGTGAGCCCAGGGGACTTGAGAGCGCTCCCAACTCCCCCCAGAATCAGGACTTTTAAGGCAGGAATCAACCACTTTGACAGAATACTAATAGGAGGGGCCTTGAAACTCTCAAAAAAAGAGAGAACAGTGGCATCTCCAGGATGGAGCAAGTGGAAGGGCCAATTCTTAGGAAGGGTAAACATCCAAGCATATGGATGACCCAGGAAAACAGAGTTGACCCCTAGGCTATTCTAAAAGCTCTGGGGTTCCTCAAAACTGTCCTGAGTAGTGTGATGGGAGCAATGAAACCTCCTATAATACAAATAGGGATACCTTGAAACTATCCACAGTAGGGAGGGAGAGAAAGGGGTGACAAGAAATTACCTAGAAGTTGGAGGAGGGTGCTCAAAATTGTTCAGAGGTGGGGTTTGCATACCGCTGGGTGCTGAGGGGCGCTGGGCGGCCTCCTGCAGGAGGTGTAGGATGAGTTTGTCCCCTGCCAGGGCGCCGTAGTGAGCAGCGTCCTGGCCCAGCGCATCAGTGATGCCCGGCTGGGCCCCACCCTGCAGCAGCACCTCCACTGTTTCGGGGCTGGCTCCCTCACAGGCCAGCATCAGGGCCGTCCTACCAGAAGAGGAGGCTACTGAGGGGGTGAGGACATTTTCAAACCACCACACCCTCCTCAACACCCAGGGTGGGTAAGGGGAGGAGGACAACTAGATCCCACACCCAGAGGTTAAGAGACTTGCCTAAGTCACACAGCACACAATGGACTGGCTGAGAGGGGAGATGCTCACCTGCCCTGAAGGTCCTGGTCATTTGCAGCAGCCCCTTGCTGCAGGAGGAGGCGGCACAGATCTGTGTGACACATCTGAGCTGCTATGATGAGGGGTGTTGTACCCAGCTGGGGGAGGGGGGTGGGAGAGGGGTGAGACAAGGCATGAGAGAATGACTCTGGGAGGTGGGGAAGCCTATGACGGCCCCCAAGCTTCCCTCCAAATCTTCATACTTTTCAAAGGGTGCCTGGGATGCTGCCACCGGGTGGCAGCATACCTCAAATGCAGTATCTTTCCCCACAAGATCCCAAAGACTCACCCGATCTCGGGGATTCAGATGTGCCTTGAAGGAGCAGAGCATTTCTGAGCAGGAGACGCAGCCGCCAGCCGCTGGAAAAAGAGAGAAGGGTGGGTAGGAAGGGCATGGCTTTGATATTTTCTGGGGGCCTTCTGCCTGAGCGTGATTCTCATCCTTTATTTCATGAGAAACTCCCACCTCCCCCAGAAGATCAGTGACAAAGATATGACTCCTATTATACAGATGAAGAAACTGAGGCCCAGCCAGGCCCACGGTCACCCAGGGGGTCAGAGAAAGAGCCAAGATGAGGACCCAGGTCTTCTAATTCCCAGTCCCAAGCTCCTTCCACATTCCACTGTGGGTCCCTCTTAGGGTGGAACGTTTCACTGATTTTCATGTATTTAACCCCTTTTGATTCAACCAGCATTTATTGTGTACCGACTATATACCAAACCCTCATACAAAGAGTGTTAATATTTACTACAGAGATCAGACCTCCGCTGAGGTTGGGCAGGCTTCTCGGGGTTTGATCTGAGCTTGGGTTTTGATGGTGAAAGGGGGAGGGTAGAGGTCACTGCATGGACATGGACCCTGAGGCAGGGAGGAGCTTGGAAGGACTTGGTCATCAAGGAAGTAGGACAAGGTGTGTTATGTCCAGAGCCTCAAAGAGGGAAGGAAGGGCTTTGTGCATGGAAGTGTTGCTGGAAAACCATTAAACTCTTGGATTTCCCTGGTGGTCCAGTGGTTAAGACTCCGCAATTCCACTGCAGGGGGCGCGGGTTCGATCCCTGGTGAGGGAACTAAGATCCCACGTGCTGTGCAGCATGGCCAAAAAGATAAAATAAGAAAAAAAGCTAAAAAAAAAAATCATCAAACTTTATGTGATTACCTGCTGTGTGCCCAAGGACTTATAGGGTTTTGTTTGCTGTTGTAATCCCATCGCTTAGAACCGAGCCTGGCACACAGCAGGTACTCAATATTTATTGAAAGAAAAAAACCATGGAGCTTCCATAACGTGATCAAAGGCTTTGCCACCACTAGGTGGCAGCGTACTCCAACTGCAGGGAATGTTTCAACAGTGAATAAAACTCCAGAGCAAATGTATTCCACGCTCCCAAGAGGATAGACGTTTCTTGAGTCATCAAGTGAAAGACATTCTCGAATGTCATGGGCACAGTGGACAGACGTTGGGCTGGGTCCTGGCTCAGGTGGGTGGGTCCCTTCCCTCCCTCAGGAAAGGAATTTGGATTTGATGACTATGAAGGTTGCCTGGACCTTTGGCCTTCCTGAGATTCCCTAGGAGTTCCTTGAAGCAAATTATACTCTGGTCACCCTCTGATCGTCCTCACCCAGGCCCAGCATACAGCAGCCTGTGCTTCGGGGTCAGACGGCCTGGATCCTCCCCCACTTTCTTGCTGATAAGCCTCAATCCCCTTGTCTGTGCAATGGTCATCGTCCATGGCTCAAAGGGTCACTGAGGATAATGCAGAGCCCAGTGCCTGGCACACGGTAGGGGCTCCATGAGGAAGGAGGTGGAATGTCCTAGGCAGGTCCCCAGAGCCCTAGGTAGAATAATTCCCAAGCCTAGCACCCTCTGGGCCATGGTGGCCAGGGCGAGGCCAGGCTGCACCCACCTGCGTGATGCAGGGCCGTCCACCCACTACTGTCCACAGTATCCACCACGCAGGATGCCTGGGGGGGGAGGCGTGTCATTGGAGGTGGAGCCATCCCTGTTTAGGAGCCATCCCTGTTGCCTAATTTCTCTAGGAACTGCCCCTCCTTGGGCTCTGCTGTATTTCAGCCTCCTTGCCTCCCCCCTTCTCCCCTCCCACCCACCTGCTCTGTGGAACCCACTTCTCACAGGCCCCCAAATGACTCTCTTGGCTTTTATGAAAATCGGTGAGAAAGAGGGATTAGCTGGGAGCCCAGGGGCAGCCGGGAGTTTGGGGAGAAGCTGGGCTCAGGAAATAGCTGGTATTGGGAGTATAACTTGGGTGTGGGAAGTAGCTGGACACTCAGGGAGTATCTGGTTGTCCAAGGAGTAGCTGGGACTCAGGAGTAAAAGGGGCCAAGGAATACAAAGGATTCAGGGGGTAACTGGGGGTTCAGTGAATTCCTGGAACTCAGGACTAGTCAGGGCAAGGGAGTATCTGGGGTTGGGAAGTATCTGAGGCAGGAAAGGACATGACCTGCAGTAGTTGCTTCAAGCACTGAGGGTGCCCATACTTGGCGGCCAGGTGGAGGGCACTGTAACCTGAAAGGGAGAGAGAATGTACTAGAGCTTCAGATACTCAGGGAACTTCCAGTTGCCCCCCCAAACCTGTGTCAACTACTTGTGATGACTCTAACAAGTCCCCAAACCCAGGTACTTCTCAAAACTGTGCTACTCCCTGGGACCAGAGGCTCTCCAAACCTCAGCTAGTAGGTGTCCCAGACAATCTCGTCCCAGCTACACTCCACATCCATCCACTCCTCAAGCACTACTGTCCCCAGCTACTCCCCAGGTCGCCAGCTACTCCCCAGGTCCTCAGCTACTCCCTCGGTCCCCAGCTACTCCCCAGGTCCTCAGCTACTCCCCCAGTCCCCAGCTACTCCCCAGGTCACCAGCTTACTCCCTAGGTCCCAGCTACTCCCCAGGTCCCCAGCTACTCCCCAGGTCCCAGCTACTCTATAAGCTCAACTACACCAAAGTGACAGCTATGCCGCTTTCTTTGATACTCCACAAATTCCCAGTACCCATACATCCTGGCTCCTATACTTGTTGCCCTGAAGCTTCAGATGTGGCTATGCCCCATGCCTAGCTATTCCCTGAGTCCCAACTACTCCCTCTGGCCATGCTTTCTATCGCAGTTATCCCTCAGGGCCCTAGTTAAGTCACACACCTAGATTCTCCTTTTGTCTCAGCTACTCCCAGAGCTCCAGCTAACTCTAGAGCCCAGTTACTCCATGCACCTCAGATACTCCCCTCCAAAAAACTGTACTTGTTATTCTCACGCCCCCAGATGCTCCTCAAGCTCAGATGCTCCTCTGTTTCCATTACTTCCTCTGACTCAACCACTACCTGAGTCCCAGCTCTCCCTGATCCACAAGTTGACTCACTCTGTTTGCTGCCGGCCATGGTCTCCATCCTTGGGTACCACAGCCTGACTCGCCCCTGTGCCTCCCTGGGGGCACTGAAGAGAACCCCCCTTTTTCAGCAGGACATGGAGGCCATGAAGCAGGGCCCGGCTGGACCCTCAGGCTGGGCACCTGGTCTGAGTTCCTCTTCCCTCCCCCAGGGCCCGGCGGGTAGTACCTGCCCCATCCGTGCTCATAACGTTGGCGCCATGTGTCAGCATCACCTCTAGACAGCTGGCTGCACCCCTCATGGCCGCCAGGTGGAATCTGGAGGCCAGAGGTCAGGGGTCAGCTGCAGGGTGGCCACCCCTCAGCCATCACACCCCCAGGACGTGGGCACTCACGCGGACTTGCCCTCGGGGTCCAGCTTCGTGGGCACCAGCCCCTTGCGGACAATGAGGGAGGCCACCCGTGCGGCATCATTGTTCTCCACGGCCTGCAGCAGCCGCTCGTCACTTTTGCCCCAGTCCTGGCTCTGCGGGGCACACCCAGGGGAACATGGGACTGGCGGCCACTGCCCCTCCCCACTCCCCCAGCAGGGGCTCCGGGCTCTCACCGCCCGGCCTGGGCACTTGCCTGGCGCCTGCCTCTGGCTGCCGGCTTCGGGATGGGGCAGGGGCCGCAGGGTGGGCAGGAGCCAAGGTCAGTGGGGCTGAGCCGCAGCTGCCGGGGGGAGTGGTCCTGGGTGGGGGCCTGAGACAGCAACCCTCAAGCCTGGGTCCCCAGCATCTGCCCCCAGGTCCATCGCCCCAGCTGTCATACACCACTTCCACCATCGTACCATTAAACCATCCCCAGATCAGCCCCCAGCATCTTTCCAAAAAGTTGTCCCCCAAACCTAGGCTCCCAGCCCATCCCTTAGTGAAAGCCACCTTTCCAATATCACCTCACCATATCCCTTTCTGAACTACCCTCCGAAATCTTCCCACAGGAACCCCTAAAAAGGTTGCTTCAATGTCCCTCAGCACCACCCTCTGCCATCTATCCTTTGACTGCCTCTGAGATGTCACAATTGTCTCCCAAATGTCCCAATATCTGAAATGCATTCCAAAATGTCTTCCCCAAATTCCTGACATGTTCTCCAAAATCATCCCCCCAATGACCCCATCATCTGTCCCCAAAATGTCCTCCCCTAAAATCTTTCAGATGTCCTCCAAAATTGTTCTCCAAATGTCAATCTTTTCCCAGAAAAGATCACCCAAAACAGCATCCAAACTGTCCCCACAAATGATCCCATCCAAAACTGTTCCCCAAAACTGTCTCTCTAAATGCCCTCCAAATTCTCCTGTGTCCCCATCTGTCCTCAAAACTGTCCCCCCAAATGTCCCATCCATCCCCCCCAGTCTCTGCCCCGCCCCCTCCCTCCTCCCTGATCATCCTTCGCGGGTCTGAGGGTGGAGGGTCTAGGCTCTGCGAGGTCAGGGGGCGGGGAGGGGCGGGACGGGGAGGGGAGGAAGGGCCCGCGCCCGCCCCGCTCCCGCGCCCCTTCCCCCGGCCCTACCGCGAAGGAGGCGGCGGCGCAAAGGCACAGCTGCTTCATGGTGTCCAGGGCGCCGGGCTCCGGGAGGTGACCAGAGGGAAGGGCCCGCGATGCCGGGGCTCGGCCGCCCGGCCCGCGCGGTCCCGCCAAGCCCCGCGCCAAACCTCCCCCGCGCGCCCCGCCTGCTGCCCCCCTCCCGGCCTCTCCCCTACGGGTCGGGGGGAGTGCCAGGGAAGGGGGCTGGGCTCTGAGGGAGGGGCACCGCGGTGGCCCGACCTGACCTTCTTGCCACCCGGAGGCTGAGGCAAAGAGGGCCAGGCTCCCAGGATCTCCATGGACCCGCCTGCGTTCGTCTCCGCCTCTCTGGGGGGGGGGGGGGGGGCGGGGAAGAGGGGGAGTGTGGGATACGGGGGGGTGGTCTCAGGTGACTCCCGGTCTGGTTCCACTGCCGCTGGGCTATCCGGGCTCTCCCTCCCTCATTCATTCACTCATTCATTCATTCATCATCCACCAGCGGGGCTCTGCAGTCTGACAAACCTGAATTTGAATCCAGGGCACCCCCCCACCACGCCCCCTGCTCTCCACACACCCGCATTTACCATCTATAAGATCGGCCCAGATACTTACCTGCTTTGGACTTCACTTTCCTCATCCGGGAAATGGGTTTCATATTAAACAGTACCTACTGCAGAGGGTTACTGGGAAGACTAAATGAGATGCTAGATATGGGGCCTGGAACATAGTGCGCCATAAACACGGATTCAAAGAAAGATGTGGTTGGGCTGTGTGCATATCTAATACTGAATCCTAGGGACGCAGGACATAGTAGGTGCTCAGTTAAACCACTGAAAGACAGAATGGACACAGCCTTTGGCTCTAACTCCAAGGGGCTGGGAGGGTCTGTGTTCTGCTGCTTTTCTCAGACTGGAAGCCCCTTGAGAGCAGGGTCCCACTGAGGCCTCCCTGGCAGAGGCCAGGGTGGGGTGGGCACCCCAGGGTGGAGTGGGCAGTTGGTGAATGTTTGCTCTGTTAATGTGTGACTCACAAAGCCAAGCCCTCTGAGCCATGTGTATTTCATTCATTCAGTCCACTTGTGCTACAGGGTGCCTGGCACTGCACTGGGCATTGGGACTCAGTGGTGACGAAGACAGATGTCCCTGCTATCACTGAGGTCCCTGGGGAGACAGACACATCCATGGATTTATGAACCAAGGTGATCAGGGCTATTATGAGGGAAGCCCAGGTGAGCTGGGAGCTCAGAGAGGACTCTTGATATCATCTGGGGAGTCAGGGAGGGCTTCCTGGAAGAAAGGACATCTGAGCTGAAACTTGAAGAATGGGCAGGAGTTGGGGAGTGGCAGGAACAAGATCATGTTTGGGAGAAATCATGAAATAAATTGCTCTCCTGGACCAGTGCGGTAGCCTCTGCCCTGGTCCAGGACCTGGGGCGTGGGGTGGGGCAGGGGTGTGCATACTTAAGGGTGGGGGCAGAGGAGGAGAGGTGCTAGCATAGGAGCTGGAGGAGGGGGTCCTGGGAAGGCGGGGGAAACCAGGAGTGTGGGGTGTCAGGAGAGCCACAAATGGTTCCAAAAGTCAGGATAGTCCACTGTGTTGTGGATGCAAATTCGAGAAGGGACCAGGAGAAGGGAGAAGATTGGGATTACAGGGGAGAGAAGGGATGAGTGAGGAGACAGGCCTTCAGGAACCCAAATTTAAGAGCAGTGACTGCTGACAGGCACTGGGGCTTTGAACCCAGCTTGGCCATTGTATAGTTGCTGTGTGACCCGGGGCCAGCCATTCTCCCTCTCTGGGCCTCAATTCTTTAACAATGGGATAGATAATGGAAGGAACACTATAGAGCCGGGTTCCTCCACCCAGAGGCACTGCTGACACTTGGGGCCTGGTCATTCCCTGGGGTGGGGCCATCCTGGACTCTGTGGGGTGTTGAGCGGCACCCCTGGTCCAGAAACACCCCCCACACACACACCATGTGAAAACCGTAAATGTCCCAGGTATCACCCAGTGTACCCGGAGGCAGGATCACTGCTGTTGTCCGTGATTATTCTTAGACACCTTTAGGCAGATGGAGGGAGAGGTGGGGGCAGGTAAATGGAGAATCTGCTGATAAGCAATTGGGGAGTTGGAAGGAGGGTGTTAAGGGCTCCTCTCTCCTCTTACACCGAGGGGGGGTGGTGTGACCCTCTCAGGCTTGTCCAGAGAGGAGACTGAAATGGATCTCCCAGCTCAGGCCTCGGATTTCCAACTGCCCTCGGCCTGTCCTTCTGGATGTTAGACAAGCTCAGAAGCCCCCCGCAGTGGGCCAAGGGCGTCACTGTCCTGGTAGGGGCTTAGGCCAAGTCTTAGCATCATCTCACTCCTCTCTCACCCCATACCCAATCCAGCAGCCAACCCCGCCAGCTGTAAACTACGTCCAGGGACCCCTTCTCACCCATGGTCCAGCCCCATCACAATTCTATCTGGAGGTCACCTCCTCCCAGGCCTCCCTGCTTCTGTTCCCCTCCCTGGTCCACAGCTTCCTAAAGCCTGCATCAGAGCATTTCTCTTTTCTGCTCAAAAGCCTCCAGCGACTTTGCTCGGCATCAAATGCTAACTGCTCACAGAGCCCAGGAGGTTCTATGGCAAGCGGTCCAACTGCCAACTGAGGTCCCCAGGGCTGGGGTGGGTGGCAAGTCCCAGCCCACCCCATCCCCACCTGGTTTGGTCCAGCTCAAGAGCTAAGAATGGTTTTTACACTTATAAGTGGTCAGGGAAAAAAAAAAATCAAAAGAAGAGTAATACTTCCTGACACATGAAAATTATATGAAATTCTCATTCCAGTGTCCATAAAACAAGTGTTATTGGGATGGGGCTATGCCCATCCATTTTCAAATGGCCTATGGGAATTCCCCGGTTGTCCAATGGTTAGGATTCCATGCTTTCACTGCCGAGGGCCGGGGTTCAATCCCTGCTCAGGAAACTAAGATCCCACAAGCTGTGTGGCGTGGCAAAAAAAAAAAAAAAAGTTTACTTTCTGGCCCTTTACAGGAAAAATGTGCCTAGGTTTGCTCTAAACAATCCTCCTCGTCAACTCTCTGAGCTCATCTCCCCCTACCTTTCCCCTGGTCCGTGACATCCTGCTGCAGTGGCCTCCTTTCTGGTCCTCAGACAGCTCTGCCCACCTCTGGGCCTTTGCCCTTGCTGTGTCCTCCACCCGGAATGCCCTCCTTCCTCCACTGCCCACAACGCTGATTCCTTTACTGTCTTTTGCACTGGAAGACACCTCTTCAGAGAGCCCTTCTCTGATCACCCCTTGTCACTCTGACCCCTTAGTGGGGGGTTATTTTTCCTTCATCGTTCTTATCACTACCTGACGTCATCCTGTGTACCTTTCTGAAAATATTGTTTCCTCTTGATCTCTCCACAGAATCTCACCTCTGCACAGGCAGGAATTTTTGTCCCCCTTAGTCAATGCGGCTGGATCCCCAGCAGGTACCGGGTATAGATTTTGAAGGACCCGGTGCAAAATGAAAATGCAGGGCCCCTTGTTGGAAAATTATGAAGAATTTCAAGATGGGGAGAAATGAGTATGAAACCAAACATGGGGTCCTTCTGAGTGGCAGGGTGTGTGTGTGTGTGTGTGTCTGTGTGTGTGTCTGTGAAGCCGGCCCTGATCTCCAGCCCACAGTAGGTGCTGAATAAATGTTTGTTGAATGAATTAAAGAAATAGTGACTCATTTAAAAT
The DNA here is from genome assembly GCF_964374135.1 of Grampus griseus. Lineage (NCBI taxonomy): Eukaryota > Metazoa > Chordata > Mammalia > Artiodactyla > Delphinidae > Grampus > Grampus griseus. Next base: position 169,541,389 of record NC_139019.1, read on the forward strand.
AAGGTCACATATCTAATATATATCTATATGTACATTTGTTCATTTCAAGAGTACTTTTCAGGGCATCCTAATAATAAACTACAAGCTACAAAATTCAATCAATCCCCTAGTGCCTGTGTTGATCTAATAGCAATAAACTACTTTGTTCAAACTGAAAAAGAAAAAGAAAAAGAAACAGTGACTCTGGGAATAAAAGTGAGGGAGAGACAGACAGACAGACAGATTTTCCAAAAAGTGTTGAGGCACCGGGAGTTTACGAATCTCTAAAATTTTCTACAAATCCGCACTCTTCTTCCATGCAGGATTTTTCTAAAACCTGAAATAAGGGCAGGAGGTTGATAGGAATCCAAAGACTAGGCTCCCGGCTCCAGTTAACTCCCATCTTTTTTCTTTTCTTTTCTTTTGTTTTTGCGGCATCGCGTGTCATGTGGGATCTTAATTCCCCTAACAAGGGACCAAATCCGTGCTCCCTGCATTGGAAGCGCAGAGTCTTAACCACTGGACCACCAGGGAAGTCTCTCCCATTTTATGGATGGAAAAACTGAGGCCCAGAGAGGGTGCGAGAAGGCTCAGAGCAAGTAGGGCGCTCTGCTGGGACCTGGCAGAGCAGGTTGTATCATGAGAGAAGCAGAAAGGAGCGGAGAGGGCGCGCCGGGCAGGTTGTGTGCTGAGAATGGGAAATGGAAGGTCCGGAGAGATGGAGACGGAGGTGGAGACGGACCACTGCAGTCACGGGTGTTTGCTTTCTTCCCTCGGGGCAGCCGAACAAAAGCTGAACCTGACTCCTGCGTTTGGCAGAGAAACTGGAGCCTGGCAGGTAGAGGGACTGACGGGGGTGGGGGGCGGTTTTGGGGGGGGAGTGGAGGACCAGCTTCTCCTCTCCTTCCTCCCCCAGGCCTCCCATCTGCTGTGCCCGCTCCAGCCCAGGCGGGCTCTGCTCGCTGCCCCCGCCCTCCCTGACACACCCAGAGACCCTCACACCCGGGCTGAGGTTTTAACACCCTTCTATTCCTGCCCTCATCTTGACACTGTGCCAGGCACCTATCAAAACACACCCACGTCCCAAATTAGGTGTTTTTTTGTTTTTTGTTTTCTTTAAATTAAGGGTACTTTAATCAATTAATTAATTTATTTATTTTTGGCTGTGTTGGGTCTTAGTTTCTGTGCGAGGGCTTTCTCTAGTTGCGGCGAGCAGGGGCCACTCTTCATCGCAGTGTGCGAGCTTCTCACTGTCGCGGCCTCTCTTGTTGCAGAGCACAAGCTCCAGACACGCAGGCTCAGTAGTTGTGGCTCACGGGCCTAGTTGCTCTGCGGCATGTGGGATCCTCCCAGACCAGGGCTTGAACCCGTGTCCCCTGAATTAGCAGGCAGATTCTCAACCACTGCGCCACCAGGGAAGCCCCTAGGTGTTTTTTTTGTTTTTGTTTTTTTTAGCGGCACAAACGTTTTGAAGGATTGGATTTCAATAGGACTCTGCTTTTGAAATTCAACAATCCCGTGGTTTGGTTTACCACTGGCTACAGCTTCTCCGGAATCTTTAGCAGGAAATGTGAACGCTAACTAGGAATCGATTTCGAACGGGATGAAAATTTTAGGATCGTTTCGCAGTGAATGAAGCTAACCCCACGCCACGTTTTGTAGGGCTTAACAAACAATTTATTCCTTGCTCTGGTGCCCTCTCTCTCTCTCTCTCTTTCATTCTCTCTCCCTCCCCCCTCCCTCTCCTTCCTTCTCACTTCAATCAATGCAAGTTTCCCCGCAACCAAGGCCCAATAACACAGCCCTAGTAACACAGGTGTTCCTAGTAACACAGCCCAGGGAGAAGGCAGGCATTCACTTCCTAGCTGTGTGATGTTGGGGAAGTTCCTTAACCTCTTTGGGCATCGTTTACTCATTTATAAAGTGGAGATAAAAGCTCCTACCCCATATGATTGTTATGAGGGTTAAAGGAGCTGACATCTGGCAAAGCACATGGAAATCTCCTTGTAGTGTTTGAAAACAAATAAATAAAAACAAAAATGGGATGAAATAAAAATGAGTTCAACGGCATTGAATTTAAATTTTAAACGTTAAAATAAACAAAATGAAAGGAATGTTAAAATTGACAAATAATAAAAATACATTTAAAAATCATTTTGAGGGGGGAATTCCCCGGTGGTCCAGTGGTTAGGACTCTGAGCCTCCACTGCAGGGGGCACTGGTTTGATCCCTGGTCAGGGAACTAAGATCCCACAAGCCGCGCAGCACAGCCAAAATAAATAAATAAAAATAAAATAAAATAAAAATCAGTTGGGAAAACTTTGGAAGGCCAGAGGATGGTGGAGATATACACAAAGTCACCAAGCTAGTCAGGGGCAGAGGAAGGATTCGAACCCAGAGCCATCTGACTTTAAAACCAGGCTTGGGACTTCCCTGGCGGTCCTGTGGTTAAGACTCTGCTCTTCCACAGCAGCGGCCACGGGTTCGATCCCTGGCTGGGGAACTAAGATCCTGCATGCTGCGCAGCAAGGCCAAAAAAATTTTTTTAATTGAAAAATAAAACCAGGCTGTTCCTCTGCCCCGTTTTTGACATTCAAGGACTCCTCGGGCTGGGCCCTCTCGGGCCTCAGCTCCCCCTCACATTCTCTGCTCCAGCCAAAAGAACCTCTTCATCATCCCATTATGTCCCTGTATCAACCAGGCTCTACCCAGCCTCCAGACCTTTGCTCACACTGGTCCCCATCCCCCTCCCTGTGTGCCTTCACTTGTCTAACTAAATCTTCCCCATCCTTCCATGCTCTGCTCCAGCACCACCTCCTCCAGGTAGCCTCCCTGATTGCCTTGGGCCTTCCGGATGGGAAGGCCCTGTCATGGGAGAAAGACCAAGGGCTCTAAAGTCAGACACGTGTGGGTTTGAATCTCCCTGTTGCCACTTTACTCTGTGACCAGGAGAGGTGAGTTAACCTCTCTGGACCCTGGTTTCTTTGTGCTGTAATTGGGAAGTCTAGCCTGACAGAGGCCAGTGCTCAGGAAGGCTGGCTGCCAGACTCTACATGTGAATGCTCTCTTAGCTTCTGTCACTCTGTGACCTGGACCAGCCTGCACACTGGCAGGGACTAGCGGGGCCGGGAGGGAGTGGGTAATGAATGAGGACGGAGTGCAGTCTCTGGAAGTTCACAGCCCAAAATATAGCTGCAAGAGAAGCCAGCTAGACCCCACCTCAGGGCCTTTGCACTGGCTGTTCCCTCTGCCTGGAACGCAGTTCCTGCAAATACACACATGGTTTCCTCCTCCTTTCCCTTCTGATCTATACTCTAATATCAGCTTCTTGGTGAGGCCTTTCTGGACAACCTGCTTTAAAACTGCAACCATCTCCCCTGCTCAGGATGCTTTAAATTCCCTTTCTTCGTCTCCCTGGTACAAAATATGCCTTTTCACTTATTTATCTTGTTTAGCATCCATCGCCCCAACACAGCTGTCAGCTCCACAAGGGCAGGGATTTCGGTCTGCCCTGTTCACTGCTGTGTCCTTTGTGCCTAGAACAGCACCCAATACAAATATTTGCTGAATAAATACTCAAAAGCAAGAAATCAGGGTCCCCAAGAAAGTGAGGCCCCAGAAAAGCAAGTGGTCACTGTAGCTGGGAATAGAGATTTTCCGGAAGAAATGTTCTTGGAGACAAATTGCGAGCGATGGGGAGGATCTGATGCACAGTAGTACAGGGAAGAGAATTGCAGGTGGAGGGAACAGCCTGGACAAAGGCATGGTGGCTGAAAAGCTTTAACAGGAAGTAATGTGGAGATCAGGGCAGCAGGGGGCAGTAGAGAGGAAAGGGAGGGGAGGTGGCCAGAGGCTAAAAGGGTAAACTTGAACCTGTGGATGGTGGGCAACCTTGAAAGAGTTTTGAACAGGGAGGGGCTTGGTCATACTGCCAAAAGAATCTGATGACAGACAGAGGACAGCAGTCCAGGGGCCCAGTGGATCTTCAGCCAGGTCCTGGGGGACAGGAGCCTGAAGTTGGGGGACATCAGGCATCTCAGTGGCCTCAGACTCACCTCTGTCTTCTTAAATCGTGCCCGGAGGGTCTTCATGGCCAGTGTCAGGTGTTTCTCCTCTCCCCAGGCCACCTACAGAAGGCCAGGGGGTAAAGGACATCAATCCTGGCGGGCAGGAGAGTCGTCCGCCTCCCACTCCTCAAAAGTACCACTTCCTCCTCCCTGCTGGCCATCCCAGCCCCTAGAGCAGGACATGAACCTATCCTATCTTCTAAATGCTGTGTGTCCTTCAGCAGGTCACTTGCCCTGTGTTTTACATCTCTCTTCCATAAAATGCAGGAAATAATCCCCTCTTACCCAACTCGTGGCCCGTTTCCTGTGAGGTTCCTAGCATACAGCCTGGCAAACATAGGTGCTCAATAAATGTATTCCACCAGTATTCCCTGTTGCCCAAGTAGATCAGGCTTTTCTGGTTTCAAGCTTTTATCTGTGCAGTTACTTCTATCTAGGATGCCTTTTTTTCCCCCCCCTCTGGTGAACTCCTATTCATCCTTCACAGCCCAGTTCCAAAATCCCATGGTGTTCTGATCAGCTTTGCCTCTTACTAGTAGGCAGAACTCTAACTCCTCAAATTGGGTTCCCCCAGCTCTTCCTCTGCCCCACCCCTGGCTCCAGAGGCTGGAAGTGTCTGGACTGGTTCTGTTTTCTTGAATAGTTAGGGGCTCCTGGGGGCCCAGGCCCAGAGCCGAGGCGTCTTAGCACAGAGGCATGTTTCTTGGAAAGTCAGAAAGAAAATCCTTGCAGCTAAGTCCCCTTACACCAGCCTGGCTCTTGTGTGAGTGAGAGCACGGAGGCAAGTCACCCAAGGTGGGCAGAGGTCCGGGGTGATGGCTGCATGCATGTGTGTGCACATGTGAGCACAAGGTATGTGTGTGCATGCATGTCTGTCCAGCTTAGCCTGTTTTGTGTTTCGTGCATGTGCAGGTATAGAGGTCAGGCAGGGATCTCAAGGGGGCATTCTGCCAGGTGTCTGGCTAGGAATTCCTTCCTATGTCTGAGTGGGATTTCTGTTAAGACATATCCTTCACCTGTCCTTTTACCTGCTCACCTGCCCATGAATTCTCCAAATCATCTTTCCACCCATCCACTCACCTGTGCAGCCATCCTCCCACCCAAGCGCTTCTACATCCACCCACTGTCCACCATCCGCCCAACTTATGTTCTCATGGTTCTCCACGTACCCTTCAACAGTGCTCTATCCACCATCCACCCACCATCCACCTGCCCATCCACCCACCATCCACTGATCCATCCACCCACCATCCACTCACCAGTCCAATCACCCACTGGCCACTACCCACCCACTCATCCACCCAGCTCATCTTCTCATGGCTCTCCACGCACCCTTCAACCATCCTTCATCCACCACCCACCCACCATCCTATCCACCTGCCCATCCACCCACCCAACCACTCATCCAACCACCTATCTACCTCAACTATCCACCCACCCATCCACCTATGCACCCACCCATACAGCCAACACCCACCTACCATCTACCCACCCAACCATCCTTCATCCACCACCCACTGACCCATCTACTTACCACACATCCATCCAAAATGCACCCACCCATCCATCCACTTGTTCATCCACCCTCCCATCCATCTACTGCCCATTCTTTCATTCACCCCTTCAATTTACCCCATTCAATCAATGTACCCATTCACTCACCACCCACTCCACCCACCCTTTTTCTTTACTCCTGTCTAACGGGCTCAATCACACCCAGAGCAGGGTGTAACTGACACCCAAGAGAGAAGTCCGCAGGTTGCCTGGGCAGGAGGGAATCCGCAGGCTTGGGGGAGGGGGAAGTACCCTCATCTAGGGACCGCTTCCTGGAAGAGGTGATGATATATGAACAGGGCCTGATGGCTGGGCAGGATATTGTGCTGCAGCAGCAGAAAAAGAGGGTACGTACCCTAGACAGCGCAAAGGCTGGGAAGTGGGAGGTGCATGCATGAATGAGTGTGTGTGTGGGTGTCAGCGTGCCTCAGCATAGCTGGGACACACACCAGCCTTTTCTTTCTCCCACATGCCAGGGATCAGGGGCAAGGAGCCTGAGGCCCTAAGGGGAGCCTCCATCCCAGGCCTCCCTTAACTCCTTCCCCTCCTACCTCCTGCAGCTCCAGTGACTCCAGCACCAGGCCACTGTGTCCACTGCCAGCTCTGGTTACCTGCTCCCAGCTGGGCCACCAGCTCGCACCAGCAGCTCCCAGCTCGCAGCTCTGACACCTGATCAGCTCTGAGCGGGCAGCTGCCCCAGGGGGCCGGGGATGAGCAGAGGGAGGAGACAGGCTGGCAGCAGGGCTGTCTGTTGGCCAAGGGGCTCTGGTGGGAAGACACCGATGTTCTTCCCGACCACGGCTGGACGGATTTCAGTTTCTGGAATGAGCCACCCTTTTCCTCTCTTCTCAGCCTTTGTACTTGCGGTCCCTATGCCAGGAGCCCTCTTTCTGTACCTCCTGTCACCCCCAACTGGCTGATTCTCCCCATCTCAATCGTACTCACTGTTCAGATCTTTGCTGCAACATCCCCTCCTCCAGGAAGCCTTCCTGCTTGCCCCCAGGCTGGGTCAGGTGCCTCCTCTGAGCTCCTTCATTGCCCAGTGCCCTCATTACAACCCACTCATACTAAGTCACCATTGCCCGGTCACAGGGTGCTGCCTGTGTTCTCCAGCGTCTCCCCAGTAAACAGTAGGTGCTCGATACGTTTCTTAAATGAGTCCTCAAGGCCTCCAGCCCCGGTGATTGTGAGCAGTTTCTCCAGCCTCTTGGTGAAGTCAGGACCTGTCCTGCTGAGTAATAATCATCCACCTGGATAACGTTCAGATAACTTAAGAGTGGCGTCCGTAACCCTCCCTAGTGAGGCCCCAAATTGCCACCCCCTGAGGCCCCCGCACACATGCACAGGTACCCTGCATTTGTAAATTTAGAAACTTATGAAATGTGCAGGGGAAAAAACCTTGAACTCGAAGCATAAGTCCTGGGTCCCTTCTCTCAGGCCCTGTCCTGTGAGGGATGGGGTGCGGGGAAGGGGCGCATCAGTTTACTCATTTGTAAAAAGGGGAAAAAGGGAACCGATCGTTTGCGACCCTCATTTTAGAGGTGACTAGAGAACTCTCACGTGGGCAGTCCCCTAGTTTCCAGCCCGGGTCACTGGACAGCCCTATTCTCGCCACCATCCACGTCCCCAGCACAGTAGGAAGCTGGCTGCTCTTTGCCAGCAATTAATATGGCGACTGAGGCGTTTGCGCGAGCCGCATGCGCCTTGGGGAGAAGAGGCCGGGTACAGAGGATGAGAAGGCGGCTCCTCCTTCTTCCTCGTCCCACCCCGTTTCCGGCGGAAGCGGCCGCAACAAGGGAAACTTTATTGTTCCCATTGGGGCCTGGAGGATGTCGGTGAATTATGCGGCGGGGCTGTCGCCGTACGCGGACAAGGGCAAGTGCGGTCTCCCCGAGGTGAGCGCGGCCGGGTGTCCCGACGGCCGTCGTCAGGGCCGTGGGCTGGGCGGGGCCGGCTGGCAGCGGGCATTCTGGGAGTATCAGGAGACACTGAAGCTAGACAATGGGAGGGACTTCCCAGTGAGGAGGGGGCGGGAAGTGACGCCCCAGCGCGCCTGGGGACGCGACCACGCCCAGCTCCGGATCGGTCAGGCTGGGACTGAGGCTAGGACCCAGGTCGGGAAGTCCTGAAGTTCTGATGGGACACCAGGGGCTGTAGTTCCAGGCGGAAGGCACTACCGGGGCAAAGGCGCGGGGGTGGGAATAAACAAACTTGGAGAACAGATTAGACCAGAGAGGTTACCAAAACCAGCCCAAGATGGGCCTCAAGTGCCAAGCTGGGGAGCTGACACCATCCTGAGGGTGATGAGGAAGGGTTTTGAGCTGGGGAGGAACCTGGAGGATGTAAGTCAGAAAGACCCCTCCAGCCACGCTGAGAGGAAGTCCCCACCATACACTGAGACCTTGGCGGGGTAACTTCCTTTTGGGTCTCCTCTTCTCTTCTGTAAACGGGGGAGAAGATTGCCCCCACCCCACAAAGGCTAGTGCGTCCCTTCCGAGTCAGGCATTAGTGAGCTCCCAGGTGGTGTGACACCCCACTCCTCTCCTGCCTGGTTTCCATTTTATTCCACAAACATTTATTAAGCACCTACCGTGCACCAGACACTTTCTCCGCCCTGGGGCCACATCGGAAGGTGAGAGGCCTCGAAATATGGCGTGGTTAGTTTGTATGGGCTGGGTAATTTCATAGGCTAGTGAGTGGGAGAATTACTCCGACTATTTCGGGGAAGGGGTGGGGATTTCCAGGAATTGGGCCACCGCCCACTTTTTGGCCGTTTATGGTTAGCCTTTGAACTGTCCTGGCACCTGTGGGTGTTAATACATTTAGTATATGCTGAGGTATTACAATGGGTATATAATGAGGCTCCAGGTATACTGGAAGTCGAATCTTCCGCCATCTTGGAGCTTTGACCAGTTTTTGTTATGTCCTACGGCTGTGTCATTCTTTTTTTTTTTAAAATAGATTTATTTTATTTATTTATTTATTTTTGGCTGCGTTGGGTCTTCGTTGCTGCGCGCGGGCTTTCTCTAGTTGCGGCGAGCGGGAGCCACTCTTCGTTGTGGTGCGAGGTCTTCTCATTGCGGTGGCTTCCCCTGTTGCGGAGCACGGGCTCTAGGCGTGCGGGCTTCAGTAGTTGTGGCACACGGGTTCAGTAGTTGTGGCTCACCGGCTCTAGAGCGCAGGCTCAGCAGTTGTGGCACGCGGGCTTAGTTGCTCCGCGGCATGTGGGATCTTGCCGGGCCAGGGCTCGAACCCATGTCCCCTGCATTGGCAGGCGGATTCTTAACCACTGCACCACCAGGGAAGCCCTGTGTCATTCTTTTAAAGGTTGTGCCCTGCCTCCTTCCCTCCTGTTTCGCTCCCTTCCACTCTCTCCCACCCAACAGGTCTTTGACCCCCCTGAGGAGTTGGAGCGGAAGGTATGGGAGCTGGCACAGCTGGTCTGGCAGTCCTCCAACGTGGTGTTCCACACGGGCGCGGGCATCAGCACAGCCTCAGGCATCCCCGACTTCAGGTCCGTGCGCATGGAGGGAAGTCAAGGCAGGGTTTCCCTGTGAGCTCACAGATGTCTGGCCACCGGAACCCCTCCTGCCGCCTTCCCTCCCGCTGAGTCTGGGGTGATCTGTCAGTTCCCTGGGGTGTTGGGGATGGGAAAGACCCTTCCTTTGGAGAATGTCCCTTTATATCACACCCAACATTCCATTCCACCGGCCAGAACTTGGTCACCTGACTACACCTAGTTGCAAGTGATGCTGGGAAATGTAGTCTTTCGTCTAGGCTCACTGCAAGGCTAAGTAGTGGGGTTCTATTATTACCAGAGAAAAAGGGGAGAATTGATATCAAGGACAATTAGCTCCATACTCACTTACAAATATTTTTCTGTCAGACCTCTGGTGGGACAAGTGGCTTAACCACCTGGACCTCAGTTTCCTCACCTTCAAGTGAGGGTGTGAGGCCAGATAATGTCTAACGTTAGGCAGCCTGTGTTAGACAAGAGTTTCATTGATGAAAAGCAGGGGTCTCTAACTGGTGGCCTCCAAGTGGCCCCTGTAGGTGCTGAGTTTGCAAGCCTACCCCGTAGGGCAAGCCTATCACAATTGTGCTCTCTTTCTAAGGCCTCTCAGGCCCACGGAGCAGACTCTTACAGCGGAAGAGCAGATTCCTCGTTCTTGGAGGAATGTTAGAATTTTAAGGTGTGAATCTCACCCCCCTTCCATAACCTGCCATGGCTCCCCATTGCCACACAGGAGAGTTCTCAGCACTTCAGGCTGGAAATCAAAGCTGTCCCCAACCTAGCCCTGGATCAGCTCTCCAACCTCAGCCCCTGCAGCCCCTGCAGTCCCCAGACCACTCACAGGCTGTTGCCAGCCCCCTGGCCTTTGCTTAGCTCTTCTGTCTGAGCTGCCCGGCCCTTTCCTGTCTGTTCAAGAGACAGCTCAGCCTCCTCCAGGAAGCCTTCCCACAGTTCCACAAAGAGCCCTTCCCGCTTCTGCTGGGCCAGCCCAGCCTCAGGTTCCTCCCTCTGCCCCAGCCCCACAGAGCTGGAGAGTTTGTGTCCACCTATGTCTCTCCCCACAAGATGGAGGACTCCTTGAGGGTAGGGCCTGGGTCCCCTAGGGCCCCAGCATCACCCAGCGCAGGGCCAGGCTCGGTGCAGCAGCAGTAAGTGTTGGTGGGATTGAATAGTTAATTTCTGCCCTTGTGTACCACGTTCTCCCTCCTTCCTCCCCCACCCCCTCCTTTGTGTCACTTCGTCTGTCTCTGACTCTTTCTCTGCCTCCGTTTCTCTGTCTCCTTTTCCGTCCCGTCTTCCTGATCCCTAAGCTCTCTCTGTCTCTCCCGCCTGCCACCTCAGGGGCCCCCATGGCGTCTGGACGATGGAGGAGCAGGGCCTGGCCCCCAAGTTCGACACCACCTTCGAGAACGCGCGGCCCACGAAGACTCACATGGCACTGGTGCAGCTGGAGCGCGTGGGCCTCCTGCGCTTCCTGGTCAGCCAGAACGTGGACGGGCTGCACGTGCGCTCTGGCTTCCCCAGGTGCACCCCGCGTCCAGCCCCGCTCAGCCTTGGGCAGGCTGCCCCTCTCTCCGAGCCTCAGCTTCCTCATCTGGAAAATGGGTGTTGATGGCAGCCCCTCCCTCTCAAGGCCGCTGTGGCGATTCAGCCAGGAGAGGTGCTTGGTGCTCAGCTGCCCGTGTCAGTGTCTGCTAGGCGGGCACGTCTGGAGAATCGAGACCCCCTCTTTCTGGTCCTGGGGGGTGGATTCCAGCCCTGAGGCCTCTGGATCCCCTCCACTAAGCCTCTTCCTTCTCCTCCCACAGGGACAAGCTGGCAGAGCTTCACGGAAACATGTTTGTAGAAGAATGTGTCAAGTGTAAGATGTGAGTGCCACGGAGGGGAGGGACGGGGCCCAAGGTGTGGATGACCCAGGTCGGGCTCTGCAGAAGGGCCTTGTGAGTTGAACCTGCTGTTTCCAGAGACGAGGGTGTGACCCTCCCAGGGTGGGACTTGGGGGCGTATCTTCCTCCCGGGAGGTGTGTTCATTTCCTGCAGCTGCTGTTACGAACTGCCACAACCTGAGTAACTTAAAACAACGGAAACTGATAGTCTTATGGGTCTGAAAGCTCGAAGTCCACAATCAAGGTGCTGGCAGGGCCGTGCTCTGCCTGAACCCTGTCGGGGAGGATCCTTCCTGCCTCTTCCGGCTCCTCGTGGTTTCCGACCATCCTTGGCTGTAGACTTATCACTCCGACCTCTGAATCTTTTATCAACGTTTCCGTGTCCCTGTGTGTCTGTGTCCCCTCCTCTTTTTTTTTTTTTTTTTTTAATATTCACTTATGGCTTTAGTTGTGGCGCGCAGGATCTTCGTTGTGGCACGCGGGATCTTTTTAGTTGCCACATGCAAGCTCTTAGTTGCAGCATGCGGGATTTAGTTCCCCGACCAGGGATCGAACCCGGGCCCCCTGCATCGGGAGCGCAGAGTCTTACCCACTGGACCACCAGGGAAGTCCCTGTGTCCCCTCTTCTTATAAGGACATCAGTCACTTGGGTTAGGGGCCACCCTACACAAATGTGACCTCATCTGAACCCAGCCAGTACATCTGCAACAACCCTACTTCCAAATAAGGTCTTATTCCAAAATACTTGCTCAGCCCATAACAGGGTGTGACGGGGCATTCTTCCGGCTCTGGAAAGGCTGAGCCTTCCTGGAACAGGAGGGCTCTGGGCGTGCCTCCCTCTGTTGGGCAAGCAGCCTTATGGGTGTGAGTAACTCAGGCGTGGCGGGTGCGTGTGGCTCCCCTGCGGGTGGAATCTCTTAAGACCAGAGCACAGATGGGGCCCCAACTTTAAAAACAAATTTTTTTTCTCTCTAAATTTATTTTGAAAAACTTCAATCTGGTGGAAAACTCACAACAACCATACAATGAACTCATACTTGACCTAGACCGGGGATCCCCAACTTTTTCCTGTACAGGGCCATATGGTAAATATCTTCAGCTTTGTGGGCCAGACTGTCTCTGTCGTGACTATGAGCTCTGTAGCGTGAAAGCTGCTATAGACAGCACTTAAAGGAATGGGCATGGCCGTGTGCCAATAAAACTTTATTTACAAAAATGGGAAGCAGAGGGCCGGATTTGATCCTCAGGGCTATGGTTTGCTGACCCTGACTTAGATTCATCAATATTACCATCTCGCCACAATTTGTTTCTCCTCTTCTCTCTGTGTTTGGATTTGCTCTACTGTTCAAGTGGCAGATTTCCTTATCCTTTGCCCCTTAAACCCTTTAGACATTTATCTCCCACAAGCCACGGTATTCTCTTCCACAGCCGCGGTGCAGTTTCTAAAGTCAGGAAATGTAAAAACCACAGACACGACTATTCTCCCCAATCTGTGTTCCCAGCGCTCCCTCCCATTGTTGCTGTTTTTCCCCTGGTGCTGGGTCCAACCCAGGGCGGCACTCTGCATGCCACTGTCCCATCTCTTCAGCCTCCTTTACCTGGAGCACTTCCCGACCTTTCTCTGTTTTCCGAGCTGTGGACCTTTTGAAGCAGCCAGGCCAGCTGTTTTGTGGGAGGCCCCCTCTGCCCCCGCCGTGCTGGGTTTGCCGGATGTCCCCTCATGCTTAGATTCTGGTCATGTGGCCCCCGCTTTCCTGGGAGAACAGCTGCCTGCAAAAAGCAAGAGCCACCCAGGTGGGGCCGCAGGGTAGGCACCTGGGAGTGGGCAGGAAGCTGACCCCTTCCTCTCCCGACACAGGCAGTACGTCCGGGACACCGTCGTGGGCAGCATGGGCCTGAAGGCCACCGGCCGGCTCTGCACCGTGGCCAAGTCAAGGGGGCTGCGGGCCTGCAGGTAAGCGGCCCTCCCCACGCCCGGGACCCCAGGGGAGGCGGCCAGTGTCCCTGCTGACTTCCCCGCTCTCCGTACAGGGGGGAGCTGAGAGACACTATCCTGGACTGGGAAGACTCCCTGCCTGACCGGGACCTCACTCTGGCCGATGAGGCCAGCAGGTCTGACCCCCACCGAGCCCAGGGTGGGGTGGGTAGGGGAGGGGCAGAAACACAGCCAGCTGCAACCCCGGGGACATCAGGAAAGAGGTGGCTCACACCCTCTCTGGGCTTCGCTTCCCGCGTAACAACGGCAGCTCCTGTGTACTGAGCCCTCATACCCCCGGCCCCGGCCAGAGGCCTCACACACCATCCTTACCACAGCCCAGGGTGGGTGCTGCTCGGGGCCCATTTTACAGACGAGGAAACCGAGGCTGGAGCAAGCTGACACCTCCGTCCACACTGCCCAGCCAGGAAGTGACTGAGCCAGGTCTGGAACCCAGGGGTCCAAGTGGGGACATCAGCAGCTCCACTTCTGCCGACCGGGTGGGGTGGCTCCGGCAGAAGGGAAGCGGCGGGCAGGATTCAGGGCAGCTTGGAAGCTGGGGCAAGCCGGCCCCCAGGCAGAGATGGGCGCTGTGTGAGCTGGCCTCCCAGGGCTGGCCCCGGCGTGTCAGCAGCGCAGTGAAGCCATGGCATTTGAGCAAGGGTGGGGTGGTGTGTGTGTTGGAGACGTCCCGCCCCCAGCCTCGTGAGGCAGGAGGAGGGCTACAGAGACCCTTGCCGAGGGGCTCAGGCTAATCCCGCCTCCTGGCCCCAGGAACGCGGACCTGTCCATCACGCTGGGCACCTCCCTGCAAATCCGGCCCAGCGGGAACCTGCCCCTCGCCACCAAACGCCACGGAGGCCGGCTGGTCATCGTCAACCTTCAGCCCACCAAGCACGTACGTGCTGGAGCCCACCCCTGACCCCTGACCCCCCAGGCCCCCCCAAGCCTTCTCCCTCCGCCTGACTGGTCCCCGCCCCCCACAGGACCGTCACGCAGACCTGCGTATCCACGGCTATGTAGATGAAGTCATGACCCGTCTCATGAAGCATCTGGGCCTGGAGATCCCGGCCTGGGACGGCCCCCGCGTGCTGGAGAGGGCGCTGCCACCCCTGCCCCGCCCACCCACCCCCAAGCTGGAGCCCAAGGAGGAGGCCCCTGCCCAGCTCCACAGCCCAGCGCCCGCCAGCCCCAAGCAGGAGCCCGCAGCTGAGCCCGGCGCCCAGCATGACGGCTCCGGGCCCGCCAGCCCCAAAAGGGAGCGGCTGGACAGTCCTGCTCCCCACAGGCCCCCCAAAAGAGTGAAGACCGAGGTGGTTCCCAGCTGACCAGGGGGCCTGGGGAGGGCGGGGCTGTTTGTAGAAACCATGGATTCTTTTTTTTTTTTTCTTACTGGTCTCACTTTGTTACTCCTCTCTGTCCTTGTGGGAAGACCTCAGGGCGCTGAGAGCTGGGCTCCAGGCCCTGGGGCAGACTTGCCCTCCATTGCACCTCCCTTTAGCTTGGGGCCTCTGGAGGGGGCCTGGGAAGGAGCAGCCCCCCTGGACTCTGACCTTGGAGCTGACACCCCCCCACCCCCTGTACCTGCTCCACCCCCAGGCTCCAGCCTCTGACTCAGGATGTTCCTGGGAGGTGTGGCCAGGCCCTCTGTGGTTTCCTCTGACCCCTGGGCCCTCACACTCCCCAACCCCTGCCTACCCCCAGAGAGCCTTCACAGTCCCTCCAGGAGGGAAGGGAGGCAGGGCCATCATTTAGGAGCCAGACTTCATGGCAGGACAGACAATAGAGGCTCACACTGCCTTTGGGGCTGGAGGAGGAAGGGTGGGTCCACCTGGCTTCCTCCAGGCTTCCAGAAAAGCCTTCAATGCAATAAAAGAATTTCTTGCATCTGAGCCTGTGTTTGCCATCCACAACCTTGCCCTGGGCCCTAGTCCCTGGGGGCAGGGCTGTGTGGTCCCCTCACCCCCTGGGATGTGTGCCTGGGGTGCAATCCAGGCCTGGGGGCGAAGGAGGGCCTTACCAGCTGCAGATATTTGGTGAGTCCTCAGTTTGTAATTCTCACTTGCGGGATTCTTTATTATGTGCCCTCTGCTACTAGGCTGTGAGCCCCTTGAGGAGAGAGGCCACGTTTTTTTATCTCAATTGCAACCCCCGGGCACCTGTACAAAGCGGGCAGGGCCAGGGTGATGCGTTAAAGGAAGAGCGCAGGTGCAGCTGGGGTCAGTCCTCCCCAGCTGCGACCTTGGGCAGGTCCCCTCATTCCCGACGCCTCAGTGCCCTCATCCATAAAACACGCAGGGTGGGCAGCCCGGCCCCCCAGGAAGGCAACTGCCGCAGGCCTTCCGCGAATACCCTGGAAGAGTCGGGGGTGTGTGTGGGGGTGTGGGCTAGAGCTACCTCGCCCTCCTGCTGCGCCCTGCTCTCCGCCCGCCGCCGCTCTCCAAGGTGCTGAACACGCATCGGCACCTCTCTGGTCACCGCTCCAGCCTGGGGGTCAAGGGACCCCCTGCCTCACTCCTCTATCCTAGGCTGGCCTAGTCCCTCCTTCTGTGGGTTGGGGAGCCCCAGATTCTAATTCAGCCCCCATCCCACTCCACCTCCATGCCAGCCGTGTTCTCTCAAAATACTTTATTAAGGACCGTAGCAGTCTTAGAAAAAGGGAACAGCTGTGAGCCATGGCGGCCCCGAAGTTCAGAGCTCAGCCCGTGCTCCAGGGCCAGGGTCCCAGCAGACTTGGCCGCTTCCTCCTCCCTGTGTTCCAGGGGGCAGGCAGGAGTCCCTGAGCGGGGAGTTACCGAGGCCTGGTGTATGCCTATCTCTCTGGGGCTGTGGATCAGTTGGTGTCTGTCTTCCTGTTTCCTTCTGCACCTGGGTCTGTACGTGTATTTCTCAGGCTTTGTGGCCTTATGGTCTGTGTCTGAGCATCAGTTTCTGCATGGCCCTGGGTACCTGGGTCTGAAGCTGTGAGTCTGCGTGTCTCCATCCTGACACCATCGCCGGGGTCTCTCCCTCACCTCGGATCCCTGTGCCTGTCTCTGTCCACTGCAGCACCCGACTAGAGGGGCCTGGGGGCACATACCCGTGGTGCTCACAGCTCCCCCACTGCTACCTCCAGCCCCACGCGCCCTGGGCCAAGTGCTTGTTCAGGCCGGGCACAGTCTAGGAGGGCGGCCCGGTCCAGCTCCTTCATGGAGTTGCCCTGGACCAGGGTCCCGTTGTCCAGATCCTCCGTCGAGTTGTCCGGAGCCGGCGGGTCCCGGGATCCCCATTCCCCCTGAGGGCTGCTTGGAGGCCCTTCCTGAAGTGTGCCAGCCTTGGGCCCATGTCCTGGGGTTTCGGAGCCTGGCACGGTGTTGGGAGCCACACGAGATGCAGCATCGTTGTGCAAAGTTCTGGAGAAAACTGAGCAAGGGTTGGGGGGTCGTGAGGGATGGCCTGGGGGGCTGGGTCCCTTCTTTCTTTTAGCCCCCAGCCTCAGGAAGCAGTTGCAAGGGGGCCTCCTCCCCCTCTCCCAGTGGCCCAGTATGGGGGCTGGGGATCCAAGGGGAGTGCACCCATGGGGCAGCCCAGAGGGTTTTTGAGGGAGGAGCAACCCCCTGGTCCACCTACCTCGTACAGGCACGAAGTCTCCGGGGCTCTCGGCTTTGTTGGAGGCGAAAGGGCTGATGGAGGGGAGGATGATGAGGGCGAAGGAGAAGAGCAGGACCTGGTGGAGATGGGGGCAGGGTCACCCCATCCCTCCCCCTCCCCTGAGTACACTCGTCTCATAGGCAGGGAAACTGAGGCCCAGAAGACTGGAGCACGCGTGAGCTGGGGCTCGGGGCCGGCTGTCCTCCTACTCACACTCACCTCCCCCACAGGACCCTCTGCCAAGGCTGACAAGCCCCTTGGAGCTGGGGGTCAGGACTCACCGCTATGCAGGTGCCCGTCTGAGCCGACTTGCTGGTGGACTGGACCACGATGGCCTGGAGTTTCTTCAGCTGCTCCAAGAGGGACCTTAGTGGAAACAGGAAGACTTGCTTGATCCCTACATAGCCTTGACCTGCCTCCCTGTGATTCCTGGGGTCCCCCAGCCTGGCTGAAGTCTGAATCCCGTCCATCCTTCAAGGCCGCACTGCTCTTAAAAGTCCCAGAAGCTCCCTCAATAAATCACTGAACATCTCACCCACTTCTCTGCCACCCCACCTTCTCCACCCAGGTTGCCATTACTGCTCGCCTGGACACCGGCCCCAGCCTCTGGGCCCCCCAGGCTTCTCCTGCCTCCTCTAGAGTTCATGCTCCACACTTTTTCAAATGTGAGGCAACTTCTCCCAACCCTCCCAGAGTTCCCATCTCTCTCGGAAGTAAAAGCCCAAGTCCTCCCCGAGACCCACAAGGCCTGGCACAGCCAGTCCCGTCCGCTCCCTGCCCTCCCCTCCTCCCTCTCTCCCCCTTGCTCACTCTGCTCCAGACACACAGCCCCTCACTGTTCCTCCTACGCACAAGCATTCCTGCCCCAGGGCCTCTGCACAGGCTGTTCTCTCAGTACCAAGGACACTGTTCCCCTGCCCCACCCCCCACAGGTCTTTTTGTAGTTGCTTCTTTCTTAGCTGTTGGGTCTCATCTCAAATGTCACTTTATCTGACCTCCCTGCCTAAAATGGCACCTCCCTCACTCCCTAGCCCCTTCCCCCTAGTTTATTTTTCTTCCCAGTGGCTATCACTATTTGAATGATCTTTCATATATTTTTGTTTGTCTTGAGTCTGTTTCTCAGTAGACTGTGAGTCTTTAAGTGGAGGGGCTGGGTCAGTTTTGTTCACTGTTTGGGCCCCAGTGTCCAGAACTATGCCTGGCACAGAGTAGATGCTAAATAAAAATTGAGTAAGTAGGGCCATACAGTTTGATCTAGAAGTATGCCAATGTAGCAAATACTCAGTGGAAGCTACTTGGAAACAATGGCTCAAGAATTTTCCTCAGGTTAAAAACAGGTTAGTAGAAAATATATGACCTGGTTGGAAAGTTTAAACATAGCTACATTATAGCACAGAAAGAAAAGAACTAAAATTCCCTTCTAAATACCACCGTAAGAATCAATCAATTCCCTGGTGGCTCAGTGGTTAAGAATCCGCTGCCAATGCAGGGGACACGAGTTCAAGCCCTGATCTGGGAAGATCCCACATGCCATAGAGCAACTAAGCCCGTGCACCACAACTACTGAGCCTGCGCTCTAGAGCCCACAAGCCACAACTACTGAGCCCACGTGCCACAACTACTGAAGCCCGTGCACCTAGAGCCCCTGCTCCACAGCAAGAGAAGCACTGCAATGAGAAGCCTGCACACCGCAACGAAGAGTTGCCTCTGCTCACCGCAATTAGAGAAAGCTCACGTGCAGCAACGAAGACCCAACGCAGCCAAAAATAAACAAATAAATAAATTAATTTATTAGGAAAAAAAAATCAATCCCTCACTATTTTCAAACAGACGATTCTATGAAAGAATAAGGCACCAAGCACTGTCCACACAACATGAAGAATATGCTGATAGGTTTTTAAAAAATAGATCAAGCTGTTTAAACTTCAAACAGGACATCACAGAAGATGGAAATTTAGCCTGTATTAACTCAATTATGGAGGCAACACCGACCTTGTGACAAGATGAATGTGTATATGCAGGGGGATAAAAGATTTAAGGTTTAAAAAACACCCAACAACTTGACAGAGGCATACATTTCTTTCCCAAAGCTGAATGAATGCAACAAAGTCCTCTCTGCCACCAGAGCAGACATCCAACAGTTCAAAATGTGAATCGGGAGGTTGACCACGACGGGGGGGAGGAAATACCACCTCCTCCCATCACAACTAAAGTGTTAACACAAGCTATTTCACAAACACCTGTAATGGCATCATCCATGACACCCCCCAAAAAATTGACTAAGTAAATGCACCCACAGATGGAATCACCTGCAGTTATCCAGCATACCATACTCCTAGCCTTTAGCCATTCATATGCCATTTCCTCTACCGGCAGCAGCTTCCTTTTAGTGAACTCTTATACATCCTTCAAGGGCCCAAGTCCAAAACCCCTTTTCTCTGCAGGCTTCCTCCTTTCTAAGTGGAGCCCTTACTCCCTGCTCTGCCCTGCCGTCACACAGCCTGTCCCCCCATGTCCACCTCTCCTGCAAGGGACTCTGGGGTCAGCTCCTCCTGTTCTCTGCCCCAGTTTGACCAATACTCACAGGTTCTGCTTCTCAAGATGCAAGACCTTCCTCTGAAGTTCCTGGTTCTGGGCAGTGCAGGCTGACATCCTGAAGGGGCAACATCACAGTGAAATTCAGAATATGCCTGTCACCAACAGGTCAAACTAACATCTCTTTGTGAGGCCCCACTGTACAGGCAGGGAACCGAAGCCCAGAGAGGGGAAGTCATTCATCCAAAGTCACCCTGGCAAGTCTGTAACAAGGCCAGAATTTGAACCCAGTTCTGCCTGGCTCCTAGGTACCATCTTTGCATTGGTGTAGGGGCTTTCTTCCGGCCTGAGCCCCCAGGATTGGAAATGGACCACCAAACTCAGGCAGTGATGCTTTGAGAAGATGCAGTAGCATGGCAACTGAGTCCAAGGAGACCCAAGTTACAATCTTCACCCTCCCTGTGACCTTGAGGCACTCTGCTGTCTGGCCTCAGTCCCCTCATCTGTAAAGTGGAGATACAGTTACCTAGTTCATAGAGCAGTTGGGCACTGATATGAAGTAAAGTTGATTAGGAGCTTAGCAGAGTACATTTGAGGAACAAGACAATGTGATCATTCCATCTAGGGTTTTGGGGTCCAGTCCGGCAACCCCACCTTTCCCATCTGCATCCATCTGTTAATGCTGTCTTGGCCCAGACCACTCAGATGTAGAATTAAAACACTCAAATCATGGGACTTCCCTGGCAGTCCAGTGGTTAAGACTTCACCTTCCAGTGCAGGGGATGTAGGTTCAACCCCTGGTTGGGAGCTAGGATCCCACAAGCCTTGAAGCAAAAAAAAACCCAACCAAAACATAAAACAGAAGCAATATTGTAGTAAATTCAATAAAAACTTTAAAAATGGTCCACATCAAAAAATCTTTAAAAAAACCAAAACACTCAAATCATGGTATGAGGATATGCTAGTCCTCATATCACAACCAGGGAAGAGAATAAATTCTCCCACTAAAAGGCCCTCCTTCTAAATAACTCATGGGATAAAGAAGAATCCACTGTGTAAATTAAGAAAGACCTAGGGACCAAATGGTAATGACAATGGTACAAACCAAAATGTGTGAGATGCAGATAAAGCAGTGCTGAGAGGAAAATGTATAACCTTTTTTCTTTTTCTTTTTTTTTTGGCCCCTCAGCATGCGGGATCTTAGTTCTCTGACTAGGGATCAAACCTGTGCCCTGCTGCAGTGGAAGCATGGAGTCTTAACCACTGGACTGCCAGGGAAGTCCCCCAAAATGTATAACCTTATTACAGCTCAACCAGCTGAACATACACATTTAACAGTTAGCAAAAGAACAACAGAATAGATCTTCCCCACCAAAAGCAAAACAAAACACAACTAAAGACACAATAAAGCTAAGAGTAGAAATAAAGGAACTAGAATACAAAAAGACAACTGTGTGGGAGGAAAAGCCAGAAATTCATTCTTTGAAAAGAATAATGAAACAGACAAACTTCTGGCAAGATTGACCAAGATAAAAAACAAGAAAAGGCACAAATACACAACATGAGTAATTAAAAAGGGCACAACTATAAATTATTCAGAACTTAAAAAAATAATAGGAGAGAACTATGAACAATTTTATGTCAGTAAATTTGAAATGGACAACTTCCCAGAAGAATATGACATCTCAGAATTGACTAGAAAAGAAACAGAAAACCCAAATCTGTAACACTTAATTAAATCACTTTTGGTTTAAAAAGTGAGCAAGCTAAGTTTTTATATTTCTATTAAAGAATAAAGAGGAGCCTGTCCCTCAGTAGCCTAAATGAGTTGAGAGAGGCGATTGGATGAGATTGGGGTGCACAGTTCTTTTTCTTTTTTAATATTTATTTATTTACTTATTTGGCTGTGCCAGGTCTTAGTTGCGGCACATGGATCTTAGTTGTGGCATGTGGGATCTATTTCCTTGACCAGGGATCGAACCTGGGCCCCCTGCATTGGGAACGTGTTGTCTTAGCCACTGGACTACCAGGGAAGTCCTGGGGTGCACAGTTCTTTTTTTTTTTAATTAATTAATTGATTTATTTATTTTTGGTTGCATTGTGTCTTTGTTGCTGCGCATGGGTTTTCTCGAGTTGTGTCAGGTGGGGGCTACTCTTCGTTGTGGTGCACAGGTTTCTCATTGTAGTGGCTTCTTTTGTTGCGGAGCACAGGCTCTAGGCGCGTGGGCTTCAGTAGTTGTGGCCCATGGGCTCCATAGTTGTGGCTCACGAGCTCTAGAGCGCAGGCTCAGTAGTTGTGGTGCACAGGCTTAGCTGCTCCGTGGCATATGGGATCTTCCCGGTCCAGGGCTTGAACCTGTGTCTCCTGCATTGGCAGGTGGATTCTTAACCAGTGCGCCAACAGGGAAGTCCCAGGTGCACAGTTCTTAAGTTGAGGAAATTCTGCCTTTCTTCTCCCCCACCGAAGGAAGCCATTGACAGCTCTGAGGATCAGTGATGCTCAGCAAGGGAAGTAAATGTCCCATCTTCAGGCAAAGAGCCAGGACAAGATGGATGATACCTTCTCCCTTCTTGGCATAACATCTTCTAGGGGATTAAGGGGCCTCGAACCTGAGCCCTGTACCACCTTACTAGGCATTTTTCCATCCTCGCAATTCACGTGAAAAATCGTCTCTCCCAGAGAAGGAAACAACTCTAATTTTGTCAGATCCTGAAAACTGTGACCTTAGCTCCATTGCGTCCCTCTCTCAGGCCTCAGTTTCCCCCTTAAGTGTGGTGTCCCGGGACCCCAGCCTTACCGAGTTTCCAGGCCATCAATATATTCCTTCTTCTTTTTCCGGCTTTCTTGGGCTGACTGTTTGTTCCGAATTTTCCGGCGGATTTTCTTCAGCACTCGCTCCTCATACTGCAGAGTGACATGGGGAGCAGACTGAGGCAGGCTGGAGGGTCCGCTCTCTTGTCCAGACCCCACAACTTCACCCCATTATCCTCCCAAGGGAGCCATCCCAGACTCAGGGACTTGAGGGCAGACCCATGATGACTTGAAGACCAGATTTTCTGCCCCGAAATTCTTGCAGAATCTCTAGGGGGGTCCTGGGTCCTGAAGGTCTTCCCAGCTCCCAAACCCAGTCCCGTACTGGCAACTGGATTTTGTGCACTGGTGCAATCCCGCCATCTTCTGACCATCTGTGGGAACAGCGCCTTTCCCGAGGCCAGTTATCAAGACTAAGAGAGGTCTTCCAATTGGAAAAGCAAACTCAGATACTGATATTGAGTGAACAGGCTGGGTGGAGACTGCGGCCAGCTAGAAAGCCCCCACTGCGGTGGCTTTGAGGATGATTTTTCTGGCTCTGGTGACAGACACGTCCTAACATTCTAGTGTGGGAGACCCAAAGGTGAGACTCATGGGCAAGTAGCTGCAGGAAAGGGGGCGAGCTCCAGAGCCAGGGGTCCCACTGATTCACCTTGGTGAGGGGAAGCTGGGTGGGCAGGGTGATGCCTTCTTTGGCCAACAGCTTCTTCTCGTCCTCTGTCAGCACCAGCTCCTGGCTGTGCCCGGTCCCAAGGCGCAACAGGTTGGGGACTGCCAGGTTATGTTGCTGTGGGGAAACCAGCAGAATTGCTTTGAGGGCAGGGAGAGTGACCGCCTCTGGGAAATGAAAGAGGCATCAGGTCTGAGAAACAATCGATCCATCTGCTGTAAAGTCCCCACTGGCACTAGGGCTCCAAAGAACCAGCACACAGCCCTCTGACCCAGCAATTCCACTTCCAGGAATTGCTCTTTAGATACAAGTTTTTCATTTGTTTCACAAGTAGTCATTAGACAGCTATGTATTTAGCACCTACTACATGCCAGGCACTTCTCTGGGCTCTGAACATTCCTTGCAGTGCATTCTGCAACAGCAAAGGGAAAAGCCAACACACAAGGCACAGGTTAAGTGAGCCTCCAGGAAATGGGGGTGAGGGGTGTTTCTCCCTGTCTACTTGTTTGTACCTTTGGAACTTGGACTATGTGAATGCATTTGCCTATTCAAAATTTTTTAAATTAAATTTAAATTATGAAATAGAAACATTGAAAATGAAAGAATCGGGTCATCAGAGAGCCAAGCCTTAGGAATGTCACACCATGGAATGGGAGGCTCAGGAATAAAGGTGGAGATTGGGGCAGCCTGACATTCACTGGATCAAATTCCACTCCCTAGAATTCCAGGCCATGGATCAGCCCAACCATTTTCTCTCCAGGATCCAAGCCTCAGTATGTTCATCTGCCAAATGGGGATAAGGTCTTCCACTTCCCAATGTTGTTCACACACAGAACAACAGTATTAAATTGACACATTTACAAAAGCCAGTTAGTATTTCCAGAGCAGTCATTCACCTTTCCTATCTTTCAAGAGCTGCTGAAGTTCTGCCTCCTCCAGGAAGCCTTCCTGGACCTGCAATGCCCCTCCAGCCTCTCTCCCTTATGGGTACACTTCCATGAGCAGTCAGTTGTCCCCTTTTGACCATGAGGTCCCCAGAGGCTGAGCACACAGCTGGTGCTCACCATGCATCTCTCAAGTCAAGAGGGGTGTTCTGCTCTTTCTTAGAGGTTGTCAGGACAACTTTGGGCATCAGGCAAATTAGAGTTCAAATTCTGACTCGGCCACTTTCTTGCTGTGTGACTTTGGGTTTGTGGCTTAACCTCTCTGGGCATTGGCTTTCTCATCGGAGAAATGGAGGTACTGATTGGGTTCTCAGGTCTGGTTTACCTGTAGTCGAACCCCAGGGCAAGATAGACAGCCCTCAGTCAGCGTGCAATGGGTACAGTAGGCCCAATGGGCCAGCCCAGGGATTAAGCCTGCAGCAGCTGTGTGACTTAGGTCAAATTACTGGACCTCTCTGTGCCCATTTCCTCAAACGTAGAATTAAGATAAGAGCCCCAGTTTTCAGGGTTGCTGTGAATTAAAAGATGATACATTAAGAGCATTTAGAAGAGTGCCTGGCCTATAGTAGATGCTTGGTAAGTTTTAGCCCTTTTTTTTTTTTTAATACTACTACTACTATAGTAGAAAGTATCCCAGCACAGGAGACAGAGAACTCAGGACTGGGACCCACTGACTTACTCTGGGTGTAAGTCAGAGTAAGTGACTTGGACTTACCTTGGACTACTATCAGCCCCTGTCTGTGACTGTCTTCCAGTCTCCAAAATGGGGGTATTGGGGCCCCATGAACTCCAGTGCCCTCCCACCTCTGATGCTCCAGGGGTCGGGTGGGGACTGCTCACCAAGTCCCCGCCACTGCCAGAGAGGAGGAGGTCTTTCACTGTGAGGTTGCAGTGTGGGGGTGAGTTGGCCAGCTCAGCCTGCTCCCCGGCGTACAGGCCTGGGCTCCACATTTCTGACAGGGCAGATGGGGACAGAGACAGGGAGGGAGTCAGGCGGGGGGCCCCTGAGCTCCCAGCTTCTACTTCCCTCCTCCAGCAAAGCTCCCAGCATTGACCCCAATGTGCTAGGGATTTGTAGCACAGCTTGGGGCCCCAAGACCTGGTGCCTCAGTCTCCCCTCCACCATAAGATGGGAACCCAGATTCATCAGGACATTGTCAGGGACCCACTGTCAACCCGGGAGGGAGTAGCTGTTATTGCCCAGCATTATAAGCTGGATCTGCAGTTGGCCTGGCCTTACCTCTCCCTTGGGGGAAGGACCAGGTCTGATTCACCTGTGGTTCCCTCCCACCAGGTACCTGGCAAACTGTAGGTGAGCTGCTCTGGAGAGCACAGACTTCAGAGTCAAATAGCCCTTTGCTCTAATCTCGACTGGGTGGAGCTGTGTGACCTTGGGCAAGGGACTAAACCTCTCTGAGCCTTAGTTTTGTAAAGTCTCCAAAGGGACTAATAAGCGTTCCCATACCATCGCAATGCTCAAGAGACAAAGGATACCCTGTTGGCGGTGGCTTCTGCATCAGGCCTTTCTCCAGGTCCAGGGGGAACACCCCAAGGCCTGGGATCCCGTGACCTCACACACTTTCATTGAGCGTCTACTATGATCCAGGCACGGAAGGTACAAAAATGAGGTTGCCAGCATGATGCTTGCGGCAGGAACCAGCCTGCCAGGGGCGCATCCCACCTTTGCGGCTCTGACTCATTTCTTAACCACCTGAAAAACGGGCCCGTGACAGACAGCATCCCAATACCCATCTCAAAAGGTGGGTTTGCATGGGCTTCCCTGGTGACGCAGTGGTTGAGAGTCCACCTGCCGATGCAGGGGACACGGGTTCGTGCCCCGGTTCGGGAAGATCCCACATGCCGCGGAGCTGCTGGGCCCATGACCCATGGCCGCTGAGCCTGCGCGTCCGGAGCCTGTGCTCCACAACGGGAGAGGCCACAACAGTGAGAGGCCTGCGTACCGAAAATGGGTTTGCGTGTACAGTGCCTGGGAGAAGGTGAGGGTAGTTAGCAAAGACACAGGACTCACCCAGGTCTATGGCAACGGAAGCCTCAAGCCCTTGGGCCACTGGTCCAAGGTTCCTGGTGGGGCAGGCAGGGCCAGTATGGTAGGAGGGGCAGGGCCCCTTGCCAGACTCTGTGCTATGGCAGCTGACTGGGGTGGCAGCCACCCCACTGTGTGGAGGGGTGTCCTGGGGGTCGGAGGGCAGATCTTCTGAGATGCCACTGTCACTGGCCGCAGGAGACCAGGTCGGGGAGCTGGGCACTGATTCGCCAGAACCCAGGATGGAGTTGAGGAAATCATCAGAGTTCGGGCCTGGCAGGACCTGTTGGGACGGAGAGGGACGGTGGGAATTAGGAGGCCTATGTTTCGGTTTGGATAGCTGTGTGTCTCTGGGCAAGCCACTGACCCTCTCTGGGCCTCACGTGTCCTTTCTGTAAGATGGAAAGAGCTAACGCTCCTTGCCCCCAGTGTTGTTGGAGCCTGAACACAGTCATGTAGCACGGGAACAACATCCAACCGTGTCGAGGCTCAGGCCCCAAGTTTAAGTCTGGACCCAACTCCAAACTGCTGTGTGTGTGACCCAGGACAAGTCACCACCCCTCTCTGGGCCTCGCTTTTCCCCACCTATAAGAAGGAGGTGATGGTATCTGCCCCTTAGGTCGCTGAGAGGTTCCATACAATAACGTGCTTTGCTAAAATCTCACACATGAGCAATAAACGCACAGAGCTGAGTGGGGTCCTGGCTCTGGCCCTGGGGTAAATGCAGCGGGTTATCACCTGGTCCTCAACGTGGCCCCAGTCCTCGCCCAGCTCTATGTGTCTCAGGATGCCGTCCTGCCGGTCAAACAGGAGATCCAAGAGTTCCAGGCTGTCGGTAGGGCACGTGAGACTGGTGGAGGAAGCCATCTGGGGCAAGGAGGGGACATTTGTGAGGGTCACGCAGCCCTTCTCCTCCCCACCACCCATCTGCACACCACCCTGAGGTCCATCCTGCTCCAGTTCTATCCCGGCTCCAGCCCCAAGGTCGGGCCTGCTGCTCCTGCTTGCTGGACTTCTGTCTCCAAATCTGTGTTTTGGGGCCAACCCAGAGACTCCCGGGGCCTGACAGCCAATTTCTTTAAAAAGTGGTAGACAGATGCCCCCGTGGGGATGATCAGCCGATGGAACTAGCCCTCTCCTGCACTCCCATGCTGCCCAAATTCCCCCCTTCTGGAAGGCGGGGGGACCAGGAAGAAAGACCAGGAGCAGCCCCAGAATGGAGACACAATTTTGGTCGTTGCATTCTCCCTCTGGGCCTCAGTCTTCTCATCTGTAAAATGGGATGTGAGATTCCTGCCAACCCTGGGAGCTTGGGGAAGGTTCCTGGCATAAACCCTCCCTCACCTGGAGACCAGTGCAGGGCTCACCTTTCCAACTGCTAATTCCCCATTCATGAGCCTGGCCAGCTCTTTCTCCAGCCACTTCTGCGTCTGCTGCGAGCTGGGGGCTCACCCCACCACCAGGGCTCCCAGGCTCAGCCGGCTCTTCTCTGTGGCTCTGTCACCACCCCTAAAAGATGCTGAAATAGTCCTGGGGCGCTCCTAGCCCACCCCCAGGTGCTGATTGGGGAACAGGCAAGACAGACAGGGTTAAGGGCCAGTGACACAGGGGCAGGCTAGGGGGAGGGGAGGGAAGACCGTTATCTCAGATGTTTCGTGCTTTTCCAGCCGGCAGTGGGCAAAGGCCAAAGTCTGGGGAGCCGCGGCTCTGACATGACCTCTCCCCTACTTTCAGGGACTGTTTCTCGTCATAATCCCTGGATGTCGGCTCCAGGAAAGCCCAGGGCCCCTGGCTGGGTCCTGTCCACTCTCAGAACAGAACCAAGAAGAACTGCCCAGGCCTCCGCTAGAGCCCTTCCCTCTGCCAGGAGCCCCCTTCCCTCATTGGAGCTGGCAACCCCCAACCCCCTGCCCGCAAGCAAGCTCTCCACGGCCAAACCAGAACAATCGATTCCTTCTAGAATCTTCTATCATTCATTTATTCTCAATAAATATTCATTGAGCCAAACTTATTCCCTCCTCAGGGCCTTTGCACTAGCTGTTCCCTCTGCCTGGAACTCCTATCCCCTCCACCCCGAATCTATCACTGCATTCACATATTTGGGAATGTTTTCTATCTGTGGATCTCAGCCCAGACAGCTGAGAGGCCGTCTCTGACCCCTCACCAGAGAGGAGCCCTCACCTTGTACCTCTTTATCACATCACTGGTTTCACTGAAATCCTCACTATTTGAAATTTTCTTGTTTACTTGCCTGTATTCTTCCCTCATTCCTCCCCTGCCTCTTCATGTGAGTGACTTCGGGGCTAAGATAGAGGCTCTTTTGTTCTCAGCTGGGTCCCCAGTGTCTAGGAAGTGCCCGGCACACAGGAGGTGCTCAGTCAACTCTTACTCATTGGGCACCTCCTGTGTGCCAAGCACTATTTAAGGCCCTGGGGATAAGGCAGTGGATGAGCTAGACCATAAATGCATAAACACACCAGAAAACTAACAAATGGACAAATGCTACCAAGAAACTAAATGTCATCATGTAAAGGGCAACAGAGGGCTGGCAAAGGCTTCTTTTTAGAGGTGATATCTAGGGACTTTGCTGGTGGTCCATCTGTTAAGACTCCACATTTCCAATGCAGGGATGCGGGTTCAATCCCTGGTCGGGGAACTAAGATCTCACATGCCATGTGGCATGGCCAAAAAAAAGGTGACATTTAAGTACAGTCCTGAATGATGAGAAAGAGCCAGCCACTGGGAGATCTAGTGGAAGGGTGTTTCAGGCCAAGGAACAGCATGTGCAAAGGTCCTGGGGCAGGATGGGGCCTGGCGTGTTGGAGGAACAGCCAGGAGGCCCATGTGGATGGAACAGAGTGAGAGAGGGAGGAGGGGAGGGCAGGGAGGGGATGCGGCAGGTCGTGCAGGGCCTTGCAGTCTGTGGCAAGGAGTTTGGTTTATACTAAATACAGCAGGAAGCTGTTGGAGATTAGTGAATGGATGACGAACCTTCTGTGTGCCGGGCACGACGGTAGGTGCTAGGTTTACACAGTAACTCAGACACCCTCCTTGCTCTCAAGAAATTCACATCCTGGCGTACATTTCTCCCTGGACCAGCCATTATTTATTCATGCATCAAAAATTTAAGGACGACCTATTATGTGCTGCGCCAGAGTGGTTCTCTTATCTGACGGTAACATCTGTGGCTGTCACAACTGGGGGTGCTCCAGGCGTGGAATGAGTGAGCGTCAGGAATGCTGCTCCACACCTCACAATGCCTGGAACAGCCCCACACAGAGAAAGCCTGGCCCGGATGTCAGCAGTGCCTGGCGGGAGAATCCCTGCGTTACGGTAACTGCCCCCCTCTGGATGGGGGACATTATCTCACTCTTGACCTCTGCATCTCTTATTTCCTTTTTAACCACTCTGTGTTGGATTTGTGTGTGTTGGATTTTTTAAGGGGTTTGTTTGGTTTGGTTTGGCTTTCCTAGTCATAATATTTATTCAGCCTTTGCTGTGGAGGCTCCTTTCCAGGGCAGTGTCAGCAGGTGGAGAAAGTAGGTGAAGTTTGACTTCTGGGCTTGTCTCTGCCTCCCCCTCGCTCCCATTTATGACTCTGAGGAGCCCCGGTGCCCTTGACATAGAACTTCCTCCTCTTCTTATCAAAACCTGCCAGAATCATGGATCTGGTATTACTCATTTACACCTTCACATAGATTTAGACCCCATAGTCCACCTCCCCAGGATATTTGTACTTTTTTGTAATTTTATAATCGTGGGCTTTGGAAGGCTTTTATATGTCCTAATGAAGAGACGTCTGAAAAGGTAGGATAAAGATAAGCATTTGAGGGACAAGAGGACTTTCTGATGCCCTTGGAATCATATGACCTAATTTACTGGACATGACCACATGCTTCAAAGCGATGCTAAGTTGGAATCTAAAGTAAAATTCCCACAATAGATTCCACCAATGTGTTTAAGCACGAAACATGGGACCTCCCTGGTGGCGCAGTGGTTAAGAATCCGCCTGCCAATGCAGGGGACACGGGTTCGAGCCCTGGTCCAGGAAGATCCCACATGTCGTGGAGCAACTAAGCCCGTGCGCCACACCTACTGAGCCTGCACCACACCTACTAAAGCCCACACGCCTAGAGCCCGTGCTCCACAAGAAGAGAAGCCACCGCAATGAGAAGCCCGCGCACCGCAATGAAGAGCAGTCCCTGCTCGCCACAACTAGAGAAAGCCTGCGTGCAGCAATGAAGACCCAATGCAGCCAAAAATTAATTAATTATTTAAAAAGTATGAAACATAACACAAGAGGATGCTGTGTTGATTGAGGAATACTGTGTTAATAAACAGATTTGTGGAACTTGTCAGAGCCTTTACCACACTCTGTAACACCCTTGGAAGGGACAGAGTTTGTAGCATTTCTTAAACATAATTGCGTAGGTGTAGGTTTGTTTTTAAGTTGCACTTGATTGATACTGAACCATTTCTGATATATGAAAACGTTTAAAGATACCCACTAGACTGACTGCAATACAAAAGACAACATCAGTTGTTGGCGGAAAATCTGGGGCAACTGGAACTCTCACCCACTGTTTGTGGGAACCAAAAGGGTCCAACCACTTGGGGAAACTTTGGACAATTGGGAAATCTCTTATAAAGTTAAACATGCATTTACCAGATGACTTAGCAATTTTATTCCTGGGTATTTACCTAAGAGAAATATAAATATATGTTCACAGAAGGACTTGTACATGAATGTTCACAGCAGCCTGATTCATAATTGTCCTGAACTGTAAACAACTCAAATACCCAACAATAGGGGAGTGGATAAACAAACTGGTGTATCCATACAACACAATAGTACTCAGCCACAAAAAGGAATAAATTACTGATACATTCAACAACACGGATGAATCTCAAATGTATTGAGATAAAAGAAGCCAGACACAAAAGAATACTGTAGGATCCCATTTATACGACACCCAGAGAAGAGGCAAAAGTAATTCTTGGTGATAGAAAGTGGTTGCCTGAAGTAGAGTGGGCAATTGAGTGGACGGGGGCATGAAGGAACTTTCTAGGGGGGAGAAAATATTCCATATCTTATTTTTAATGGTGGTTACATGATTGCCTAGAATTGTCAAAACTCAGCCAATTGAACACACCTAAGACCTGTGCATCATTACTGTAAATTAATTCTACCTCAATAAAAAGCATACTAAATACATAATGCACAACCATGTACATAATGCGTTTAGGAAAACATTAGAAACAACCAAAATATCTGTCAATAGGGGATTGATTAATAGAGTCTGATGTGTTAACACAATGGAATATTATGTAGCTGTGAAATAGAATGAGGGTTCTCTTTATGTACTGATATGGGACAATATTGAAAATACATGGTTATTTCAGTGTTTCTCAACATTTTTTTTATTCTGGCCCTCCCACAAGGAGTCTTTGAAGACATTTTCCTAACTGCTCCCCCATGAAACTGTAAATCCACATGTATTCTATATACATGCTTCTGTACCATATGTATATCTGTGCTTTATACAGTAAAAGAGTAAGATTTTTTTTCACCCCCTAAGAACTAGTTTTCACAACCCCCTTGAAGATAATATCTTTCCCATTGAAAATGCACTGGTTAAGTAAAAATTAAGGTGCACAACACAAGATACTGTCTCTGTGTGACAAAAGGAAAAATGAATGTGTATACATGTTTCTTATATATTTATAGAATATCTCTGGAATGAGACACAAGAATCTGGTAACGGTGGTAACCTTCAGGGCTGGGAGCTGGGAGGTGGGATAGAGAAGAAGGAGGGCTTTTCCCCGCATAATCATTTATTTTGGAATTCTCAGCCATGTGCCCGATGTACATATTCCAAACAAAGAAATACAATTTAACTTTAAAAAAAAAAGAAATAGGGGCTTCCCTGGTGGTGCAGTGGTTGAGAGTCCGCCTGCCGATGCAGGGGACACGGGTTGGTGCCCTGGTCTGGGAAGATCCCACATGCTGCGGAGAGGCTGGGCCCGTGAGCCACAGCCGCTGAGCCTGCACGTCCGGAGCCTGTGCTCCGCAACGGGAGAGGCCACCACAGTGAGAGGCCCGCGTACCGCAAAAAAAAAAAAACAAAAAACAAATAAAATGCAAAACATACCTTTTCCATAGTTTTCCAAGTTTTCTAATACGAGCTCACCTTGTACTAGAGTTAGTGTTTAGGAGCTGCCCCCTCTACAAAAGTAAATTGATCCACCTGGGTCCCCAAAGTCCAGCATTCCCACTGCCTTGCCTGTAACGTTCCTTAAATAAGGTGATGCCTCCCTCTCATCATTATTGCTTTATTCTGATGTGAACACTACCATATCAGTAATTGCCAGCCAAGTCCTGCCAGGAGGCAGTCTCCCTATACCTGTGCTTTTCTCACAGATCCCTCTTCCTTTCCATCTCTGAGGTTACCTCAGGGAAAATGTGCTCGGAGAACTTTGAGCTAATTCCAACTGCAGTGTGAATGACTGATATCAGGCACATATATTCCTTTGCTTGGGAGCATTTACATTTTCTTATGGAGCCTTAAGGCATTATAACTCAAAGATTAGTTCTTAGCATTTTTCCCCAGGGCAAAAATCACCCCCTCTCAGATGTTACTTAGATATAACTAGACCTAGGTAAACTGTGAATGACTGATTTGGGGTGAATATATTATTTTTCTTGGGAACATTTACATTTCTCCATGGAGCCTGAAGGAACTGTAGCCCAGATCTATATTAGCTCTTATCTTTTTGCCCAGGGCAAATAACTTCCCTCTGTGGGTTTCAGATGTACTCAAGTGGTAAGATGTTCAAAAGCCACTGGGTTCTACGTGAAACACCATGAAATTATGATATTCAGTCTCACACCCTTAAACATACAAGATTCCTATCTATAAAATCCCAGCATTTAGTTTAGGGCACATAGAAACTGCTTCCTGAATCTTTACTGACTGGAGATTGCATACTGTACTAGATTCTAGCTCAGACAAGTGGTAGTTAAAAGTCAGAAAAGACTGAAAAAAATTCAAACGAGAAAACTCTTAAAATTGAGAAAATGCTAACCATTTCCTCTGCAGCTTGGGGACAGTTCTATAGGAGGTAGTATGATTCAGTGGCTAAGAAGAACTCAGGGTTTGGAGACAGACAGACGTGTGTGTGAACTCTACCTCCACACCTCACAGATATTACAGATATTACATTAGACCCTGGGAAGTCACTTCACTCCAGAACTCCCCTTTCCACTCTATAGCACTCTCGGGGTGCTGAGCTGTAGGAGTGTAGATTTGGGGCTGTTGGCCATCATTACCCCATGATGGGAGAAGCTATCTGGGAATGAAGCCCACCCAGAATACAGCAGAGCAGACAGAGAGCAATCAATCCCTGACAACATGGTCTGAAGTCCTGGACTCAGCCATACCTGAAATCCACTCCTTGGCTTCAGAAACATGGCAGTGATGTGAGCCAGTGACTTCCCTTTTTGGTTTAAAATTTTTGAGCTGGAGTTTCTGACTCTTGCACTGAACAAACAAAACAAACAAACAAAAAAACTATTTACTTTCCTTGATTAATCCTGTCCACAGAGCTGTCTCCCCCTGCCCCAAACTTCACATTTGAATGTAGATTATAGAGATTAGCACTTAACACACTCTCCTCAGGTATTTGTTGATTGGTCCTGCCTGTCTGTATTGTCTTTTCAAAACTAGACTGAGTCCCTTGAAGGTTGAAGGCAGGTCTGTTCATCTCCCTTGACACTACTCAGGGCATGGTGGATGCTCAAGAATGTCTGGCCAGTTCTGAATTTGCCAAAATGGTCCTCGCCTATTCACATATCATTGCTTTCCTTCCCCCTTACTTTTTGGCTGCCAAATGCTCATAACTGAATCTCTTATACTCTAACCTGATGGCATGCTATTAGCATTGGTTTGCACCAAGACCCTGTGTAAATTTTTTTAATTAAAAATATATATAATTTTTGGACTTCCCTGGCAGTCCAGTGGTTAAGACTCTGGGCTTCCACTGCAGGGGGCACAGGTTCGACCCCTGGTTGGGGAACTAAGATCCCGCATACCACATGGCACGGCCAAAAAAAAAAAAGAAAGAATATTCCAGAACTCCAGAAATCCCTTTTCAGGAGTTACCCCTCCCCCTCATGGAGGTAACCACTGTTCTGAGCTCCGTGGCATTATTTTTTGGCTCTCACTACTTCCTGTGTATCCGTCACCCTCCTCCTTCCCTCAGCTCCCACACTCGTGCTTCTGTTTATCTTCCAGTGGGCTTTGCACATGTTTATTACAATCCATCAGCAAGTTTTGATAGCTCTGCCTTCAAAATACGTTCATTCTTTGCCTGCTCCATTTCTACTGTCCTGGTCCAGCCCCATCCTCACTGGGCTGGACCAGTGCACTCTCCCCCTTCTCCTCCTCCTGGCTTCCATGCTTGCCCCCATAGTCTGCTTTCCTTATTAGGACTCAAAAAGCCCTCTCCCTCATTACCTTTGCACCATCTTCCACTGCTTTTCCTCTCTCTCCCTCCACACTGGACTCATGTCACCAGGCACGGTCCTCCCTCAGCGCCTCTGCACTTGCGGTCCTATCCCCTTTCCTAGATCTCCCTGTGGCTGGCTCCTTTCACCTTTAAATGGCTGCTCGAATTCACCTCCTCCATGAAGCTCTCCATGACTACCTTCTTTAAAACCAGTCTCCATCCCCATCTCGATTTATGTTTCTTCATAGAAACTTACTGTCACCCGACACTATATATTTTGTTCATTTATCACAGTGTACATTCATTCAACAAACATTTATGGAGTGTCTATTCTGTGCCAGGCAGAGGGACACATCCTAGGGAATGTCAATATTCATTCATTATTTCAGTCTACAGAAGTGTCTTTTACTCCTTCTATACATCAACATTGATCCAGGTGCTTAACAAGTCAGAGATAGGAAAGGTTGTGGGGTGGAGTACCATAAAGTCTCTAGCTAGAATTCACCTGCAAAATAGGGACAATCATTAGGACAAGACCTACTGTGTGCAGTATCCCTAGTGCCTGGAACTGTGCCTGGTACGCAGTAGCTGACGAATCAATACTTGTAGAAGGAACAACTGAACATGTATAAATATAATCATGGAGTTTAGCGCGTGGCTGACAAACTACAGTCTATGGGCCAATTCTGGCCCCTTATTTGTTTTTATAAATAAAACTTTGTTGGCACATGGTCACTCCCACTAGTTTACATATTGTTTACAGTTGCTGTCACACAGTTGCATGGTCTTGACAGAGACACTTTGGCCCGCAAAGCTGAAAATATTTACTATCTGGCCCTTTTCAGAAAACGTTTTCTGTAATCCACAGGTTCTGTGGATTAGACTTGCTCAGCCCAACAGCAGGATTAAGTTCACATGTGGTTACTGAGCGCTTGAAGTATAAAAAGTGTGACTGAGGAACTGGATTTTAACTTTTATTTAATTTCTATTCATTTAAATTAAAAAAATTGATACTTAATTCAGTTAACAGACAACTTTTGAGTATATGTGGAACAAGTTGCATATGTGAATCTACATTTTTACTGTAAATCTTCTGAACTCTATAAATACAGATCGAGGATTTCTGATGAAAACTGAGCATCCACATTGAGATGGGTTGTACGTGTGAAATACACATCGGATATCCAAGACTTAGCATGAAAAAAAGTGAAATACTGCACTCATAACTGTGACACTGACTGCACGTTGAAATGGTAACAGCTTGGGTTTATGAATTCAGTCATTCAGACTGACAAAAATTTATTATTAATACGAAACTTCATTTTGCTTTGTACTTTTCTGATGTAACTGCTAAAAACTTTAAAGTGAGAATATTTCCATGGAACTGGCTGGGGTAGAGCAGGGCCTGGTTTCGAATCCTGCCTCTACCACTTGTAACTGTGGGCAAATAACTTTGCTCCTCTTGACTCATTTTCTTTATCTGTAAAATGGGGGATAAAGGCCCTGCTTCACTGGGTTCTTGGGGGTTTGATCCATTATAACAAGTGGAGTGCTCAGAAGGGACGCCCACACAGCCAGGTCTCAAACTCTGGCCATTTTTAGGGTTATTACTATTATTACTAGTATATGAATCTGTAAGGAACACGCCCCGCTCAGCTTCCAAGGTGCTCGAAGGGCAGACGTCTGCTTGTCATTTTCCGGTCCCCTCAGCCCTTTGGCCTCAGCACAAGTCTGGCCCTAATGACAGTCCCCATTTTGCACAGGAGGACAGAGGGGCTAATAAGGGGTTATGATTCACCATGGCCACTCCATGAGTCAGCCACCATTGAGACAACGCCCAGGTCCCCTGCCCCAGATGGGGACATGTCCCTCGGTACCATGTCACCTCCGCATTCCTTTGGCTGCTTGCCAGAGGGTCCTTTCTACTTCTCCCTTTAGGTCAGTTTTGGGGGAAAGAGGTGAGGGGCTCTGGGAGCACCTGCTCCCCCCCTCCCTTCCCCTTCCTCCCCCTCTTTCTCCGGGACTCTCCCTTGGGGTACGGCCAGGCCAGGCAGTGAGTAAAACCCTTGTGACATGGGTGTGGCTGAGGCAGGCCAGGGGCTGGGGACAGGGGGACTCTGATCGGGCTCTTGGGCAATGCCAACTGATTAGCACCTAATCCTCCAGGCTTCCCAGTCCAAGGGGTTCCTGGCTCTCAGGGGTGACTGAAGACAGGAAGTTTGAACCAGGGTCTCCCAATACCATGAGAGGCGAGACTTTGTCAAGGGGTGGGAGGCTCCCTCTGTCCTTCCTAAAGCATGAAGGACGTTATGTCCAGGAATTCATTCATTCATTCTAGTGACTACTTCTTTTTTTTTAATAGTTTATTTATTTATTTTTGGCTGCGCTGGGTCTTCGTTGCTGCACGCGGGCTGTCTCTAGTTGCGGCGAGCGGGGACTACTCTAGGCACGCGGCCTCAGTAGTTATGGCGCACGGGCTTAGTTGCTCTGCGGTATGTGGGATCTTCCCAGACCAGGGCTCGAACCCGTGTCCCCTACATTAGCAGGTGGATTCTTAACCACTGCGCCACCAGGGAAGCCCCAATGACCACTACTTCTTGAGTGCCTGATGTGTGCCAGGCATTGGGGACCCAGCAGAGAATATAACCAATTATTCCCCATGCCCCGCCCCTGTGGAGCTGATGTTCTGAGGTGGGGAAGATGCTAAGTAAAATCAGTTGTGCATAAGCAAGTAAATAAATAAATTGAAGAGAAACACAACATTGTAAATCAATTATACTTCAATTAGAAATATAAAGAATAAATAAATTGGGAGAGACCAGGTATAGAAGAATAAAGCAGGAAAGAGAGATGGGAGGGGTTGGGTCAGGGAGGCCTCGGCAGAAAGATCCTGGGGAGTTGAGGGCAGGGTGGTGCCTTGTTCCAGGATGAGAAGGCTGATGTCAGTCCTGTGATGGTTCTAGAAGTTTCTGCATGGGGCTGGATGGGATGTGTTTGTGGAAAGAGCTGGGAGGTCCCTTGGGTCAGAGATCCGGTTCTCCAAGCTTGGTGTCAGGGTCTAGCCCTGAGCCAACCATAGGAAGGGGGTCCCCCAGCTTCAGGAGACCAGGTGGCCTCTGGGACAGTACCCCGTGAGGGTCCTGAGTCTAGACCAGCAAACGGGGTCAGCGCCCCTGCCATCTCGCAATCCACACCCTTCTGCCCAGTCCTTCCCCCATGTCTCACCACCATCTCATCTCACCTCATCTCGGTGATTATTTTATGGCTGGTGGGTCCAAGGGTCAGAGCTGACCCTCTCACCAGGAAAAGGAGGCCTCCTACGGCTGTGGATGTGGTCAACTCAGCTTCCTTCCCCTTGTGGGCGAGGAGACCTTGTCTCCTCTGGCTCCACCCCTGGGGCTTCTGGGAGGGAGTCCTTAAGGTTCGGGTGGGGGAGGCATGTCGGGGTCCCCAGAGCCTGAATTCGTCCTGGCCCTCCATCCCTCACCTTCTGAATGTGTTTGCTTGTAGCTGCTGAAACAAAGTCCCACAGACTGGGGGCCTGCAACAACAGAAATGTATTCTCTCCCAGTCCCAGAGGCTGGTAGTCCAAGATCAAGGTGTCAGCAGGGCTGGTTCCTTCTGAGGCCTCTCTCCTTGCCTTTTACATTATTTTTTAAAGAATTTATTATTTATTTATCGGCTGCGTTGGGTCCTCGTTGCTGGGCGCAGGCTTTCTCTAGTTGTGGTGAGCAGGGGGCTACTCTTCGCTGCAGTGCGCAGGCTTCTCAGTGCAGTGGCTTCTCTTGTTGCGGAGCACGGGCTCTAGGAGTGTGGGCTTCAGTAGTTGTGGCTTGCGGGCTCCAGACGTGCAGGCTCAGTAGTTGCTGCGCACGGGCTTGGTTGCTCCACGGCATGTGGGATCTTCCCAGACCAGGGCTCGAACCTGTGTCCCCTGCACTGGCAGGCAGATTCTTAACCACTGCACCACCAAGGAAGCCCCTCTCCTTGCCTTTTAGATGCCATCTTGTCCCTGTATCTCTGTGTGCAAATGTCCCCTTTTTACAAGGACCTCAGTCTTATGGGTTAGAGCTCACCCTAGTGACCTCACTTAACTCGATTACCTCTTTGAAAACCCCCAACTCCAAATACAGTCACATTCTGAGGCCCTGGGGGTTAGGACAACAACATATGAATTTGGGCCTGGGGGATACAATTCAACCCCTAACACCCCTCAAAGCTGTGATGAAACCCAAGCCTGGTGGTCACCTCTCCAAGTAGCTGCCCTGACCACCCCAGCCAAAATCACTCCCCCATCCCAGTCACACCCAGTACAAGCCCTTTGATGGGAGGGAATTCTGTTTATCTATCTATGTTATCTGTTTACACCAGGGAGCAGAGACCTGTATATTTTGATCACCGATATACCTCCAGCCACGAAATCAATCCCCCACCACCACTGAAGTGGCTCCAAACCCATCTGTGGAGCAAACCCCACAATTCAGTGTGCGCCACGGGTCTCAAGAGAAATACACCTGCTCTCGGCCGAGTTGGGTTATCTGTGTCGTCTCTAATCAATTCAAAACTTTCCCATTTTGTGTGCAATTGCTTTCTGGACTGGGTGCCAGGAGGTCGAAGTCCTAGCCCCAGCTCAGCAATCAACTTGGCTGTGACATCACAGAGTCCCTCCTCCCCTCTGAGACTCTGGTTCCCCATCTGCAAAATGGGACGATGGATCTAAAGGTTATATAAAATGAAGCCCCTTCCAGGTTAAACATTGGGGTTAATGTTTAATCCCAGGGAGAATCTGACCAGGAGCGTAGTTTGATAAGAGTCGTGGGCCACGTTGTGTACATATATATGGAGAAGCCCACCAGGTAGGGGACAATCCCGTTCACGCATGAGCGAGGTGGAACGGGCTGAGAAAGTGTTAAGAAAGAACCGCGCCCTGATTCTTCTCTCTGGGAGCATGGTTAATCCCCAAATGTCCTCCCTGCTGCAGGAAGAACACTGTAGAAATCTCAGATCACCAACAGAATCTCCAAGTTAGAGTACACTTAAATGATCACCAAAACCCTCAAGAGAATTTAGTAACTTTTTTTTTTTTTGGCGGCGCAGTGTAGCATGTGGGATCTTAGTTCCCGGAAGGACCAGGGATTGAACCCGTGCCCCCTGCAGTGGAAGCGCTGAGTCAACCACTGGACCGCCAGGGAAGTCCCTAGTAACATTTATTTTCATGTTACATTGCTTTTACAATTACCTTCTAATTGGGGCATCTGATACTGGTCTAATTTACCATCGTGTTACTAAGTGTCTTTCAAAAATAAATTTATTGAAGAAAAAAGCCAAATACATAATAATGCTGAAGATGGTACTAAACTTTCTTCAACAAATGTACCTTAGGGCTTCCCTGGTGGCGCAGTGGTTGAGAATCTGCCTGCCAATGCAGGGGACACAGGTTCAAGCCCTGGTCTGGGAAGATCCCACATGCCGCGGAGCAACTAAGCCCGTGCGCCACAACTACTAAGCCCGTGCGCCACAACTACTAAGCCTGTGTGTCTGGAGCCTGTGCTCCGCAACAAGAGAGGCCGCGATAGTGAGAGGCCCACGCACTGCGATGAAGAGGGGCGCCCCCTTGCCGCAACTAGAGAAAGTCCTCCTACAGAAATGAAGACCCAACACAGCCAAAAATAAAAATAAATTAATTAATTAAAATGTATCTTAAAAGGAAACATTATAACACCAGGTTTTGGGTTTTTTTAAGTATCAGTGCCTAAAACAGATGCAAAAGAAAATAAACAATGTTATTATATTCTAGAGAGCTACTGTTGCCTGTGGAAGGTTCTGGATTAGGTGACTCTTAAAAACTTAGCAAAAATGTGTTAAAGACACAACAGCACCCAATTTCAGTGCTTCTTGACAGAATCAGACAGTTTAAAAAAGGATTGAAAAGTCATTTCTTACCTTTCTTTAGGTTTATTTTGTATATGCAATTTGCATGCAAACGTGCATGGAGAATCCCAGCGGGGCCTCCAAAACAAACAGACAAACATGCATGGAGAACTCACTCTGCATTGAATTCTCTCAAACCATCCCCACCCCCACTCTCTTGGACTTCCCTTCTCCACAAAAAAACAATGCCATTTCTCCTAGGCCCAGCGTCTGGGTCTGGGCACCCAGTCTCATCAAAACCACAGCTAAAATTTATTGATCACTCACTGTGCCAGGCACTGTGAAAAGTACACAAATAAACTTCATCCTCCAAAAACAACCAAATGAGTTGGGGACTTCGTAAATACCCATTTTGCAGATAAGTAAACTGAGGCTCGCGGAGGGGATGCTCTAGCCCAAGCAGCTTGTAAGTAGTGATGCTGAAATTCAAGGCAGCAACGCTAAGTCAGAGCTGCCCCCGGGGTGAGCCAGAGTCAACCCCAGGTAGCAGTGCTCATGGCCACAACAGGCCGGGGCTTTGTCGTGTCATCTAGCACAGAGCGAATGTCATGGTTACGGCTCTCTGGATTCAATTCCAGCCCCTCCTCTTGCAAGCCGTGTGACCTTGAGCAAGTTATTTGCCCTCTCTGTGCCTCTACTCCTCCCAAAATGGGGAGAATAGTAAAGATCCAGAGAACTCTTATACACGAGCGGTGGCATACCACGGCTGGGGAGAGGGGAGCAGCTCACCCCAGGTGCTATCAAAAACGAGGCCCATTAATTTCTAAAATATACAAACAGCTTGTATAACTCAATAATAAAAAAACCCA
This sequence comes from Grampus griseus, assembly GCF_964374135.1. Taxonomy (NCBI): domain Eukaryota; kingdom Metazoa; phylum Chordata; class Mammalia; order Artiodactyla; family Delphinidae; genus Grampus; species Grampus griseus. The sequence goes on from NC_139019.1 coordinate 169,582,247, forward strand.
AACAACCCAAACAAAAAATGAGCGGAAGACCTAAATCAACATTTCTCCAAAGAAGACATATAGATGTCCAAGAGGCACATGAAAAGATGCTCAACATCGCTAATTATTAGAGAAATGCAGATCAAAACTACTATGAGGCATCACCTCACACTGTTCAGAATGGCCATCATCAAAAAGTCTGCAGATAAAAAAATGCTGGTGATGGTGTGGAGAAAAGAGAACTCTCCTACACTGTTGGTGGGTATGTAAACTGGTGCAGCAGCTATGGAGATTCCTTAAGAAACTAAAACTAGAATTGCCCTACGATCCAGCAATCCCACTCCTGGGCATACATCCAGAGAAAACTCTAATTCTAAAATATGCGTGCACCCCAATGTTCACAGCAGCACTATTTACAATAGCTAAGGCATGGAAACAACATAAGTGTCCATCAACAGGTGAATGGATAAAGATGTGGTATATATGCAATGGAATACTACTCAGCCATAAAAAAGAATGAAATAATGCCATTTGCAGCAACATGGATGGACCTAGAGATTATCATACTAAGTGAAGTAAGTCAAGCAGAGAAAGACAAATATCATAGGATAGGACTTATATGTGGAATCTAAAACATGATACAAATGAACTTATTTACAAAACAGAAAACAAATGTATGGTTACCAAAGGGGTAAGGAAGTGGGGGAAGGATAAATTAGGAGTTTGCGATTAGCAGATTCAAACTACTACATATGAAATAGATAAACAACAAGGTCCTACGGTATAGCACAGGAAACTATATTCAGTATCTTTTAATAAACCATAATGGAAAAGAATCTGAAAAGAATCTGAAAAGTGTATCTATCCGATACACTTTGCTGTACACCAGAAACTAACACACACTGTAAATCAACTACACTTCAATTTATAAAAAAGAAAATCTGAAGTAAAAAAGGGGAGCCCATTGTCTGCAGAGAATTCAGAAACTGATAATAAACCTGATTTTATTATTATTTTTTTATCAACGTGCATAGACAATGCTGAACAATGTCAGCGTCGAAATAATCTCCCCTTAAGAAATCTTTTACTGGTCTAAACCAGGGAGTGAGCAAAGTTTTTCCATAAAGGGCCAGATAGTAAATATTTTCAGCTCTTTGGGCCAGATGGCAACTACTCAGCTTGTGATCCCAGCAAGAAAGCCACTGCAGACAATTCATCAATGAATATGGCCCAGTGCCAGGAAAGCTCTTTACATGGACACTGAAATTTGAATCCTCTATAGTTTGCATATGTGAAATATTATTCTCTTTTTGATTTTTTTTAAAGATATTTTTTGGATGTGGACCATTTTTAAAGTCTTCCTTGAATTTGTTACAATACTGCTTCTGTTTTTGTTTGGTTGGTTTTTTTTTGCGGTACGCGGGCCTCTCACTGTTGTGGCCTCTCCTGTTGCGGAGCACAGGCTCCGGACGCGCAGGCTCAGTGGCCATGGCTCATGGGCCCAGCCGCTCCACGGCATGTGGGATCCTCCCGGACTGGGGCACGAACCCATATCCCCTGCATCGGCAGGTGGACTCCCAACCACTGCACCACCAGGGAAGCCCTGCTTCTGTTTTATGCTTTGGTTTTTTGGCCACGAGGCATGTGGGATCTTAGTTCCCCGACCAGGGATCGAACCCACACACCCTGCATTGGAAGGCGAAGTCTTAACCACTGGATCACCAGGGAAGTCCCTCTATTTTTGATTTTTTTCCCAACCAGTTAAAAAAAAAAACAACAAAAAACACTCCTTAGCTCCTACAAAAATAAGCTGGATTTGGCTGACAAGTCATGGCCTGTCCACTCTTGGTCTGAACAATTGCTGTGGTTTAACCACTGGAAGTTTTGAATTAGCACATTTTATTACTTATCCTTTAATAAACATTGTATTTTACACAGAAGTGAATTTGGAGAACTTCATGCAATGCATTTGGCTCCAGACACACACAGACTCAGCTATACACATTCATTTGAAGAGCTAGTTCTTAACGATTCTAATTCTTTTGAGTTCTCTTTGGAAACAGTTCATATTTCCAACCCTTGTGGTATTACACGATCTTGTGTTTAAACAGTAGATTTGAAATAAACAGTGATGGGCCAGTGATTTTAAATGCAAAGAAACAGAGTTTGAGCTACTTCACTTTTTTTTTTCCCTATCTGACCACTTGGACCTTCTATTTCTGTTTAAAAGTTTAGACAGTGCACCAATTGCAAATTATAATATTTTTGTTTGGCAAGCTCAAATTTTAATTCATTTTTACTGGATTTGAGCCGTACCTTTAAAATGGAAATATCAATAATTTCCTCCTTTAAATTATTATTCTTGTTTGATGATTTAAACTTATTAAACTATAAAGCTATTATTCATTGCTGCAACAGATCAGTAGAGATATGTACCTACATGTAAAGAGAAGTTTTTCTTTAAAAAAAAATTCATTAATGGAATTAAAATGTATCCATTCATCACCTTTTTCCCTTTATTGGACTGGGATATTTATTTATTTATTTATTTATTTATTTTTTTTATTTTTTTTTTTTTTGCGGTACGCGGGCCGCTCACTGTTGTGGCCTCTCCCGTTACGGAGCACAGGCTACGGACACGCAGGCTCAGCGGCCATGGCTCACGGGCCCAGCCACTCCATGGCATGTGGGATCTTCCCGGACCGGGGCATGAACCCGTGTCCCCTGCATCGGCAGGCGGACTCTCAACCACTGCGCCACCATGGAAGCCCTATTTATTTAATTTTTTAACATCTTTATTGGAGTATAATTGGTTTACAATGGTGTGTTAGTCTCTGCTGTATAACAAAGTGAAGCAGCTATACATATACATATATCACCGCATCTCCTCCCTCTTGCATCTCCCTCCCACCCTCCCTATCCCACCCCTCTAGGTGGTCACAAAGCATCAAGCTGATCTCCCTGTGCTATGTGGCTGCTTCCCACTAGCTACCTATTTAACATTTAGTAGTGTGTATATCGGACTGGGATATTTATTTTACGTATGTTACTGGTGTGATTATATAGCTGGTGTTCAATGAAAGAAAAAATTTCACTCCATATTTCTCTTATGGCTATTACAATTATTGGTTGCTTTGCATAATTATTACTGACACTTTCTGGCTTATAGAGGAGTGAGTGTTAAAACAAGATTTCCTTCAGCTTTTAAGTGTGCTATGTAAGCCACTGCATTGAGGCACTTAATACCTGGTTCCTAGTGTCAGACAAATATTTATTATCATCCCTAGTCCACTGACAAACTATACCCCCATAGTCTGTCTTTGTAAAGACTGAGAGCAAAGAGCAGCTTTTGCATTTTCAAATAATTTTAAAATACAGAATAATTATTTCGCTTTAAAAATATAGGAAGAAGGGCTTCCCTGGTGGCGCAGTGGTTGAGAGTCTGCCTGCTAATGCAGGGGACACGGGTTCGAGTCCTGGTCTGGGAGGACCCCACATGCTGCGGAGCAACTAGGCCCGTGAGCCACAACTACTGAGCCTGTGCGTCTGGAGCCTGTGCTCCGCAACAAGAGAGGCTGCGATAGTGAGAGGCCCGCGCACTGCGATGAACAGTGGCCCCCGCTTGCCACAACTAGAGAAAGCCCTCACACAGAAATGAAGGCCCAACACAGCCAAAAATAAATAAATAAATAAATAAACTCTTACCCCCAACATCTTCTTAAAAAAAAAACAACCAAACGTTAAAAATATAGGAAAAAATTATTTCGCGACACAGGAAAATTACATGAAATTCAAATTTCAGCCTCAAAAAATAAAATTCCATGGCGCACAGCACGCCCATTTATGGACTGTATGGTCTGTGGCTGTTTGGGGACAAGAAGAGCAGAGTTGACTAACTGTGATGGGCTGTGTTTAAGCTATTTGCTACGTGGCCCTTTAAAATTTGTTTTGCAGACTCCTGCTCTAATTTTTCAACCCCTCTCCTCCAAACCCCCAACTCTGGAATTCCATGTTCAGAGACTTAGGCCCCCAGGTCCTCTTCTATAGACAGCTGCCCAGCGTCACCCAGTGGACCCCTCCCCTTCCCACCCAGGCCTGGCCTGAGGCTGGGGGAGACCGGTCAACTTCTCAGTCCCTGGCGCCCTCTAGTGGACCCCGCGAGCAACTGCCTTCTCAACCTCCTTCCCTGGCGGCCCCACCCATGCCCTCCCTCCCCGCCAAACCCAGGTCTCCTGGGAAGTGGGGAGGAGTGGGAGGTTATTTTTGTGCCCCCTCCTTGTCCTGATTCCTCCCCCTGCCCCCTGCCAAGGTCTCCAGGACTCCCCTATCCTGGGGCCATGATCCTACTCTCCCACCATGCTTTACACACTAGGACTCTCAATGAATTAAATCCCATTCAGTCGTTGTCAAAGATGTTGACAAATTTGAACAGCTTTGTTACTTTCCAAAGCCCCTTGGTGTGTATACACACCACCTCTTAATTTGTGCTTTTTATCTGTACGTACGCCTTGCATTTGTGTAGCATGCCATTCTTTGCCCCTCCAAAGTGTTGTTTAAAAATATTTATTTATTTATTGGGCTAAACCGGGTCTTGGGGCATGCAGGATCTTGGTTGTGGCGTGCGGGATATTTACTTTCAGCATGAGGGATCTTTAGTTGCGGCATGAGGGATCTAGTTCCCTGACCAGGAATCGAACCCTCGCCCCCCTGCACTGGAAGCGCAGAATCTTAACCGCTGGACCACCAGGGAAGTCCCTCTCCTGAAGTATTTTGATCCACATAATTTCATCCAACATCTGCAGGAACTGGCTGGTATTTCACACTGAAGACATAGAAGGACAGAGGAGATAGGTAATATATATGCTCAGGCTAAGAGATGATGTTGGGTCCAAGGCCCGAAAAGACTCAGGTACAGTGGTGAGCTGGAGCTGGCTTCCTCTGGCTGGTGAGATTCAATGACATCACGCAGGTAGATTGAAATTGGCCAAGGTTGGGGCATTTACACCTCAGGAATCAGCAGATGCTACAAATTAGGGATTTTCTGTGTGGATCACGAGACGGAAGGTGTAACCATTGCGCTTTGGGATGTGAGCAGAGCATCAGCAGCATGGCAGTCAGAAAGGAAGATAGTCCTCCTGGGAGAGGGCATCCATGCCAGCTGTGCCAGGGACTTTTGGGAAGACAAATCACTCATTTTCAGAGCCTTCCTTCCTTCATCACTCATTTATTCATTCATTTTCCCCATCAAATATTTATCAAATATTTGCCTGATGTCGTAAGACGTTACCCATTCCTTCTCAAATATTAGAATAATGCTTGGACCTTTTCCCCCCCAAAAGCTGTGATTATTTATAAAGTCCAGTACCACCTCTCCAAGATATCAGATGTGAGTTATTAGATTCAAAATGAACTAGCTTAGGGACTTCCCTGGCGGTCCAGTGGTTAAGACTCCCTGTTTCCACTGCAGGGGGTCCGGGTTCGATCCCTCCTCCGGGAACTAAGATCCAACATGCCAGTGGGGCATGGCCAAAAACAAAACAAACAAACAAACAAAAACTAGCTTAATCCCTACTGCAAATGCAGCAAGTGCTTCTGCTATGCCTGTCATTTCTAGAAGTCTGACCTTGTTTTCAGGGTTAACTGCTTAAGGTTGGCAAATGGCCTGTATATCCAACTGCCTTTTGCCATCTCCATGCGGGCGTCTCACAAGCCTCCCAAATTCAATGTGGCTGACTGAGCACCCGCCATTCCCCCAAATGTGCTCCTCCCGCTGCCCTTCCTGTCTCACTAAACGGAAGCTCCAGCCTTCCAGTGCTCAAGGTCAAAACGTTGGGTTGTCCTTGAGTTTTCTCTTTCCCTCACACCCCACATCCATCCATCAGCAGTCTTATCCACTCTGTCTCACTCTGCTCCAGGCACCCGGGCCTCCTGGCTGTCCCTCCAACATGCCAGGTGCGGTCCTGCCCCAGGACCTTTGCACTGGCTGTGTCATCTGCCTCAGAACCCTTCTTCCAGATCTCGATGGAGCACACTCCCAACTTTTTCTGCTTTTGCCAAATGTCACCTTCTCAATGAGACCGTCCCTGACATCCTATTTATTTATTTGGTTGTGCCGGGTCTTAATTGAGGCTCACGGGCTCCTTAGTCGCAGCATGCATGTGGGACGTAGTTCCCTGACCAGGGATGAAACCCGGGCCCCCTGCATTGGGAGCGTGGATTCTTAACCACTGCACCCCCAGGGAAGTCCCTGACATCCTATTTAAAACTGTGACTTTTTTTTTTTTTTGGGCGGTACGCGGGGCTCTCACCGCCGTGGCCCCTCCCGTTGTGGAGCACAGGCTCCAGACGCGCAGGCCCAGCGGCCATGGTCCACGGGCCCAGCCACTCCGAGGCATGTGGGATCCTCCCGGACCAGGGCATGAACCAGTGTCCCCTGCATCGGCAGGCGGACTCTCAACCACTGCGCCACCAGGGAAGCCCTAAAACTGTGACTTTTGCCCTATTCCCAGCTTCTGTGTTTCCTCTTCTCTTGCATTCGCTATTTTTCTTCCGCGGCACTTGCTGAAATGGGACATACTGTTTTTTATTTGTTTGTGGCCTATTTCTCCCTATCAGACTGTGAGCTCCATGAGAGCTTGGAACAGAGTAGGGGTTCAATAAAAATTTGAACTGCTGTAGCTGTTGAATGAATGAATGATTTGCCTTAACTTAGTTATGAGGAACATGCCACGTCTTATACCCCAAATGCCTCGAAGTGTAACCAATGTCCTGATGCCCTAGATCAGGGGTTGGCAAACCACAGCCCATGGGCCAAAGCCAGCTCACCACCTGCTGTTGTATTGTCTTCAAGAATGCATTTTACACTCTTTAACTGGTTGAGAAAAAGTTTTAAGAATATTTTCTGTTAACTGAAAATGATATGAAATGCCAATGTCAGTGTCACCTGGCCACACCCATTTGTCTATATTTTTGAGACAGAGACTGGCCCTCAGAACCGAAAATATTTATTATCTGGTCCTTTACAGAAAAAGTTTGCAGAGCCCTGCTCTCGTGTCAAAGGAGGAAATGGTGTTGCCAAAGGGGAAACTGAGACCCAGAGGGGTGAGATGAGTTTTCCAAGGCCCCACGTTTCTGAGGGACTCCTCCTTTGCTGAATTATCTGAACAATGTTTCTGATGCTTTACAGGAAACAGAAGTCAGACTGCCGGGGACTTCCCTGGTGGTCCAGCGGGTAAGACTCCGCGCTCCCAGTGCAGGGGTCCCAGGTTTGATCCCTGGTCGGGGAACTATATCCCGCATGTATGCCGCAACTAACAGTCTGCATGCCACAACTAAAGGGCCCTGCATTCTGCAACGAAGATTCGGCATGCTGCAACTAAGATCCGGCGCAGCCTAAATAAATAAACAAATATTAAAAAAAGGAAGAAAAAAAAAGAAAGAAGGAAGGAAGAAAGAAATCAGACTGATGAAGAAACACCTTCATAAACTGAAGGTCACCTGAGGTACTGACCTTGAGAGAGAAATCTGCACCCAACCATCCGATCTTGCCAAGCCCCGGAGATTTTTAATTGCCCCTGTAAAAAAAGAAAAAATAAAGTCATCGCTCACTCTAGAAACCTTGAGTTTGGGACTTTGATCGAAGTGATTACGACATCCCATCAAAACTCCATTTGACTTCATCCCTTCTGCAGACATTTATGGGCACAGTCAGAAGCTGAGGGCAAACTGGAGGCAGAAAAGCAAGTTTCCAGGGGCTGGGGAGCAATGGCTAATGGGAACGGGGTTTCTTTTGGGGCGATGGAATGTTCTGGAACTAGATAGCAGTGAGGGTTGCACAACACAGTGAATATACTAAAAACCACTGATCCGTGCACTATATTTTTTTATAATTTTTTGGCCTTGCCACGCAGCATGCGGGATCTTAGTTCCCCAGCCAGGGATCGAACCCGTGTCCCCTGCAGTGGAAGCACGGAGTCTTTACCACTGGACCGCCAGGGAAGTCCCCATACACTTTAGAAGGGTGGATTTTGCATTACATACATGATGCCTCAATTTAAAAAAATAATAATAAATTTTAAAAGACAATGCTTATCTGTTTCTTACTAAATAACAGTGCTATGAAATAAATAAATAAAGGGAAGGCAAAAAGTAAATTTCACCTATTAACCACCCCTGCCCCAAGTCAAACTCCTTTTCCACATTCCTCCTAATTCTTGTTCATCTGCATGGACCCTTTTTGCACAGCTGTAAAATAGATATCATCTTGCCCATCCATTGTTCAGGACATGATACAACATCATTAAAAAAGAAAAACAACTCTAGGGGTGGGAGTGGGAGGGGCGAGAAATGGGTGAAAGGTGTCAAAAGGTACAAACTTCCAGTTATAAAATGAGTCCTGAGGACACAATGTACAGCATGGTGACTATAGGTAATCGTACCGTGTTGTATATTTGAAGGTTGCAAAGAGAGGAGGTCTTAAAATTTCTCATCACAAGAAAAAAAAAAGGTGTTTGTTAACTATGTGTGGTGACGGATGTTAACTAGTCTTGTTGTGGTGATTGTTTCTCAATATATACATAAGCCAAATCATTAGGCTGTACACCTGAAACTAATATAATGTTATATGTCAATTATATCTCAAGAAAAATAATCAAATAATAAAAGGAGGTAAAAAGGAAGGAAAGAGGGAAGGAGGGGGAAAGAAAGAAAGAAAGGAAGGAAGAAAAAGAGAGAAAGAAAAGAAAGAAAGGAAGGAAGGAAAAAAGAGAAAGAAAGGAAGAAAAGAAAGAAAGAAAGAAAGAAAGAAAGAAAGAAAGAAAGAAAGAAAGAAAGAAAGAAAGAAAGAAAGAAAGAAAGAAAGAAAGAAAGAAAGAAAGAAAGAAAGAAAGAAAGAAAGAAAGAAAGAAAGAAAGAAAGAAAGAAAGAAAGAAAGAAAGAAAGAAAGAAAGAAAGAAAGAGATAGGAATTCCTTGGCAGTCCAGTGGTTAGGACTCTGCACTTTCACTGCCCAGGTCTGTCTGAGGTTCCATCCCTGGCTGGGGAACAAAGATCTCTCAAGACGCGGGTGGTGCGGCCACCAACAAAATGAAAAGAAAAACAAAACAAACAAGCAAAAAACACAAAAAAATCCCTCTAGGGATGGCATCACAGAGATGGGCCTCTGTGCTTTTGTCCACTTATTTGCTACTTCCTGAGTTTTTGCTTAACCCCATAGCCCTTTCTCTCTCTGAATAGCTAAGTATCTGGATCGAAGCTGATGCAGGGAATGATCACAGACGTTTCTGTTGAATGAAGTAATTAGTGAATATCCATATCCCCTGGGGTAGGTCTTTCTGCCTGGCAGGGAGTAGACGCTCAATAAATGTTAGTTGAATGAACACACACCGTTTTGGTGGAGGAATATTTCAGCTCCCCAATGTATAAAAGTAGTGGTGTGTTGGTCTGTGTTTAACAACCGGCTCTCTTGAAAGGGAATTTAGATATCTCTGTATATCTAATATATATTATACATGTATAACTACATGCATTGCAGACATCTCTATATGTTGAATATACATTACATGTGTATAATATACATGCATTGCAGACATCTCTATATGTCGAATATACATGTGTATAATATACGTGCACTGCAGACATATCTATATGTCGAATATACATTACACGTATATAATATACATGCATTATATAATATATATATTTATTATTATTTATTTTATATTTTTTGGCTGCCTTGGGTCTTCGTTGATGCACGTGAGCTTTCTCTAGTTGCGGCGAGTGGGGGCTACTCTTTTTTATGGTGCATGGGCTTCTCATTGTGGTGGCTTCTCTTGTTGCAGAGCACGGGATCTAGGCTCATGGGCTTCAATAGTTGTGGCACATGGGCTCAGTAGTTGTGGCTCCCGGGCTCTAGAGAGCAGGTTCAGTAGTTATGGCGCATGGGCTTAGTTGCTCTGCGGCATGTGGGATCTTCCCTGACCAGGGCTCGAACCCATGTCCCCTGCATCGGCAGGCGGACTCTCAACCACTGTGCCACCAGGGAAGCCCCCTAATATATACTTTTAAATGTTAACAATATAAAGGAGGTGTAGGACACAATTTACAAATAATAATCACATATACAATACTGTATTATAAATTCTACATAGCCACTTGAATCTCAGAATAGGTTTTGGTTGATTTTTGCCAAACTCTTGTATCCATAGCCAATCTCTGGTGGCAAATAATGGAACAAGTGTAGTTCTGACATGAACGTTGGCAATATTTTTCATTTATGTTAATAAGTAACATGAAAGTGAAGATGTATGTTGGAATTTCACTTGTTCATCAATAATGTGAATGTCTTCTTTGGTGAATCATGTAACGGTTTTTGAATACTGGAAAATATCTTTCCATTTCTGTGTGTGTGTGCTAGTCACAACCTAACAATAGTAGACACACATTTTGACATTTAATCTGCATTATTAACTTTTCTCCACCATTTTTGTTTGTTTGTTTGTTTGTTTTTTTGCGGTACGCGGGCCTCTCACTGCTGTGGCCTCTCCCGTTGCGGAGCACAGGCTCTGGACGCGCAGGCTCAGCGGCCATGGCTCACGGTCCCAGCCGCTCCACGGCATGTCTCCACCACTTTTTAAAGCCTAAACCAGGAGTTGGCATGCTATGATCCTCTGCCTGTTTATGTAAATAAAGTTTTATTGGCACCTGGCCATGCCCATTTGGTTAGTGTGGTCTGTGGCTGCTCTCTCCGTACAGACATGCAATAGAGATGTAGGGCCCACAAAGCAGAAAATATTGACCGATCCTTTACCAAAATATTTTCTGACTCATTCTATGCAATCAAAAACACAATAAATCAAGCCCTCATTTGTATCATTTGCCAATTTCCAGAGTGTAAATACTCCCACTAGGGACCATTTCAATCTGCCAATGTGATGTCAATGACACAAAGTTAAAAAAGTACAGAAAGTACCTCCCCATCATATTTCCACCAAACAGATACAATAACAAAAACAATGAAAATAGGTGAAAATCAAAGCAAATTAAAAAGCACACATAATAGCAAAATATAATTCGGATGTGATGTTTTGAGTATAAATACTTTTTACTTTTAAAAAAAATTGAGGTGATGGGGACTTCCCTGGTGGCGCAGCAGTTAAGAATCCGCCTGCCATTTCAGGGGACACCGGTTTGAGCCCTAGTCCGGGAAGATCCCACATGCTGCGGAGCAACTAAGCCCATGCACCTCAACTACTGAGCCTGCGCTCTAGAGCCCATGAGCCACAACTCCTGAGCCCATATGCCACAGCTACTGAAGCCTGTGTGCCTGGAGCCCGTGCTCTGCAACAAGAGAAGCCACCACAATGAGAAGCCTGCGCACAGCAACGAAGAGTAGCCCCCGCTCACCACAACTAGAGAAAACCTGCACACAGCAACAAAGACCCAATGCAGCCAAAATTAAATAAAATCTAAAAAACAAAAAAAAAATGGTGTCGTCAAAAGTCTTCTGTAACTTTCTAAGACTTTTTTACGTTGTTGTTGTCATTTGTGAGTTTACTGCTGCCTAATATTTCTTTGGGGACTATACTGGAACATATTTTTCCATCAATGGATATTCGTATTGTTTCCAGATTTTTGCCAAAGAGAACATTAGCATACGTGTCTCCTGGTTATAGAAGGGCATATGCCTAGGGGTAGAATTGCTGGGTTGTAGGTAGTCTAGATAGAGCTCAACTGCAGTATGCAAAGGGGTCAGGTCAGCCGTTCTTCCAGTTAATACATTGCCCAGGTGAGAGAGATAAAGTTCAGGGTGCATTCCGAGATAGGCCGAGTGTACACATGTGATATTAATCCTAAATTGTTCCTGAGTAAGATAAACACCACTTTGAATTGAATCTATCAACAAAGCCATTAGAAACTAATTTCCATGGGGAGGGGGAGATTTCAGAGAGATCCAAATCTCTGGGACCAGGGAACAGATGTATCAAGAAAGATGTGATTGGAACCAATGATAAGCAGAGAGATAGGTAACAGGGTGAGGTTACAGAGAAAAATGTACTCTGTGGTCAAGATAGAGAAGGGGCTGGAGGGCAAGTCTGCTGTAATCTCAACAATAAAAGCTTATGTTCTATAACAAGGGCCGAGCATCAGGTGATTAGCAGGAAGTTCGCCTCCCAAGGACAGGAGCACCCATTTCATTAATTCAAGTAGCATATATTCGGAGGCTTCCACTATCCAAGGAGGTGGACTGGAAGAGAAAGAGACAAATCCAACAGCTTCCTTGCCTTCAAAATGTTCATAACTAGACGGGAAGATAGAATAAGAGAGCAGGGAAGGGAATCAGAATGCAGCGAGAGCCATACGCCAGAAACAAGCAGGGTGTATTGGGAATTCCAAGGAATAGGGAACTGGAAGGAACAGGGAGAATCAGATTTAATGTATGCTGAGCCCCCAACTAGGAATCGAGGAGAAAATTCTGCTCATTAGAAAAGATTTGATCCCTTGATCCTCCTCAAGAACTAATTTAACTCAGCCATAAAAAAAAAAAAGAATGAAATAATGCCATTTACAGCAACATGGATGGACCTAGAGATTATTATTATACTAAGTCAGACAAAGACAAATATCGTATGTCACATATATGTGAAATCTAAAAATAATGATACAAATGAACCTCTTTACAACACAGAAACAGGCTCACAGACATAGAAAACAAACTTATGGTTACCAAAGGGGAAAGGGAGGAGATAAATTAGGAATTTGTGATTGACAGATACACACCACTATACATAAAATAAACAACAAGGACCTATTGTATAGTACAGGGAACTATATTCAATATCATTTAATAACCTATAATGGAAAAGAATCTGAAAAATATATAATATATACATAACTGAATCACTTTGTTGTACACCTGAAACATTGTAAATTGACTATATTTCAATAAAAAAAAAAGAACTGATTGGTCTACATGAAGGGCAGTCCCCCAGATACACACGATGGAATATCATACATACAGCAAGGAAAAAACCAAATTACTGTTACATGCAATCATATGGATGAATGGCCAAAATATTTTGCTGAGCAAAAGAAGTTGGGCACAAGAGTACATACTGTACAATTCCATTTCCACGAAGCTCTAGAATATGCAAAACTAATCTCTGGAGATAGAAATCAGAATCTAGGGTGCCTGTAGGGGAGTAGGGGGCTGCAGCCAGCTTGTCTTGGCTCATAGGTGCCTATTGTTACTATCCTTTCCAACTTCATGGTAGATGGAAATAAGTCTCGGTGGGAATATATACACCACAGAAAAGGACAAGTACTACAAATTACAAACCAGCCTCTCTCTCTCTCTCTCTCTCTGTCTCTCTCTCTCTCTCTCTCTCTCTCTCTCTAAATCTCTCGTTTCACAAGCCCATCGTTAAACATTTACCAGCACACCACTGCTGCTTGGGGCAAGGGGGATTAACTGAATAGGACACCTAGAAAACTTTCTGGAGTGATGGAAATGTTCTGCATCTTGTTTCCGGGAATGGTTTCATGGGTGTATACAGTTATAAAAGCTTAAGGAATTGAACATTCAAGAACTGTGCGTTTATTACATGTGAGTTACAGCTCAATAAAAAAGACTATATGTATATATAGCCTAAAATAAAATAAAATCATAGAGAAATCATTTTGCAGAACAGAAAGACATTGGAAACGCCCAGATCTGGGAAAGGTCATGGCATTATTTGAGGCTAGATGAGCATTCTTCTGAATTTTGGATGAGCGACTGGGAGCAGTGAGAGGCAAAACAAACACAGCTCAGATTGTAAAAGTGGAGGGGCAGGCAGTGTCTGGGAGCAGTTTTCATCAGGGGAGAGCTATGGTTACAACTTTGCATTTTTAGACCATTGTCACATTTTGCAATTATGTATATTTAGATTATGTAGCTATTTTTTTAAACATTGTATCTCTCAGTGCCCAGCGCGGGTCTAGCACCTAAAAGGCTTGCAAATTAACTGTTAAAAGAATGACTGCAGGGAGGCTGGACAGGAAGTGGGCAGGGCTGAGCCAGGGGGACCAGGGGACCTGGGCTGAACCTAGAAGAGGTGGACTGAATCTTCCTCTCTCTGTTTTTTCCCACGTGAAGATGCACCCTACCATGAAATGCACACAGGTGCTCATAGATGTGAGCCAAAAAAAGCAATGTGGTGAGTTTTTCATGAAGCCAACTTTTTCCCATTTAAATGGCTGTGCCTTTATTCAGTGCCATATACTGCCTCCTTTGTTTTTTTTTTAAATTGGTGTTAAAAATGACCTTTCTCATAAAATGGTGTAGCCGCTGTGGAAAACAGTATGATCCCTGAAAATAATTAAACATAGAAACACCATATAATCCAGCAATTCCGCTTCTAAGTAGATATCCAAAAAAATTGCAAGCAGGATTGGTACACCCATATTCATAGTAGCACTATTCATCACAGCCAAAAGGTGGAAACACCCAAATGTCCATCAGTGGGTAAACGGATAAACAAAACATGGTCCAACCATACAGAGGAATATTATTCAGCCTTAAAAAGGAACGAAATTCTGACACACGCCACAACATGGATGAACCTTGAGGACACTATGTTGAGTGAAATAAGACAGTCACAAAAGGACAAATATTGTATGATTCCACTTTATATGAGGTCCCTAGAGGAGTTGAATTCATAGAGGCAGAAAGTAGTGGTAGTCTGGGGGAGTAGAATGGGGAGTCAGTGTTTCATGGGGACAGAGTTTCAGTTTGGGAGGATGAGAAAGTTCTGGAGATGGATAGTGGGGATGGTTGCCAAACCGTGTGAATGTACTTAATGCCACTGAGCTGTGCACTTACAAATGGTAAAATGGTAAATTTTATGTTACATATACTTACAACAACAACTTTTTAAATGACCTCTCTTTCGTGAAAGAATGATGGTAATTGATATTATGTATGTGTATGTGTGTGGGTGTGTGTGTGTGTGTGTCCATAACTGGCAAAAAGCCTTTGACTCTGAGGTCAACTTAAGTCTCCCACTTTTTTTTTTTTTTTTTTTTTTGCGGTACGCGGGCCTCTCACTGTTGCGGCCTCTCCCGTAGCGGAGCACAGGCTCCGGATGCGCAGGCTCAGTGGCCATGGCTCACAGGCCCAGCCGCTCCGCGGCATGAGGCATCTTCCCGGACCGGGGCACGAACCCGTGTACACTGCATCGACAGGAGGACTCCCAACCACTGCGCCACCAGGGGAGCCCCTCCCACAACTTTTGAGGATTTTACCGGGTGATGTATTCCCAGTCCGGCACCTGCAAGGCTCTAAGGGTCTGACGTCTCCCTCACGCACACCTGCCCACCGCGTCCTCGCTCTCGCCCTGCCTCTCCCGAACGCCCTCCTGGCGCCCCAGGCACATGCGCACACGCTCGGTGGGAGACGAGCGAGTGCGCATGCTCCATGCGTCGCCTAGAGTCGGTATCCTCCCCTTTTCCCTTCGAGGAGGCGGCCTCAGGCTGGTGCGCACGCGTCGGGGTGAGGGGCGGGGCCCGGCTCGGCTCCCCGGCGCTGGTTATCGCGAGAGGCCCGCGATCTCGTAGCTCCCCCTCCCTTCCCTCTGCCTCCCGGGCTCCGGCTGCAGCGTCAGCCTCGGTCCGGGCTCTGTGGCTGCCGTGGCCCCGATCCCTCGGCTTCAGCCCCTGCGTCCCTTGGCGCCTCTCGGCTCCGATCCGCAGCGCCGCCCATCCTCGCTCCACCGGCGCCGGCCTAGGCCGCGGCCGCAGCCCCGCGCTCGCGTCGGCGCCGCCCGCTCCCGGCCCGCCCCCTATGGGCCCCGGCTAGAGGCGCCGCCGCCGCCGGCTCTCGGATCCCCGATGCTGGCCCGGAGGAAGCCGGTGCTGCCGGCGCTCACCATCAACCCCGCCATCGCCGAGGGCCCGTCCCCCACCAGCGAGGGCGCCTCCGAGTGAGTGGGCAGGGCCAGGGCCGGGTAGAGGACGGGATGGGGGTCCCAGAGTACCGAGGTCGGGGGAGGGGGTCGAGGAGATGAGAGGACGGGGGAGTGGGCCCTGGGTGGGAAGGACGGGGGAGGGATCCCAGAGTTGCGAGATCGGGGAAGGGGGTCCCTGAAAGGAGGGGAGGGGGCCCTGGGTAGCAAGGTCGAGGAGGGGGCCCTGAGAGGAGAGGAGAGGTGAGGGGCTCGGAGTATCGCTGTCGGCGGGAGGGAGGTCCCTGAATGGTGAAATCGGGCTGGGGGAAGGTTCTTGCTGGGAGAAGATGGGATGGAGCGTCTCAGAGTAAGTGAATCGGTCCCTGCGGGGAGAAGACCGGAATGTGGCGCCCTAAATAGTGCAGCCAGGATGATGATGGGAGGGTTTCTGAGGGGAGAGGATGGGTCAGGGGTCCGCAATAGTGAAATGGGAGGAAGGAGGAGGAGTCCCTGAGTAGTGATGTGCGGGGAAAGGCGCGGGGGGGGGGGGTCCTTGCATTCCAAGAACGGTGGCACGTGGGGTTCCTGAGAGGAGGGGATGGGGCAAGCGGGGTTCTTGGGAGTGAGCATGGGGTAAGGAGGTCCAGGAAAAGGGGAAGGGGGTACCTGAGAGATTTGAGGGTGGGGAGGGATCCCTGAGGGGTGGGGAGGGTCCTCAGGGAATTGGGGGGAAGGGAGCCTGAGAAGACCCTGCTGGTGGAGGGTGGAGCTGAACCTGGGGAGAGTGGTTAGGAGGCCTGGAGGAGGCATAGAGGCTTGGGGGGGAACAAGGAGCGAGGGAGATTTGAAGGGGCAGGGGTGGGGAGAACTGGGCACCCAGCAGGAAAGAAGTCGGGAGCCTGCTGGGACCCCTGAAAGCAGATGAACAGAGATTCTGGATCGAATGGATTAGCAAAGCCTTGAGGGGCTGGAGAAGTGTGATTGGGTTTGAGGCAACTGAGGGGGACAGGAAGACTTGAGGGGAAGGAAGGGGACAGAGAAAGAAGCACGGGGCATTGGGGTTACCTGATGGCAGAGTTGCGTTGTGTGAGGTCACGCCGCTTGGCCCCAGAGCATGTCCCTATGACCTCCCCACTCCCGTTCTTCATGCCGGAGCGGCCAGGCTGGTGTCAGAGGTCCGTGGCCGGGATCTGTGTGCCGTGCGCCTTGCCTGTGGTGTGACCCATGAGAACCAGGTGTGATGGGCGAATGGCATGTTTGGTGCCTCTCAGGGGACTTGGCCTCCTGCGACCAGATGAAGGAGGAGCGCCTTGATGCATATGTGTGTGAGTTCACATCTTTCTCAGTCCCCGAGGGTGCAGCTCAATGTGGGGACGTGTTCCTGATTCTCAGAAACTCCACTTATTCTTAGGAGACATCTCCTTCATCATATTCTCTTCTCTTTTTTTCTTTTTGTTTTAATGTGATTTGTGATTTCCATCCCTTCAAGAATTCCCCCAGAAGAAGCCAGCCTTTGGAATTCCAGGGTTTTTTTAAATAACCACAGTGGAGTTGCCATGAAATGTAAAATGGCTTAATCAGCTGACTCCAGAATGCATTTTAGATGCCATAGGCCAGGCTGGACACATTCCAGGGTCTGAGGGTCTGGCTGCAAGAGCTGCCTCTTCACTCCTATGGTGAAGGGGTCGTGGCACATACATTCCTTCCTTTGCCTTTCCTTCTCTGTCCATCGGTGTCCTTCTTGTTCCTCCTTTATCCAGGTCCTGGCTCAGGGGACCACTACTATGAGCACAGGCTTTGCAGGCTGGAAGGGCATAGGTGTTGCTCCAGCCTCTGCCACTTCCTTGCCTTGTGACCCTCAGGCAGGTTACTGAACCTCTGAACCTTGTCCCTCCTGGGTGGGCTGGGTCTACAAGAGAGGTGCCTCCCAGGAGGATTGTGGGAGTTAAAGCTCTTGTACCTGCTCAGGAAGTGGCACCTAGCCCCCTACCTCCCAACGACCTCTTCGAGGTACCAGCTCAGGTGACATCACCCAGCGGCAGGTCATCTTGCTCCTGTGTGCCCTTTTGCTTACATCTCTTTAAGTTGTAGGCAAGTCATGGTTGAACTTGGGCCTTGGAAGTTTCCTGCCAGAACTCCAGTGTCCCCCTTCGTCTCCTGCTTGAATTCCCCCGGGGGGGTCTCCCCTAGGTGGGCGGTAAACCTTGGCTTAAGTGCCCTGGAGAGTGGTGAGTGGGGACCTCTGGAGGTGGCCCATTCTCCTCTAGTGACTTCCCTTAGAGCTGCACTCACTGTTTGGGTAGAGCCCTTGGCCACAGCCAGCGCTTGAAATGTGGCTTGTTTGTCCAAATTCAGGGGAGCTGTAAGTATAATACATATTCCAGAGTAACTAATTTCACCAGATAAACGTTTTCTAACGTGGCTAGAAATTTTAAAAATTGCATACATAGCTCACGTTCTTTTTCTTTTGGGCAGCCTCGGGTTAGTGCTCGTGCGCACTGAGCATTGAGCTGGCGTCTACCTTCCTGTTACAGTGTTTTACTCCAGGATTTGGTTCAGAGTCAAGGCACTCGTGAAAATAGCTAACTGTCAACCTGTCCTTTGAAAGTCCGTTGAAATCACCCAATAAAGTGCAGTATACATGGTTTTTATATACATTTATTTATTTGTTTGTTTGTTTATTTATTTTTGGCTGCGCTGGGTCTTCATTGCTGCGCACGGGCTTTCTCTAGCTGCGGCGAGCGGGGGCTACCCTTGGTTGCGGTGCGCGGGCTTCTCATTGCGGTGGCTTCTCTTGTGGAGCACAGGCTCTAGGTGCGCGGGCCTCAGTAGTTGTGGCTCGCGGGCTCCAGAGTGCAGGCTCAGTAGTTGTGGCTCGCGGGCTCAGTAGTTGAGGCTCACGGGCTCTAGAGCGCTGGCTCAGTAGGTGTGGCTCACGGGCTTAGTTGCTCCTCAGCATGTGGGATCTTCCCGGACCAGGGCTCGAATCTGTGTCTCCTGCACTGGCAGGCAGATGTTTAACCACTGTGCCACCAGGGAAGTCCCACATGGTTGGTTTTTAATAACCAGCTCTAGGAATGCATGTACGTATAAATGCCTACTGTTTACAGTAACGCTCAAGATATAATAAGAGCATGCTGCTGGAAAGGAATGCCCTGGAATTGTCTGCACTGTTTAAATTATGCCCCTCTCCTTCCCTCCGCCCGTGCCTCTGTGTAATTCGTGTGAATTAGAGGCACAGATGCTACGGCTTCTGTCATCTGCCTCTTGGTTCTAGTTCTTTGCTCTGAGGCCACTCCAAATGAGTTTGCTCCTCCATCCCTGTGAAAGACAGGTGTCCTGACCTGGGGCTTCACTCCCCGACCCCCAGGCTTGTATCTCCGGTTCCCTTGTCTCCTTCCCATGTGGTCCAGAGCTCTTGTGTCAGGAGGAAGGGCTCCCGGGTCTGAGAGCAGGGCCACTGAGCTAGAGCTGGTCCTCGAGGTTCTGAGGTCTCCTAACCTTTATGAGTGGGGGAGAGGGACGGCATCCCCAGTTCTCAGGGACCTCAGCTGTGTGTCTGCGGGTGGTCTTTCTTTCCCATGAGATCGTAGGCCCTTCAAGCACCAGAATCAGGTCTGATTCACCTCCCAGCTACAAACCCCAGGCCTGGAATGTGCAGTGGACACACGGTGACCTCGGCTCGGGCTGAGTCATCTTTTGGTAGCACATGCAGTCTTGGCTAACCCTCGCCCTTGGGGTCTCCGCAGAGCAAACTTGGTGGACCTGCAGAAGAAGCTAGAGGAGCTAGAACTTGACGAGCAGCAGAAGAAGCGGCTGGAAGCCTTCCTCACCCAGAAGGCCAAGGTCGGGGAGCTCAAGGACGATGACTTTGAAAGGATCTCGGAGCTGGGAGCCGGGAACGGTGGGGTGGTCACCAAGGTCCAGCACAGACCCTCGGGCCTCATCATGGCAAGAAAGGTGAGAGGCAGCTGGCGGTGGGGTGACGGCTCTGTCCCCGTACTCTGCGGGTGCGAGCGGTGGCGACAGGTGCCCTGGCAGCAGGAGAGAGGGGCCTCAAGGGTGCCGGCCTCTGCCTTCTGACGGGCTCCCAGGCTCAGAGGCCACCCCCACCAACGTGGGTTCTAGTTAGAATGTGGTGATGCAGCCTGGTCCCACGCAGCTCTTCTCTTGGAGGCCGCCCCCTGCCTTGCGGGATGTCTGAAATTCAGGTTTCCGGGAACAGACTGGCTTGAGAAGGGTAGCAGACGGAAGAGAGGAGAATCGAGACCCCTTAGAGCCGGGCTTCCCCTGACTTCACAACCAGAAGGCCCTGCCGACCAGGACTGGCTGCTGGTAGCGACGGCCACATCGGTGGGGTGGGGGAGGGCGGTCCCTTGGCAACGGGGTACCCGAGCCACCTGTAGTAGCCAGGGTTCTCCAGAGAAACAGAAGCACTAGGGGTGTGTAGGGGGTGGGGTAGGTAGAGGTACTTTAAGGCATTGGCTCAGGGACCGTGGTGGCTGGCAGGTCTGAAATCTGTAGGGCGGGCCAGTGGGCGCAGACCCAGGAAAGAGCTGGTGCAGCTTGAGTCCAAAGGGAGTCTGGGGGCTTCCCTGGCGGCGCAGCTTGAGTCCAAAGAGAGTCCTAGGGGCTTCCCTGCAGGGAGCGCTGGTTCGATCCCTGGTCAGGGAACTAGGATCCCGCATGCTGCGGTGTGGCCAAAAAATTTAAAAAGAAGAAAAAAGAGAGAGAGAGAGAGAGAGAGAGAGAGAGAGGGAATCTGGAGGCAGAATCCTCTCTTTGCGGGGGGGTGGGGGTAGCGCGACTTCAGTCTTTTCTCTTAAGGCCTTCAACTGATTAGATAAGACCCACCCACTTACGGAGGGTCACCTGCTTTCCTCGAAGTCTGATGATTTCCATGTTAGATCACATCTAAAAAATACCTTCACAGTGACATCTAGATTGGCATCTGACCCAACAGCTGGGTACCGTGGCCTAGCCAAGCGGACACACAAAATCAACCATCACCTCCCTGTTCAGTGCAAACCCTGGTGCTGAGAAGTCCCTCATCGGGGCTCCTGTGCCGCAGTGCAGCCTCCCTGCTACATGTAGGGAAGGGTCCCTGAGAGACATCGGGAGTGGAGAAGAGGAGGTCACCACCTGGGGATGGTGGCTCCTGCACACGTGACTGGGGGACGTTGAGTTGACACGTGATTCAGCTCCCACAGACGTGTTCCTGCAGACATAGAAAGCCCCCTTTCTGGAAGCCCATCGTCCCATAGTTTCCAAATTGCGTTCTTGGAAACCTGACCACCCTGGTCCCCGGGGGGATCTGCGCAGGGCCCGCCTTTCCTGGGAACCATGCACTCGGTTTCCATGTGGCGGGGGGGAGGTTAGTGCAGCAGCTATTCCTCCTGCCTCCAGAGCCCCGCCCTCCCTCCTGAAACCTACAGCCACATGCTTTCTATTTCTGTCTGCTTACCACAGGCAGCCTTTTCAAAACCAGAGCAACCCCCGAAATCCCTGGTCTGCCATCGCCCAGAGTACAGGGAGTGGAAGAGCAGACGTGAAATTCAGACGGTGATGGAAGGCAGGGACTTGGGAACAGCGTGTACAGGTCAGAGTGCTCGTCAGGGTCGGAGGGTTCTCAGGACAGCCAGGACTCTTTCAGGTGGCTGCTGACGTGCCTTGTATAACCATGAAATCTGAGAGTTTGTCTACGGCTTTCTGAAAGCCTGCGAAGTAAGGCTTCCGGGTTTAACCTGGGGGGCCCAGGTGTAGTCTAGTTAGTGGTGCTGCCCCAATGTCTGTGTCCTGGCTGTGATACAGGCCTCAGTCACAGACAGCGTCACTGCCAGGGGAAGCTGGGTGAAGGGCACACGGGACTCTCTCTGCTGTTTTTGCAGCTTTCCTGTGCTTGCATAATCCTTTCAAAATAAAAGGTTTAAAAAAAAAAAGGGAGGACTTCCCTGGTGGTCCAGCCGTTAAGACTCCGAGCTTCCACTGCAGGGGGCGTAGGTTCGATCCTTGGTCGGGGAACTGATCCCACATGCTGCGCGGTTTGGCCAAAAAAAAAATAATAATAGAATAAAAATTTTTTTAAGAAAGGGAATTCCCTGGAGGTACAGTGGTTAGGACTCAGCACTTTCACTGCCAAGGGCCCCAGTTCGATCCCTGGTCAGGGAACTAAGATCCCGTATGCCGTGTGGTACGGCAAAAAAAAAAAAAAAGTTCTAAAAACTGGGGGGAGTGAACCTCAGATTTTGTTCCCCATCAATCGTAACCCCTTCTGTGGCCTGTGCAGCCGCACCCAGAGTCATGCAATTCAGGGCGTGAATTTACTCCCTGGTGGCCCTGGAGCCCTCGGCCGGTCTGCGGAGGTCAAGGGCTCCCAGAGTGCCATTTCTCCCAGGAGCTCTGTTTGCCTGTATTCAGCTGAGGACACAGGTGGGAAAATTGACATGTCAAAGTGGTTTTTGAGAAACAGTGGCCTCCGTCCTTCCTCCACTACCTTGGGTGGAATTCCGAATTCCTGGGAAGCCGAGTAGGAATTCCACACATTCTGGAAGGCCTGCACAGATCCTGCTGTGGGCCGGCGTCCCTCCAGCCCCTGTGATGGGCAGGGGATTATCCTGACCACTACGACACGAGCAGTGGCAGCAGGTCCGTAAGACCCGCAAGAACCGGGCTCCATTTCCACTGTCTCGTCCGTTCGTAAATGTTCTCTGAACTCGTGTCTGGTGTCACGATTCCTCCCGCATCCTTGCGGGGCCCTGGGCATACAACCTCTGCGTCAGTGGGACCGGCAGAGATCCGCGAAGAATTCGGTGACCGTGTTGCACCTGTGGGGCTCTCCCAACTTCCCAGTGCTCTGAGCGGAGGGATGTGTTTTCAGCCTCGTGTATGTGTGTGTGTGTGTGTGTGTGTGTGCGCGCGTGTGTGTATGTGTGTGTGTGTGTGTGTGTGTGTGTGTCTCCCTCCCCTCGGCATCTGCATGCTTCCAGAATGGAGGTTACAAACCTGCCCAAGGCCACGTCCTAACCCTAGCTGCCTTCTTTCTAGTGATGGCCCTGGGTCAAAGCCGGTGCGCACGTTCTCATTTGCATGGGCCAACAGCTCTGTTTTACTGAGAAACTGAGGATTAGCTGGGTCGGTGTCTGAATTGGGCTTGAACCCTCTCGGGTCCTCCCTTTGCAGTTGACGCTGACCCAGTGGAAGCTGTCAAGGCCTCGCCTCCGCAATCCATTTCCCTCTTTACCTAGTTTGTGCCCCCTGCCCCCATCCCTAACTCGAATGCCCCAATCTGCAGTAGGAGCACCCTTAGACTCCTAGATGGGGTTTGAACTCCTAGCACCGTACTTATTTAATCAGCTGTTGGAGCTCGCACGGCCCAGGTGCTGCCGTGGAAAGAGTGTGGGTTTTGTTTGGCGTTCCATGAGCCAGGCCCCAACCCTCCCTGACCGCTCACCAGCTGTGTGCCCCTGGGGGCGTCATTTAAGTCTCTGAACCTGAACTTGCTGGTCAGCCCAATGGGGGCAGTTCTCACCGCCACTCTCCAACCCCTATGGGTCATCATCGTCAGGGCGAATCGCAAGCACCAGTGCTCAGAAACGTGGCCCTCGTCCCATTCCTGCTTTTTCTCCACACCCCCTCAGTGGTGGTTCGTAGGTAATCCATGAGGCTCACTTCACATGGCAGCCGCCCCTGCATCCGTTCTTTACCATATTTTTCTGGAAAGCCTCTGACTTCTTTTGGCCTTATTCACATTAAGGCCCTGACTCCAGGCTTCCAGGACCCCTGGGATTTGTCCACATCTGCCCAGTTTTGTCCAACTCCCCCACTTCTGCTTCTCTACCCCCACCACCCCAGTGATTCATCTGCGGCTCCTTTGAAGTTCTTTGTCGAGAGCGGCGCTGTCCACGATGGCTGCCCCTGGTCAGACGCAGTGGCCGAGCCCTTGAAACACAGTCGATGTCAGACAGGGCGCACCGTACGTGCAGAAACACAAACCAGGTTTCACGGCCTCCGTGTGAAAAAGTCATTAATATTTTTACATCGCCCTCACGTCCAAACAGTCAATTTTTGATACACTACACCGAGTTTCAACAAAATACATGAAAAATTCATGTCACCTGTCTCTCTGTACTCTGAACGCATCAGCTAGAGGATTCAAAATTAAATTGGTGGCCCGTGCTGTATTTCTCTTGGGCCTTGATGATCCTGACGCTGGCATTGCCCACCGTCCACCTCGCTGTGCCCTCCCGCCTGGCTTGCAGGATGAACCTGCCGCGCTGCACACGGATGGCAGCACTTGGCTTTCAGACCCTCATTTCGCCCTCTCCAAGCGGGTCTGCGTGCACGTGCTCACAGGGGCGGCCGATGGAGGAGAGAGCACCTGGGGTTCTGGTGTGTTCCACCGTCCCGCTGGTGGTGGCCAAGGGGCAGGTGCGGTGTCCCAGGGCCCACAGCCAGAGCTCTGCTCTGCAGGCTGGGTCAGGTGGGTAACCTTCATGTGTAGGCGTGAGGTTTTGCCTGGGGGCGGCATAGGCACCAGGCACCGTTTCGCTGGGAGCTGCTGCAGTTCTCAAGGTTTTGAAGGTCGTTGGTGCCCCACACACGCCCCGTGCCCCCATGAACTCGGCACACAGCCCGCCAACAGGCAGCTCTTTGTCCTTCCGCCGGCATGCCCACCCCACCTTGTCCATCTGGCAGAGTCCCACCTGTCCTTCGAGGCCCGGCCTGAGTGTCGCCTGAGCCCTGGACCCCCCTCTGTGATTCCTCCATCAGCATCTCCACCACAGCGGGGTTGTTTTGCCTGTGTCTCTCCCCCTCCTGGTGGTGCGTCTCCTCCAAGCAGGACCATCTGTGCTGTCTCTCCCTGTCACCAGCCCCGAGTGTAACTGACTCTACAGAAATGTCTGTTGAATTGATAGTGGTCATTTTCAGGTACCGGGGATCTGGTTCCGCCTCTCTGATGGACAGGTGGAAATCGCACCC
Source organism: Grampus griseus (assembly GCF_964374135.1). NCBI lineage: Eukaryota > Metazoa > Chordata > Mammalia > Artiodactyla > Delphinidae > Grampus > Grampus griseus. Next base: position 169,607,128 of record NC_139019.1, read on the forward strand.
TTTTCTTGTCTTATCACCATGGCTGTAGCATCTAGGACTCAAAGGAACCAGGACGTGCACCCGCAGCCTGACTCTCCCCCGCTGTACGGGGGATCTTGGCTATTTGGGGTTTGTAGCTGGGCGTTGCTCTTGGCTGTCTGTCAGCTGTCTTTTCTGCATCTCTCTGGACGATCCTTTCTTTTCTAACCTTTCCAGATATTGCGATGAATTTGGTGGCAGTCCTCTCTGCTGACTTGAACTCAAGGGGAAGGGGAGCTAGGATCCTAGGGTGGCAGTGGAAGGCTATCTGTTCTCTCTAGGCCGGGGGTGGGAAGGGGTCCAGAAAACCCAAGGGGCGGAGGGGGGCAGAGGTGAAGTAATTGCCGCATCGGACAGGGCATTACCTGGTCTGCTCCTGGGAAAGGCTGGCCCTTTGTATGATTTGATTAACAGAGCTCCCCCTGTAACCAAGTGAATAATGTTGCCTCTGATGATATATTTTTGTAAAACAGCATTATTGAGATGTACTTCACCTACCATACAAACGATCCTTTTAGAGTATTTAATACACTGATTTTTAGTATATTCACAGAGCTGTGCGTCCATCACCATCATCAATTTTAGAACATTTTCATCACCCCAAAAATATGCCCCATCCCCATCAGCAGTCACTCCCCTGTCCCCCAGCCCCAGACAGCCAGGAATGCGCTCTCTGTGGATTTGCCTGTTCTGGACATTTCCCATCAGTGGAGTCACCCACCATGTGTCCTTCTGTGTCTGGCTTCTCTCACTGAGCGTCATGTTCTCAAGGTCCATCCACATTGCAGCGAGTGTCTGTGCATCACCCCATTTCACGGCTGAGTGATGTTCAGGGCGTAGAGAGACATTTTTCTGTCCCTTCCTCCGTTGATTCAGGGCATTTGGGTTGCTTCCACCTTTCAGTTGCTGTGAAGCCGGTTACTGTGAACATTCCCGCTCCAGTCTGTGTGTGGGTGTGTGTTCCCCGTTCTCAGGTACATAGACACCCTTCCTTCCCGGCCCCCCTCAGTGGCCGATCCTGACCCCGCCTCCCTCTCCCTTGCAGCTGATCCACCTGGAGATCAAGCCAGCCATCCGGAACCAGATCATCCGTGAGCTGCAGGTGCTGCATGAGTGTAACTCCCCGTACATCGTGGGCTTCTATGGGGCCTTCTACAGCGACGGCGAGATCAGCATCTGCATGGAGCACATGGTGAGTGCGGCGGGGCCCGGGACGCCTCCCCTCCCACCCCGGAGTCCCCGTCCTGTTCCCGGGGGACCCTCTTGGAGGTGGACGAGGCAGTGCAGCCGTGTGTGCATGTAGACCCCTTTGTTTCTTAAGCGCCAGACACCCTCCTCCCGCCGTTGCTTTTTCCCCGGATCCATGGTAGACGTTACTCTCTGTTGGCACAGAGCCGGCTCCGTCTTTTTCCCCTCCGTCTAGCGCCCTGGCGTCCATGCGTACCTGTTGGGTAATTTATGAAACGCTCTTGGTGGACACTAAGGTTGTTTCCGGTCCCCGCGGCTTTCTGAGTAATGCAACGTTGAAAGTCCTTGCACCTAAGCAGGCATGCCCGAGGGCTGAGGCCCGCCGCCGGGCTGTGCGACTAAACACTTGATCTCTCCTTCCCAAGTGCCCTCTGCGTGGTCTGGGGACCCGGGTCTGCACCCCAGCTCAGACCCATGGGACCAGGCCTCTGCCATGGAGGGCGGCCGCCCATCTCTTTTAAACCATGGTTGATTCTGATGTGCCCCCTCATTAAGGAGCTCTGGTCTCGAGGCTCAGAAGTGGGTGGGATCAGGTGTAACGCGAAAGCAGAAGTGGTCAGAGCCGAAGGCCCCCAGAGGAAATGCCGCCGGCCCTCTGCCATGCCTCCTTTGTCAGGTAGGGCCCTGCCCGCTCCCGGCTGTCCAGGCCCCGGCCCTCAGGGCCCTTGCAAAACCAGGATGCTGCGTGGCTTTTGGCGGGTGGCTGTGGTTACGCCTCGCCTCCAGCTTGCCGTCCCCTCTGATGGTTTTGTAACGAAGGCAGGAAACGAATTTGAGCAAGAGCCGGCGAGGAATGCATGTGGGCCGGGGGGAGGGCTCCCCCACTGCCTTGCCCCAACCTGGCTGCCTGATTCCCGCCTGGCACTGCCCCGTGGGAGCCCCTTCCCCACCTGGGAGAGGGCAGTCGTATCTGCCCACCCACCTGGTCGACACTGCACAGACGAGTATCAGGGCGAGAAAAGGATGTGACATCGCTGTGGTCTGAGGGGAGCCTCTTCTGTGCTGTCTCTCTCCCTCCCTCTCCCCTTCCCCCCTCCTCCCCTGCTCGTCCCCACTTCAGCTACCTCCATCCCTGCTCCCTGAATACCCTGAGAGTTTGGAGGCCCCTCTTGGCCTTGTACAAAAGAGGCAGCATGGGACTTCCCTGGCGGTCCAGTAGTTAAGACTCCATGCTCCCACTGCAGGGGTCACGGGTTCCATCTCTGGTTGGGGAACTAAAATCCCGCGTGCTACACAGCACGGTCTAAAAAAAAGAAAAGAGGCAGCATCACAGCCCCACCCCCTCCCCCTCCGTTCTTGGTGGGTGTAAAGCATCAGTTCCAGGTGAGGCGCCTGCACCCCGGCAGCGCACAGACGGAACCGCTGGGATGCAGGGGAGATGCTAGATTCTCTTTGTTTGCCATGTTCGTCCTTCAGAGCTTCACGGTCGGGCTTTTCTTGTTCGCTTTCATAGCGAGCATATGACGACAGTGGAACGCGTAGATAGCACACAAACGCAAGAACACGGGCTCGGGTGTGGCCCGCGCGCCCCTCTTTCTGCTGACGGGTTACAGTCCATGGAGGTGAGCCTTAAGTGGTGGGTGGCTGCTGGGCGGGGAGGGCGTGAGGAGGACAAGATGACGGGAAGCGCTGAGAGGGCCTGTGCCACCCACACCAGTGTCCTCGTGCCCGATGGTCCCCTGCAGGGTCTCGCCCATGGCGGCGAGAGGACGCTTGCAGTCCCCCCACCTCTCATGCGGGACTGGACGAGTCTCGCACCTTGTCTGTCAGGCCAAAGATATGAGGACGGGGCGAGCTGGTCCACGAATGTTGACGGAGCGTCAGCCGTGACGTTGTCACCACCGCCACCGTTTCCCCGAATTCCTGCATCACCTCCATTTCTCTCCCTGTCGAGGGCACGCATTCATCTCTACGCAGGGTCGTGCACAAATTGACTCTCGTCTCCCACCGGGTAGATTCCAGCTGCAGCTTGTGAGAAAGGCCCGCTGGCTGTGACGAGCAGCCCCGATTCAGCACAGGAGAAACTCACCTGTGGGCACGGGAAACAGCGGGGCTGGCGGCTCCCCGGTGCCCAGACCTATTCCTTTTCCTGGGGAAACTAGGGGCTTGGACCAGCGGACAGCGGGTGTCTCAGGGCCGGAGCGGCCAGGGAGCAGCCGACTGACCACTCAGAGGCAGCTCTTGGTATTTTCTTGGGTCCTGGTCAAATCTACTGAAGAATGCACTCCCTTGTTCTACAATAATGAAAAATCAGACACGTCCGTCAGCAAAGGGGAGGTGAAGAATGACACCAGGCCGCTTTCCAGGGGAGAAGTGAAAGCAGCATATATGCACCGGATGAGAAAATCCCCCGAGAGGAAAGTATGCATAATGTGAGCCCCCAGATAGATAGATAGATAGATAGATAGACTTAAAGCTCTGGATCAGCTCTGCACCCCACGGAGGATGAACCACGCTGACGTCAGGGGCTGGGTGGCAGTGGGGCTGCGTGGAGAGGACCCGCGATGTGTCCTGAGTCGCCTTGAGACCCCAGCCTGGGGCCTGGCCCACCGTAGTCGCTGCGGAGACGTTCTCCCTGAATGTCGTCCAGCAAACATACCACAATCCTACGGAAAGTTCAGAGTATGAGGAGCTGAGTCAGGGAGCAGGGATCAGGAACGCTTTTTTTAAAAAACCCTTTAAAGGTTGATGAAACAAAAAATGAGAAAAAAAAGTGGAATTCCCATCTCGCCCTGCACGCAGAACAGGGCTGGGCCGGGCAGCCTGCCGACCAAGTGCACCGGACCTCCTGGTCCCGTGGGTTCCTCCCCGGCCGCACCCGCCGTCACTGCACGCACAGCCCCCTCGTCCTCAGGCTGGGGCTAGCCTACAGAGTCCCTCGTGGGTTCCCAAAGCGTTGGAGGGCCTGGGGTTTTCCACAACTCCCACCGCGGCCCTTCTCCCCAAGCACAGCTGGAGCAGAGTGCCAGGGAGGGGGGACCAGGCGTCTCCGAGGCTGCAGGCTTCTCGCGCCCCCTCAAACGGAATAAGAGGCCTCCTGGGACAGCTGGTGGCCACAGGAGCCCTAGAGCAGCATGGAGAGAAAACAGGCTCTCCACCCAGCTGCGAGTTCAGATGCTGGCCACCTCCCACCGCATGCCCGAGCCTCAGCTCCGGTCTGCCGGCATCCTGGGGGGGCCTCGGTGTGTCCTCGGAGCCCATCTCTGAAGAGGCGCCTTGGGCCAGTCGGTGACACCCGGGGTTTTGGTCTCCAGGTTTGCTTCCGGGTGACCTTGCACAAGATACTTGGTTTCTGTCACTTCTTCGTTATCGTGTGGATTTGGGGCCATGCCCTGGTCAGGGGATCAACTAGGGTGCCCTGTGTCACGTCCTTTGCTGAACATCCCAGTTTCAGGGTGGCGAGCAGTGGCTACACCGGCAGGACAGGGGGCCGAGCCATCGTTCCCCCTCCCCCGTGCCCCTCGGCTATCAGGCCTTCCTGGCGGAGCTGGCTTGGCCTTCTGTCTGTGCCGGGCACTTGCGGGCGGCGCCCCTGTGCTCGCGCTCCCCTTCCCGAGGCTGCGGCTGACTTGCTGGGAGGGGACCCAGGCCCAGAGCTGCGGGTCTGGCTCAGGTACGCTCTCTGGTGCTCAGGCTGCAAGCTGGGCGGCTCAGCCGCAGGCCTCATGGAGCACTGCCCGCCTGCCGCTGCCGTGGCAACCTCAGGAAGGCTGAGTCACGCCGTCCAGCCACGGGCCTCAGTTCCGGGAAGGATGGACCGCCTGGCGAGCACACTGGCACCCTTTCCGTTTCCTGAGGCCCCAGAGGTGGCCGGGGCCACGGGAGTCCCTGCTCTGAGCCAGTGGGTTGCCTTTGGCTGTGGTCTGGCCTCTGTTTTCCGTGGAGGAAATTGAGCACCAGCTCTCTGGGAACCAGGGAAATGCTTCGTTTTCCTCCCTGCCACTCTGGCGTCCCTCTGGGGAGCCCTGCCTGGCGACGGCTCAGGGCAGCTCTACCTCTCTCTCCTGTGCTGCCCCTAGGACGGTGGCTCCCTGGACCAGGTGTTGAAAGAAGCCAAGAGGATCCCCGAAGAGATCCTGGGGAAGGTCAGCATCGCGGTAAGTGCGTGCGGGCGCGCGCTCCCGGCCCTGCGTTCTCATGGGTTTCTTCTTACTTCTGCCCCCTTCCACACGGCCAGGCTCGAGGAGCCTCAGGAAGCCGGTGGTGGGCGTCAGCCTCCGGGCAAAGAGGCAGAGGTGCCTGTGCCAGCCTCCACCAGCTGTGGGACTGAGTGAGTGGCGTCCCTTTGCCTGTGAAGTGGGGGTGATACTTCCGTGCCCCATACAGGCATGGGGGTGGCAGGAGGAACCGTGGCACGGCGCCAGGCACACACTGTCCCACAGTGCTGCCATCGTCGAGTGTCGCCTGTCTAACTCGGTGAAACAGCCCCTGTATCCTTCACGCCGTCAACCTGGGGGCCCCGAGCACGGTCCCGGCACCAAAGGGCTCAACAGAGGATGCCTCTCGGGCTGGGGTAACCCCTGAGGCGGGGCAGTTGACTGGACACTTACAGCCCTACTGACAGGGCCTTGGGCCCTCCTCAGACAAGGGGAGAGCGGTGTCCTCCTCAAGGGTGGGGGGCCGTGTGAGAGTTGGGGAGGTGGGTGACTGTACCCACCCAAAGAATGTTGTCAATGTCACATGGCCACTTCGGCCTGGGCCTCGGGCCTGTCCAGAGGACAGTCCCCCTCACGGCACCGCCCTGCGGCTTCCCTGCAGGTTCTGCGGGGCCTGGCGTATCTCCGGGAGAAGCACCAGATCATGCACCGAGGTAAGGGGACGGGCGCCCCGGGGCCGGGAGGGGCTGACGGCGACCCGCAGCGTCCACACCGCCGGCTCTGCTCCCAGATGTGAAGCCATCCAACATCCTCGTCAACTCCCGAGGGGAGATCAAGCTGTGCGACTTTGGGGTGAGCGGGCAGCTCATCGACTCCATGGCCAACTCCTTCGTGGGCACGCGGTCCTACATGTCTGTGAGTCCTTCCAGCGTCCTCCCCACCGCCACCCCGACCCTCATCAGCTCTTCCCCGTTTTCCAGAAGCTTTTCCAAAAGCCTGCCCTTCCCTGTAGTATAGTTTCTTTTGCGGGCTTTGTTCTCTCCTTCGAATTTCTAGTTTCCGTCATCTTCTCATCTGGGTTTTTGTCTCTCTGGAGACGCCGGCCTGGTTCCTGTCCGCTCGGGGAGAGTAGTCAGTTAATTTCTGAGCCAATCGACTAGCCCTCCGTTATTTTAGGCACTATCTGGGTGATTTTATTTTTTTATTTTCATTTTTATCTCTTTAATTTATTTTGGCCACACCGCGTGGCCTGCGGGATCTGAGTTCCCCGACCAGGGATCAAACCCGCGCTCCCTGCATTGGCAGCGTGGAGTCTTAACCACTGGACCGCCAGGGAAGTCCCCATCTGGCTGATTCTAAGAGCAGATTCTGAGAAGTCCGTCTTGGGATTGTTGGGAGAAGGAGACGTTCCGGCGTCTTTCCTGGGTCGGTCGCTCTCCAGAAGCACTTTGGGTTGCGGGGCTTTAAGGGGCTGCTGTCAGCACGGCTGGAAGCAGGTGGAGGGAGGGGGCGGAATGGCTTTCTGCCGCTGTGTCCCTAAGCGGGATGGGGCTGCAGGGGGACCACAGGGACACTCTAGGGTGCCAGCGCCCCTCCATCTCCCTCGGGCCGTCTCTGCCCATCTCCCCTCAGCCGGAGCGGCTGCAAGGCACTCACTACTCGGTGCAGTCAGACATCTGGAGCATGGGCCTGTCCCTGGTGGAGCTGTCCATTGGAAGGTACCCCATCCCCCCGCCGGACGCCAAGGAGCTGGAGGCCATATTTGGCCGGCCCATGGTCGACGGCGCGGAAGGAGAGCCTCACAGCATCTCGCCGCGGCCGAGACCCCCCGGACGCCCCATCAGCGGTATGGCCTGAGACTGGGACTTCCGGTTTGGATGGGGCACGCGGCGCCTGGGGACAGCAGCTGCCTCCCCTCTGGCCCCTCTTAGCTCCACCTGTCCCCCTGGGCCGCGCTCACTGCGGTCAGCAGTCCTCAGATGGTCCTGAGGCTTCTGGGGACAGTGCTGCAAGCAACGCCTCGAACTGTCCTGTCTGGGGCAGCTGCACCTGTTGCTGCCAGCTGGCGGGGTCGAGACACTCGCCCCTCAGCCAAGCCGTGGGGTGGCGGGTGGTTTCTCCAGCATTTTATCACGAGAACGTTCAAGTGTACAGAAAAGCCGAAAGGGTTGTCCAGCAGGCAGTCTTCTGCCCCACACCTGGACTCTGCAGTGGCCGTCCTGCTGTGTTGGGCCAGGCCTTTCAGGGAGCCCAAAGTGAAGGCAACTCGACTCGGGTCTCGGGTGGCTGGTTAGATTCAGCCCAGCACACAGCAGAGGTACGGGAGGGCAGTGGGGCTCCCAGGGGCCTCCCGGTACCTCAGGCAGCCACCTGCGAGGTTCAGGCCGATGCTTCCACCACGTTGGGGGCTGGCGAGGGGTGAGGGTCATGGCTCAGGTGGTGTAATTAGGAAGGGGCGCGTAGGACTCTGGGATTTATTTATTTATTTTATTTTTTATTTTTTTATTTTTTTGCGGTACGCGGGCCTCTCACTGTTGCGGCCTCTCCCATTGCGGAGCACAGGCTCTGGACGCGCAGGCTCAGCGGCCATGGCTCACGGGCCCAGCCACTCCACGGCACGTGGGATCTTCCCAGACCGGGGCACAAACCCGTGTCCCCTGCAGCGGCAGGCGGACTCTCAACCACTGCGCCACCAGGGAAGCCCAATTTATTTATTTTTTACGTCAAGTGACAGGAAGAGAGTTGAATTGAGTGAGAGCCCAAAGGACCATGCAGTGGACTGCAGTTGGTTGGTTGGTTTCTCACAGCTTTATTGAGATAGCATTCACATACCATATGGTCCACTCGATTCAGGCTTAGAACCCACTGGACTTCTATACCTTCACAAGGTTGTCCGACCATCACCTTTATCTGACTTCAGAACATTTCATCACCCCAAAAGGAAACCCTGTCCCCTACCCAGCCCCTGACAACCATGAACCCAATCCCTGTGTCTGTGGATTTGCCTGTCCTGGACGTTTCCCATCAATGGAATCACACACCCTGTGTGTCCTTCTGTGTCTGGCTTCTCTCACTGAGCATTGTGTTCTTGAGATCTGTCCACACCGTGGCAAGTATCGGTGCCTCGTGGCACCTCGTACCTCGCTCCTTTTTTATGGTCACATAATATTCCACCGTGTGGTATCTATTTACCGCTGACGGATACTTGGGTCGTCAGATGGCGGTTTTCACAGTATTCTCAAGCCCAGACCCTCCCCTTTCCTGGTGCCGCACCCAGACTGCTGGGGTGTCTTGATTTCCTCCGAGGGGAGAACCCCCGCTCCCACATCTGTGTCCTCAGGCCCCAGCCCTGCCCCTCCCTTTCCAGCCCAACTCCCAGACGGTGCTCAGACCTTCCAGGCGGGGAGGAGCGGGGCGCTGTGCCAGGCCGCTCGGCCTGCCAGCACCTCCCCCAGCCCCGGCCCTGGCCCACGTGCCCATTTCAGGACAGGGGACAGAAGGCGAAAGTCCAGCTGCCAAACGCGGGCCTGGCCAGCTGGGTCTAGGACAGGGGTCAGCCATCCCAGCCAGCCACCATCCTGAGCCCGCAGGTCCGTGCCAGGTTACACTGCTGCCCTTGCCTGCTCGGCCCCCCGTGGCCCCTCCCCCCACTCCAGGGAGCAGGGGGTCGGCTTTAGCACAGCCCAGCCCCCTGCCAGATGTGTGCCTTCTCAACAAGTGTTCCTGTTCGTTCTGGTGTTTTGTTTTTTTAATTCACCAGAGGCTCAGGAGAGATGTTCCTCTCCCAGGAAGGCAGCTGGGCCCAGGAGCCTGCCCTCTGGGTTGGGCCGGGTGCGGAAGAGGGTGCTCGGCTGTGTTCAGCACGCTCAGGCCCCACCGCCCGACGGAAGCACGGTGCCCACCTGCCCGTCTCATCCGTCTTTGTTTCTGCCCCGGGCAGGTCATGGGATGGACAGCCGGCCGGCCATGGCAATCTTTGAGCTGCTGGACTACATCGTGAACGAGGTGCGTGCCCGGGGCCCTGCTGGCAGGCGGGTCTCCACAGCAGCAGCATCAAGCCATTCCCGTTGGAAAGTGTTCCCCAGAAAGAAGAGCGTTCGATGTGTAGACTGTGGGTTGTGTCGGGAAGGGGCCGCAGGGAGCTGTGGAGACTGAGTCCAGTAGGATGCGCACACCTCCCCTCCCCAGGGGGCTCTTTTTTTTATCTTTTCACGGGGATGAACCCGAAATTCTCACTCTGAGCCCAATGGCCCAGCGCTGGGGCCCTGTGGGTGAAGTCATAAATCATCCCACTTCCTCAGGGAAAGTTGAGGCATCACCTTCCTCTCTGGGAAGGGGGCACAGGGCGCCCACCCAGTCCTTCTCCCCACCACGTGAGAGGGCAGCATGGATACTCCCATGTACAGATGGGTAAATCCAGGCATAAGGATGGGAGTGGGCTCCTCAGGCCTGCAGCTGAGACAGGGCCGAGCAGGACCTGACCCTACAGCCCTCCCTCTCGGCGTGGCCGGGTCACCCTCCTGGCCCTTCTCTGATGGAAGTGTGTTTCCAGTGGCCCTTTGGAGTTGGGGTGGCCAAGCTTGGCCCAGGGTTGGGTCTTGAGGTGAGCAGCTCAGAGCAGGGTCAGTGGCGACAGAACAGGGCAGGGTGGTTCCGGTGACACAGCTCTCCCTGCACCTGGCAGCGACACCCAGGCCCGGTGAGCACGTCCTTCCAGGGAGGCCGCTGGCACCTCCCGCCCCTGAGCAGAAAGAAGGCCCACTGCCCTCCTGGACGGGGCCTGAGCCTGCGCACGGCTGTCCCCACCCCGGGACCTGTGAGGGGCCAGGCCCCTCAGGCTCCCCCTCTTTTTAGGCAGACCCGCAGCTCTCTCCAAGCACCTCCGGAGGGTAGTGGCCCAGACCGTGTAGCACGTGGTCAAGAGTAACCACCCTCATCCATAAAATGAGGATGAGCCCTGTTCTCCTTCACTCCTGAGCCAGTCGTGGTCCCCGAACAAGAAGAGCTTTTGAAGGAAACTCTGGGAAAAGGCCAACCCAGTTGGCAGGGCTGCCCGGGGAAGCTGCTGGAAGGGGGGTGGTGGGCGCCCTCTGCCTCCAGGAAGGGTGCATCCTGAGGGTCCCCAACAAGTGCCGAGCTGTCCTCAGAGGCACAGGCTGGGAAGCACCTTTTCTCCCTGATTCCAGAAGCATCCTTGAGCTCTCACCCCCGCCTTTCTGTCCTGGCCCGCAGCCTCCTCCCAAGCTGCCCAACGGCATCTTCACCCAGGACTTCCAGGAGTTTGTAAATAAATGGTAAGACGCCATGGCCGCCAGCTCGGGGCGGGTGGGGCAGGGGCCAGGCGGCCTGGCCTGCTTCCTGGGACGACCGGGGCCTCGGGGATGCCTGGCAGTGGCGGCGTCTGGCGGGACTGGAGCTCACCTGAGAACCCAGATCCCCCCGCCAACCCCCCACCAAGGCTGCTGAGTCACGGCGTCCAGCTGCCACCCCCAGCTTGTCCCCGAAACCCCGCGCAAGCCAGGATGGCAGGCTCTCTGGAAATAACGCTATTCCCGCCTTGCCTTCTGCCAGCAGGCAGCCCGGTGTCCTAACCCCTCAAGCCCGTAACCCGTGGCTCCTGGGCAGGCCTTCGGAGCCGGTTTCTGGGGGGTGGCCCTCCCACCCTCTGAAGCGTCTGGGTGACGCGGCCTCGGGCGAGCGGGCTGTGGACCCGGAGGGCCGGCCCGTTGAGCGCCCTGCACGTCAGGACGCGACGCTGCGGCCCAGGGTTGCGTACCTCACAGCCAGCCTGTGACTGTGCGTCCAGCGCTCCCCGTAAACCTATCTGTGCCCTGTGAGGTTGCTAGTTTGAAGAACTGCCACTCAGCCCTGAACTGCTTTGAGCAGCAGCCTTTCAGACCGTTCCTTTTAGACCTTTTAGACCGTTCCTCTTTCGTGAAGGGAAAACTTCCGCTTCCACAACAGCGGTTGCTGCTGGGCCTCTGATGGAGCAGCGTGGGGGGGGAGTTCCCACCCTCTTCCCCTTTCCCTCCTGTCCTGGTCTCAGCTTCTTGCCCTGCCCTCCCGGGGCATCCTGCTCTCACACCCAAGGGTGGCGGTGGAGCCCCTCACCCACGGGGGCCAGGCAGGAAAGGGCAGCAGGATGCAGGCCTCTTCCCCCAAGGCCACTGACTGCCTGCCTGTCTTCTCTCTCCCACCCCCTGGAACCCACAGCCTAATTAAGAACCCAGCAGAGCGAGCAGATCTGAAGATGCTCATGGTGAGTAATACCCACAGATTTTGGACTTCCAGAGGTCCCTGGCAGGCCCTCCTCGCCTTGAGTGAACACCTGAGCTGGCTCTGATGTCTCTTGGCCAAGCTGGAGAACCCCTGTGGGTCGCCCTGGCTTGCTGGAGGGCACCATGCAGAGCGGCCATGGTCCTCTCAGCTCCCCGGGGTACAGAAGGGCCCGTGTGCCTGGGGCTAGGGCTGTGTCTCAGAATGGCCGGCCTCCAAGGCGTTGGGGGCACCACTGGGGTGTTTGCCTTCCTCTAAACCCATACTGTCCAACGTCCTTGAAAACCAAGGTGGTCTCCGGCATTGGCCTTCCCCCGGCAGGGCTGCCTGCCAGCCTCAGGGTGACCGTCACAGTGCCTTCCGCCCATGTCCACTGTGGACGTTAGGCCTTCTTCCTCCATCACCAGGCCTGACCACCTGAGTCACCCCCGATGCTGAGTCAGCCCCTTGTTTATGCGTCTTGTGGCTCGAAGAGAGAAAACACTGCCAGCTACAGGCGTGAGACGTTAGTTGTCAACCTCAGGTGTCCACACGGGAGAGAAGGAGCCTCTTAGGGTGGTCACGATGCGGTAGTTTGAATAACCGAGCCACGCCCTCTGGTGGGCTCCTGTGCCCCTGCCTGCAGGACCACGCTCCCCCCTCCCCACCATGTCCTCCACCGGGCCTCCCTCCTGCTTTCCACCTCAGGACCTTTGCACAGGATGGCCCTTCTCCTTCTGGGATGTGTCCTGTTGCTCTCCCCCCAGCTGTGGGCCTCTGCTTCGGCACCGCCTCCAGGAAGGCACCCTGTCTAGCCCACCCCTCTGTTAGCTGTGGCTGCAGCCTGTGTGTCCCAGCTGTAGTCAGTTTTCTGTGGCCCCAAGAGTGAGCCTGGCCTGGAGTGCCTTGTGGGAAGGGGTCTGCGTCCATCTGCCTCTTTCTAGAAGCTCCTTACTGAGTCCAGTGACGTGTGTTCAGGGCACGCACGACATAAGAAGCACGTGTTCACTGTGGAACATGCAGACCCACGGAACAGGGGAGTGAACTTTGACATCTGCCATTGTCTCCCCCCCCGCCCCCCCGCCCAGCTCCACGCAGTTCACACAGTGCGGGACGACATCCACGTCTCTGCCTGCGTGACACTGTGGGCCGTGTGGGGCTGACTGTCTTCCCGACCACGAGTCCTGTTCCCTTGGTTTGGTGTTTCACCCAAGCCTGTGCCCACCTTTAGGGAGGTAGGGGTGGTCTCGCCTCCCCAGCTGCCATAACAGGTGGATGTCACGTGGGAGGCCTAGACCCCCGCCCTTCCGAACGGGAACCGCTGTCAGGGTGACTGTTAAAGTTACTTAAACTGACGGATGAGGCGCGATCCTGCTCTCCAGCCACACGGGCCCTGTTTCAAGGGCTCAGGAGCCTCAAGCGGCCGGTGGCTGCCGCCTGGACAGGACATGTAGGGCACTTGCTATCCTCAGAGTTCCGTGGTTCCAGATCAGATGTTCTCACCCAGGTGACTCTGCCCCCATGGGTCCCTGGGCCACGTCTGGGGACGTGTGTGGTTGTCACACCTGCGGGGGGATCCTGGCGTCAAGCGGGTCGGGGCAGGGATGCTGCTCCTCACCCCACAGCGCCCGGGACGCCCCACAGAGGGTGAGCCGACCCCACGTCACCCTGAGCTCCAGGGGGCATAGAGTGGCCTCCCCCGTCGCCTGAGACCCCGTCCCAGGCCGCGTGGCCCTGGGCCCGGGCCTCCCTGCTCTGGGGTGGGGACCCGGCCAGCCAGCTAGGGCGGGGCCACTCACATCGTTCCTTCCCTTTCAGAACCACGCCTTCATCAAGCGGTCCGAGGTGGAAGAAGTGGATTTTGCCGGCTGGTTGTGTAAAACGCTGCGGCTGAACCAGCCCAGCACGCCCACGCGCACTGCCGTCTGACGGTCCCGCCACCGACAGACCCGCTCCCCATCCCACCCCTCCGGCTGCCCCCTCCGTGGGGATGCGCGCGTGGCCCTTGGGCCCGGGGAGGCCGACGCCGCTGCCCTGTCTTCTCAGAACCTGCTTCCTTAGGTTTAAAGAAAAAAACCGAAACAAAACAGGGAAAGAAAAAGCAAACGTGCCGGTTGTGCTTCTTGTGCCTTGTCCTTGGGGTGTCAGCCTTGATCCAGCCCGGGGTGGGCGCCTCTGCGAGGGCGGCCCAACCCCTGAGAGACGGGCATGGTGTCGGGCACTGGCTTTGCTCCTTTCCGAGGCCCTCAGAGGGACCCCCAGCCGTGGGTGACTTTCACCAGAAGAGAAGGGGGCTGCCCCCTTGGGGTGCGTGTGTGCCCCCAGCCTGGCATCTGCCCCTTGGAGGTGGCCGTCCCGGCCCACAAGAGCTATTGGGCCCAGTGGCTCTCGTGGGGTCCCCGCCCCGGCGGCTCCAGCCTCGGGCCATGCAGCCTGTCCTCAGCAGTGCGTGCCCTGCCCCCTGGGAGGGACCCCCAAGTCCTCTTCTGTGCTTCGGGGAACAGAGACTTCTGACAGCTCGCAGCAGCCTGAGCTGACACTCGCTCGGCAGAAAGGAAGCCTTGGGTTTCCAAGCTGTCCTGTGGTTGAAGCCCCAGCAGATCCTGCAAATAAGGCCCGCTCCCCTATGCCTGCAGGCCGACAGATGTGGGCGGGTGGCTCTGTGTCACCTCTGCTAGCCCAGCAAATCAGAAGTGACCACCCAAGGCACGTCACTGTCTCGGGCCTTGAACCGTTTGACCGCAGCTGATCGGAAATGAGATGGTGGGGGTGAGGCTGTCCTGACTCCTGGTGGCCATTGGGGTGTCCAGCCAGGCCCCCTGCAGGGGTCTGCATGAGGTCCGAGGCCCGAGACCCAGCCTTTCCGCCTTCAGGGCTGTACCACCTCCAACGGAGAAGGCCGCCTCTGGGCCATCGGGCAGTAGGAAGTGGTGGAGGGCAGGGCTGCTTCTAAGGCTTCCCCTCCTGCAGGCTCTCTGAAGATGAAGCTGTGAGTCTCCCCACAACCCCAATACTTCCTGAAGGCTTGAAACAAGCCGATATTTATCTGTGATAAGTCGCAGAGGAAGGGTTCTCGCAGAGCAGCGGTCCTGGGGCAAGCCACACCAGCCCCGCGTTTCTGGAGAAGGTGCAGCTGAAGGTGGGGGATTGTGGCCCTCTGGGAACTTCTGGGTCCTTTTCTTCCTAGGGAGACCCTTCAAGTCTCCTCTGTTTTTTCCTGTGGTCACCAAAGAGAAGACAAGTTGGTAGCTGTTCCAACCAGCTTTCCAGATTTCTGCCACCTCGTAGTTGCCCCCAAAGTCTTTCCTGATTTAGAAAAGAATAAAAAAGATAACTAAAAGTGATGGAGGTGTCGCTCTGTGGGTACCCCAGCTCCCTCCAGAACTTCAGAGGGGGAAGGGGGCCTAACGGGTGAACTGTGACTCAGCGTCTTGGCCCGTGGGCGCCCGGCGCTGGCAGTCACAGGCAGCCCCATCGTTGGGCCAGTCCTGTACACGTCAGGCTGTGGGCCTGACCAATGTCTGTTAACAGAGCCGACTGCCGTTTGCAAGGAGTGAGACCGCATTGACGGGGTTCCTAGGGGTGCTGGTGAATCGGGTCGGTGGGGTAAGGCCTCCAGGGTTGCTGGGGGAGGACGGATCGAAAGTAGGCGCCTCCCCCAGCCCATCGGCTCCAGCCGCCCACCGTCTGCTGTGTTGCTTTGCCAGGACCCCGAGGCGCCTCAGGAAAGGACCAGAGAGACACTTGGCGCTTACCCTTCCCACTCCGAGTCAGCCAGGAACACGCCAGAGCCTTGGAGACCGTGATGAAAGTGTCCGACTTTAACAGCCAGGGGTCTCCCTCCCTCCCCCGCCCCCCACCCGCTTCCTGCAAACGTTGCTAGACTTGGCCCCCTCTGCCCCCACACCCTGACACCCCGTCTCTCCCCAGTTCACAGTGGTCCCTGCCTGGCTGCTCCCATCCAACGATCTGGCCAAAGGTGACCACAGGCCGGCCTGGGAACGCTGATCCCTGCCCTGTCGAGGTCCTCTCTTGCAAGGGGGCAGGCTCTTCTTCCCGAAACATGTAACATCTGTTGGTTTTGGGGTCTCCCGACGTGTAGGGGTCCAGGCAGAAGGTGGGGTCAGGCAGCCAGGCTGCTGGCCCCTCCCGAGCTTCTTGTGAGAGACTGTTCTGTGTCAAGGTTCCCCGTGGCTCTTCCTTAAGCCCCGAGACGGCCAAGTGCGTGAGATGATGCAGCCGCCCTGTTCGGGCCCCTGGGACCCCCAGCGTCCCTCTGTCTGACCTCTTTGTCCAAAAACAAATCAATCAGGAAATGAATCCAAGAGCTTCAGAATCTCACCCGTTGGGTGTTTTCTTACTTGGGTTTTAAGTTTTCTTCGCTTCTGGGGTTTTGGGTTTTTTGTTTTTTTGGTTTCTTTTGCGCTTGGTTTGGAAGAAGAAGGTATCCAGCGTCTTGTCGATGCAAGTTTCTCCTCAGGTCCAAGTTTTCATCATATTAAACAGCACTTTACAACACCACGTGTGTTGACCCCTGTGTCCCCAGAGAGCAGACTCTCCCTGCCTGGTTCTGAGCCCTGAGCAGCTCATAAGTGACCTTGGAATAAGTGATGAGCCGGGAAGGGTGGCCCAGCTCAATCAGGGTGCCACAGGCTTTTACCCCTAGCCCTGGCCATGGGCCAGAAGCCATCTAAAAGGTCGGGGTCATGGGTGCCCTCCTGATCCAGTGGAATTCTCAGGTTGGACCAGCCCCGGCCCCGGGACCGTCGCATTCCCTTCTCTGAGTGTAACAGACGTTCCGGGGATGGGGCAGGGGGAAAATGGAAGGAAAGAAGGTGTGCAGAACTCAGAACTGGCAGGCAGATTCCAGGCGGGTCTCGGCCCCCTGCGCCCTCAGATGCCACTGGGACGCACGTGCATCATTCAGCTGCAGGCGCAACTTAAATTTCCTTGTGGCCACATTTAAAATAGGAAAAAGAGTTAACCCTTCTGGTTCCTTGTTTTTGTTTGTTTTTTGTTTTGGCCTCACCGCGTGGCACATGACAGGCAGGATTTTTAGTTCCCTAATCAGGGATCAAACCTGTGCCCCCTGTGGTGGAAGCATGGAACCGCCAGGGAAGTCCCTGGTGAAGGTAATTGGATGGTATGTTTTATTTAACCCAATGTAGTCAAAATATTACCCTTGCACTTTGCAATCAATATGAAAATTAGTCTGGTGTTTTCCTTTTTTTTTTCTTTTTTTTTTTGGTACGGAGTTGTGATACCGTGTGTTTTGCCCTTACCGTGCATCTCAGTTCGGACGGCCCACATCTCCAGTGCTCGATGCCCCACGTGGCCAGAGGCTGCTCTGTCCTCTCCCAGCTGTCATCATGCCTACTGGGTCTCAGTGGGGACACTCTTGCCCCCCTCAACACAGGGGACACTGATGTCTGGGGGCATCTGTGGTCATCACGACTGGGGGGGCTCCTGGCATCCAGCGGGTGGGGCCGGGGATGCTGTTCCGCCCACCAAGCCTGCGGTGTCCCCCTCCTAGAGAGTAACCCGGCCCCCTGTCAGCAGTGAGGGGAGGAAGCTGGTTTAGCCCACGCCCCTCTGGGGATCCAACAGTGTAGAAGGCCACAGTTCCCCTGTAGCAGAAGTCAGACCCTGGGTCTTTTATGTCCAAGGCAGCCCTGCCTGAAGCCCCCAGGTTTCCTGTGTCCAGAGCCTGGGACACGGTGTGGCAGGGGGCGTGTGGGCAGGGGCAGCCCAGAACCTTCTGGAAGGCAGGGAGTCTGGAGAAGGGCGCTCAGCCAGCCCCAGGGGTGGAGGTGTGTGCCGGGCAGGAAGCCTCAGGTCCGGGAGGCGGGACTCAGTGGACTCCGGGTTAACCAAGTTCAGTTCAGAAGAAGCTGCCACTGCATTTCCCAGAAAGTGGGGATCAGGCGGGCAGAGTGGGAGTGAGGAAGGGGAAGGGACGGCCTCAAAATGAAACCAGCAGGGGCCCTGCGGGTCTCGCCCCGCCTCCCGGGGCTGGGGCTCCCAGCTGACCAGGTGTGCGGGGCCCCGAGCCACCCACCCACCCGGGGCTGGAGGCCACACCTTGAACTTCAGGCCAGTGGCTGGAGGACCTGCCCGGTCTGCAGTCCCCGTGGCAACGACACCTAGGCTCTGGAGGAGGAAGGAGGGCGGAGGGGGAGTCCAGGCCCCATGGCAGCCTGAACCGAGGCTCGGGTTTCTGCCCAGGCTTCCCTGGGGACCGAGGGAGGCCCGCAGAGAAGCACCTGGAGAATCAGAGAGAAGCCTCAGGTGAGGGAGGCCCCGAGGCCCCGCAGTGGAGTCTCTTCCCCACCCCCGGCCCTCGCCTGACCCCCACCCCTGGGGGAGGCCACGCCCCCTGCAAGGGGGTCATCCCGGACCAAATGAGACGGCTACTGCTGACCCCCCAGGAAGGAGCAGACCCTCTCCTCCTGAGCATCCTGAATCCCTTTTCCCTTCACCCTGGCTACACCCCGTGAACTGGCCAGAATAGCTAACCCCATCGTCCCCCCCGAGCCCTGGCGACGCGGGACCCGTCCAGAGGCTCCGAGCTCCCCCGACAGAGGCCGGGCGCCCCCCATCTCCACACCCTGTGTGCTGGAGAGTTCACAGCCCTAGCGGCAGCACCAGGCAGAAGGCCGTGGACTGGGTGTCCACGCTGAGAACCCTTGGACCGGAGAGGGCATCGGGAGCAGGGGAACTCGCGTGAGCAAGGGTGTGGCAGCGGGGCCAGGGTGCAAGATCTTTAACAACCATCCAGCAGAGCAGTGCCCATTCCTAATGGGCCCGCGAGGGCGCCTGGACTCAGAAAGGGGTCAGGTCTGCCTCCACTGGACCTCGTGTTGACTGTTTAGTTTCTGGGGGGGGGGGACATAGGGGCTGGGGTGTTGGGTGCCTACCAGGTGAACGAACGGAAGCCTGTCGACATTTCAGCCCCCACTGGCTTTGGGTGCAGGACAACATGGTGGCTGAGTGGGAAGCCAGGTCACTTGGATGTCTGGCTAAGAAACCGGAACTTTATGGCCGGGACGATGGCCGACTGCAAGCTGGGCGGTGAACTCAGACAAGCAAGTTTGGGAAGATGAATTAGCAAAGGAGCAGGATACTCGGAAATACCACCATAGGGGTCCAGGCCAATCCCCACTGTGGCCGTCCTCTTGCGGGTCACACCAGCTAGGAGGGCATGGACATCCAGGGAAGCCGGCCTCAGGTTACAGATTCTCCTGCAAAAAGTCACAGAGAGGGACTTCCCTGGTGGTCCAGCGGGTAAGACTCCACGCTCCCAATTCAGGGGGCCCGGGTTCAATCCCTGGTCGGGGAACTAGATCCCGCATGCATGCTGCAACTAAGAAGTCCACATGCTGGGCTCTCCTGGTGGTGCAGTGGTTAGGAATCCGCCTGCCAATGCAGGGGACACGGGTTCGAGCCCTGGTCCAGGAAGATCCCACATGCTGCGGAGCAACTAAGCCTGTGTGCCACAACTACTGAGCCTGCACTCCAGAGCCCACAAGCTGCAACTACTGAGCCTGCATGCTGCAACTGAAGCCCGCGCTCCTAGAGCCTGTGCTCTGCAACAAGAGAAGCCACTGCAACGACAATCCGTGCACTGCAACGAAGAGTAGCCCCCGCTTGCCACAACTAGAGAAAGCCCACATGCAGCAACAAAGACCCAACGCAGCCAAAAATAAATAAATAAAAATACATAAATTTATTAAAAAAAAAAAAGTCCACATGCTGCAACCAAAGATCCCGTGTGCCGCAACGAAGATCCCGTGTGCCGCAACTAAGACCCAGTGCAGCCAAAATAAAAATAATAATGATCATAATAATAAATATAAAAAGAAAAAAGTCACAGAGAGAGCTGGGCCGTGGGGCAGGGCAAGGCCTTGGACTGGAGACCCCCCCCATACCTTCCCCTTAGACCTATCGCTCCACAAATACCCTCATCCTGGTGGCCTGCCCTGGGTGGAGGTAAAGGCTGTCCCTATGTCCCCTCTCCCTCCCAGAAGACCAAGCCCACCTGTCCCCAGCACTGGCATTGCTGTCTGTCCTGTCGCACTTCCTACTCTGCTCACCTGTGAGCCTTTTCACTCCCTTCCATCTGCACCTGCCTATCTCCTGGTCCTTCACTTGTGGGTATCTCTTGGGGAGGGCTCTCTGCCTTCTCTGAGCCCCCATAACCCTCCGCCCTCCCGTGTGGCTGGGATGACCGCCCCACTACACTCACCTGAAAGTTCACACACAGCTCCCCTGCCGGGCCACCCATCTCCTTTCTTCTATAACAGCCTTGGATTTTGAGGTGGGGACCAGTGAGGTTTCTAAGCACAGACACATCACCCCCCAACCCCTGATGTCTCTGGGGGGACCCATTGTACAGCAGTAGGGGCCTCCCAGGGGTCAGAGTGTCAGGGAGGAGGAGTGGGGAGGAGAGAGAGAAGAGGAAGGGGAGGGGGAGGGGGAAGAGGAGGGGGAGGGGGAAGAGGAGGGGGAGGGGAAGAGGAGGGGGAGGGGAGGGGAGGGGAGGGGGAAGAGGAGGGGAGGGGAGGGGGAAGAGGGGGGGGAGGGGGAGGCAGTGCAAACCTTTCACTCACTCTTGGCTCCCTGTCTTTGCACCTGCTGTTCCCTGTTCTGGAATTCCTCTTCCATTCCCCCCTCCCCACCCTCAGCTCCTGCTCAAACTTCAGGCAGCCTTTCCCTTCCCCCTGCCGAGGGCCGCCAGACCCCCACCCATGTAAAACCCTCAGCAAAATTGCTCCTTTGACTTTCCCATCACCCATCTTCATGGCCTTGAACTTGGCGATGGATTCTTCAACATGACACACAGACACAAGCAGCAAAAGAAAATATAGATGAACTTGGACTTTGATCAAAATTGAAAACTTGGGTGCATCAAAGGACGCCCTGAGGAGAGTGAAGAGAAAGCCCACAGAGTGGGAAAAAAGTATTTGCAAATCCTGTAAGGGAGACGGGCCTAGTACTCAGGGGAAATAAAGAATTCTTACAACAAAGAAAAAGAAAAAATCCTCAAAACTTAACAACCGAAAGAGTCGCCCCAATTAAAAAGGCGGGTATTTCCCCAAAGACGTTGTACAGGTGCCCAGTGAGCACGTGAGGAGCTGCTGGACCGGGTCTCCCCACACCTGGACTTGGGTTGGAGGAGGGGGCGGGGCGAGTGGGATCAGCTTCTACGCAGAGGGGTGGGGTCTCCCCGGGATGCGTGAAGCCGGAGGTACGCTGTCTCCTGCTTTCACCCCACATTAAAGAGCAGGAAGTGGCTCCGGAGTGACAGGAACGGAATCCTGTGTGACTCCCTCTCCCCCTCCTCCTCGCCTGCCCAGGGGCTCCCCGCCAAAGGGGCGGCGCAAAGCCCGGCACAGGTGCGAAGAAGCCGCCCGCCTACCTGCCCTCTGAGGAAGCCCCGCCCCTGCCTTCCTCCTCTTCCTGCCTCTCCTCTGCTCTCCCCTCCCCCGCCTCGGCCGGCCCACCCCCAGCCCGGCTCTACTCCTCATTAAAAGGGAGGGGCCATCTTCCGGGGCCTTGCTCCCAGACTGCCTGCCCTGCTGCTCCGTGCTGGCCCCTGAGGTTCTGGGAGCTTCTCAAACTCTCCCTTTTGAAGCTCTGGGTTCACAATTGGAGCCAACCTGGGCGGGGGTGGAGATGGGGAAGGTGTTTCCTCAGCATCCGGCAAAGATCCACGGAGACTCGGTGCCGGGCCGCCCCTGGGGGTGCTCCTTCTCTCTGTGCCTTTTAGGGTGTGCTTCTTACCCCCCAGAAAACGTGGGGTCCCCAGACATCACTATGGTGCGTGGACATGCACCAACCAACACCTACTTCGGTTAACACCTGCCCTCATTCACAGCAGCCCAAACTGGAGACACCCCAAACGTCCATCGGCTGAGGAATGCATAAGCGGAATAAGGCACATCCACACACGGGAGCATCACTCAGCCGTGAAAAGGGGTGAAGCCCCGACACTCACTGGGGGAGGGGATGGGGGTGATGCTAATGGGGACGGGGTTTCCTTTTGGGGGGATGAGAATGTTCTAAGATAAGATAGCGGTGATGGTTGCACAACACTGTGAATGTCCTGAAAACCAGTGAATCGCACACTTTAAGTGTGTGAACTGTATGGTATTTGAATTATATCTCAATAAAGCTGTTATACTAAAAAACGATAGATGTAGAGAACAAACGTATGGACACGAAGGGGGGAAAGTGGCAGGGTGGGGGGATGGTGGGATGAATTGGGAGATTGGGATTGACATGTATACACTAAAATGTAATATATATATAATAGATAACTAATAAGAACCTGCTGTATAAAAAATAAATAAAATTCAAAAAAAAATTAAAAATAAATAAATAAAAAACGAACTGCCCTCTCCCATTGGCTCCCACACTTCCTGTCTCCCTGAGCTGTGAGGGTCTTTTGTTTTTTGTCCACGCCACGCAGCTTGTGTTCCCCGACAAGGGATCGAACCCCGGGCCCACGGGAGTGAAAGCCCACGGCAGTGAAAGCCCACGTCCTGACCACTGGACCACCAGGGAATTCCCTGAGCTACGTTCTTGACATCCCCAGGTGACTCTCCCCCCTCCCCGCTTCCCGTCCAGTCTGGGGAGTCCTGGAGAATGGGCCCATCTCCTGACATCAAGTGGCTCTCAACCAGGCCCAGAAGACAGTGAATCCGTGCCCCAGGCTGTGGACCCACACCCTGCAGGAAGAACAGCAGGGGTGAGGGGGACAAGGCCACGCCATTGCCTGGAGACAGGCAGGCCTGCCAGTAAGCAAGTGGGGCACCTGGGCCTGAAGCCCCATCTGCCAGACCATGAGCCCCAAGCCACAGCAGGTGGCCTCAGGGGACACTATCCCCCGCCCCCACTCCCCACCCAGCCCCGACTCAGGCCACATGGATCCTCCTTTCTGGTGGTTTCTGGGCCAAGGGTCCCTGCTGGGTAAAGGCAGCCGACATCCTGTTCTGCCTTGGACCTAGCTCCACCCCCTCCCAAAGGGGATGTTGCGGCCCAAGTCAGCGGTCAGCAGAGCTTTGATCTTCCCAGCACCCCATGGGGTGGACCTGATCCCCTGCCCCACTTTTACAGGAGGTCGGGCGGTGTGGGGAAGGAGCCCAGGATAAGAAGGTGGCTTGCCTTGCCCAAGGTCATGCAGAGAGAACTTGCCCTTTGACCCCTTGACCTTGACTCTGAGAATCCACAGGCCAGAGGAAGGTCAGGAGAGGGAGCGGCGGGCAGACGGTGGCCCCGAAGGACAGGGCGGCGGCTGACCTTGCACCTAACACAGCTGCCCTCCCTCTCTGTCCCTCTTCTCTTCCCTGTCTCTCTCTGTCTCTCTTCTTTCTCTCCCGGAAAGTGAAACCGGTGACACCAAAGTGAAACTGAAGCTAGTGCCTCGCAGCCAAACCAGCCGAGGGAGCGAGAGGGCCAGCGGGTGACTCCCCTGGCTGGCCCACGTGGCAGGCGGCAGGATGGAGGGAGGAGTCCCTCCTTCAATTGTGGTGATTTTAAAAAAGGAAAGATCCGAGGGGGAGGTCTGGCCGACCCGAAAGGCTGCCACGTTCTCCTCTTCTGCTCCTTCCCTGGCTGCGGTCCCCTCCGTTCTGCAGGCTCCCCCAGGGGTACCATCTTGTAGAAGGCCCTGAGTGGGCAGGGGCTGGGGTGGGGGAGGACGGGACTGGCCTGGTTCACCCGGGGTCCCTCAGATGAAGCTGACCCACGGAGACCGTCTCTACTGAGGGACTGGCCTCAGGCCCCTCGCACAGATAAAAAGCCAAGGACCCCCCAGCGTGGAGACAGGCTGCCTGGGGCAGTGTAGGGGTGTGGGTGGAGAGGAGGCTTTGCCAGGGGACGGGGGAAGGGCAGCGGGATGGCTCAAGGGCTGGGACCTGGCCACCGGTCAAGCAGAGGCCACCGCACAGTGGTTTTCCTTCTCCGCAGAGCCCGGAGAGGAAAAAGCAAGCAGGCGCGTTAGATCCAGGCCACAGTTTCTCCTCCTGGGCACTGTGGACATTTGGGACCGGTCATTCCCTGGGGTGGGGCTGTCCTGGGCACTGTGGGGTGTTGAGTGACATCCCTGGCCTCCACCAGCTCCATGTCTGGAGCTCCCCCAATATGACAGCCATAGTTGTCCCCAGGGGGTAGGGGAATCACACCCATTCCACCCCCAATGTGATCCCCTGCCCTAAGCCAACTCCTGTTTGGGGGCGGCGGGGGGGGGACCCGGCTGCGGAAAGAGTGACAGAGACAGAACCCTGGGCTGGACCCCAAAGGCAGACAGGCTAGCCCTCCCCGGCTTTGGAACACTCCTTCGAGGTTCTGAGAGGCCCCTGGGAGCTGTCATCCAGCCTGAATGTGAAGGGGCATCCAGGAAAGTGGCGCTCAGGAAACTGGGAGCTTCCGGCTGGCAGGACCCATTGCACAGACTGGCAGGGCCCATTGCACAGACGGGAATCCTGGGGGTGGATGGAAGGAGGGAGAAACAGCAGCACCAGATCGGTCCTGCCTTTTCCACCTCTGGAGCAGTCTAAGCCACCCCTTAAGTGAGGCTCCCTAGCCCCCCAGGTACCCATGGACCAGCCATTATTGCCCCACCCTCTGCTGCTTAGAAAATGTTTCTCTGTGATGCTGGGGGCCCTCCGTGAAGCTACTGAAGTATTTCGATACTTGCACACCTGGTTTGGCCACCCCGGGGTGTACTGGTTAAATGTTAGCTCGTCTGGGTGGGGCTCTGGGGACCTGGGAGGAGCCTGGATGGGAGGAGGCATCCACCCACTGGGGAACCAGGGGCTTCCGGCGCCTCACCTGGCTTTCCCTGCACCCGGGCACCAGTTCCGGGTTTATGGGGCACCCAGGGCAGACAAAGTCCCTGCCCACCAAACCAGCAATGTGCCTGTGAGTGGTCACGGCAGGGCTTGAAGCGTCCAGAAGCCGAGCTGGGAGCCATTTGACTCTGAACTTGTGGCTGGTGGCTCTCACGTTCTTTTCTTTCCAATGTCGTCACTTGTGAAAATAAAAAGGCTGCGCTCTGTTAAGTTGGACCCCAAAATAGTTTCTTTTGGGTTTTTTTTTTTAGTCCTGTTTTTAAAAACAGACCCTGATTTTTTTTATTGTAGTAAAACATACACAAAAGTTACCATCTTGATCGTTTTTAAGTGCATAGCTCAGCGGTTTTAAGTACATTCACATTGTTGTGCAAACATCTCCAGAACTTTCTCACCTTCCCAAACTGAAACTCGGTCCGCATTAAACACTAACTCCCCAGCCCCTCCCCCAGGCCCTGGTCCCCACCATCTACTCTCTGTCTCTATGGATTTGAGTCCTCTAGGGGCCTCCTGTGAGTGGAATCCGACAGTATTTGTCCTTCTGTGTCTGGCTTCTCTCACTGAGCATCATGTCCCCAAGGTCCATCCATGTTGTAGCAGGTGTCAGAATCTCCTTCCTTTTTGAAGATGAATAATATTCCACTGTGTGGATGGACCGCAACTTGTTTATCCATCATCTGTCGATTTGGCTTCTGTGAATAATGCTCTTATGGATACAGATGTGCAAACACCTGCATGGTTTTAGGAATTGAATTTTGCTCTGGATTCTCTGACTTAGGCCTCGGCAGCCCTGTCAGCATTTCGACCGAATGAGTCTGGTGGAAAGACCCCCTGCCCCCGACAAGGCTTCCAGGAGTTTCTCCTGATATTGGGCTCGTCCACCCCTCAAGAGTAGAGTGGACCACCCATTACTGAGCCCAGTGCTGGGTGCCAGGCAGTAAGAGGAGACTCAGATAGGACTGGGAGCAGGTCTGACATCCCTCCTTCCCTCGGGAACACCCCAGAATCATTTCCACCTTCCACCCGTAAGCCCTACAGAGAACTCCTGGGAGCCAGGCTCAGCTACCAGTCTGTCTGTCCATCTTTTCCTCGTGGGACATGGCTCCTTGTCTCCTTTCAGCCTGCTGGTCTCATCCCCAGAATGGTTTGGTAAGAACACCATCTCCCTCGAGCTGAGTGCTAGACCTCTATTAATGTGGCCTGAAATCACATTAGCTTTTTCAGAATCTCAGCTGCACTATTAATTGCCTGGTTTGTCCATACAAACCTGTGATGGGCAGAATAATGGTCTCCCAGAGACGTCTGTGTCCCTTACGTGGTCAGAGGGACTCTGCAGATGGTATTAAGCTGAGGCTCTTGACAAAGGAGATTATCCTGGATTCTCTAGGGGCCCAGCATCATCACAGGGTCCTTATAAGACCCTGTGATGGGAGGGTCCGAGACAGAGAGAGACGGGAGATGCTGCACTGTTGGCTGTGAGGATGGAGGACGGGGCCACGAGCCAGGCATGCGGCGCCACTGGAAGCTAGAAAAGGCAGAAACCGATGCTGCCCTGGAGCCTCCGGAAGGATCAGCCCAAGACCCATTTTGGACTTCTGACCTCTAGAAATGTAAGAAAATTAATCTGTGTTGTTTTCAGTCACTACATTTAGGGTAATCTGTTACAGTCGCCCAAGGAAACTCATACAAAACCCTCACAGGATGTTCTATCTGGTGCAATTACCTCTTTAAAATTTTTTTTTTTAATTTTAGAAAAGAAATATATATTAACTGAAGAAAAATGCAAATATTCAGAGAAGCAATAAAGTCACCCTTATCCCACCACCTAGAGATAAGCACTGTTGATACCTCAGTGTGTGTACAAAGCGTATACATGTGTATATTTTTAAGAATAATGGGACCTTTTATTTTCATTTATTTAAAAAATTTTGGGGGGGCCATGTAGCACAGCATGTGGGATCTTAGTTCCCCAGACAGGGATCAAAACCACAGTGGAAGTGCAGAGTCCTAACCACTGGACCGCCAGGGAAGTCCCTACCCCAGAATAATGGGACCTTTTAAATGTACTGGTTTGTAACCCACTTTTCTAGTTACTATAGCTTGACCGTCTCAAAATATTTCCTTTGGATAAATTTCTAGATACAGAATCTCTGGGCCAAAGGCTGTGCATATTTTTAGGCATTTTTGGTCAAGCAACTTTTTTTCGGGTGTTTTAATTTCTGTGTGTTTTTATAAAATTAAGGTATAGGCTATATACAATAAAATGTACAGATATTACGTATAGAGTTGGATGAATCTGACAAATATATACACCCATGTAGACTCAATTTTTGCTTCTTTTTTGTTGTTAAATCAATGTTTTATTTCAGAAATATTTTAGATTTACAGAAAACTTGCAAAGATTCCAGAAAGGCTTCCCATATACCCCTTCACCCATCTTCCCCTAATGCTGTCATATATCACCACGGTATCTTTGTCACAACTAAGGAACGAACACCCATAAATCACCACGAACAAAACTCCACACTGTCTTTACATTTCACCAGTTTTTCCACAAATGCCCTTTTTCTGTTTCAGGATCCCATCCAGGAGCCCATACTGCACTGAATCAACTGACTTCCCACCTTAAAAAAATAATAATTGTAGTAAAATATACATACATCACATTGAGCATTTTAACCCTTTCTAAGTGTGCAGTTCAGTGGCATTAAGCACATTCACATTGTTGGGCAACCATCCCCACTATTCATCTCCAGGACTGTCTCATCTTCCCAAACTGAAATTCTGTCCCCTTTTACTCAATGGCTTGCTTTTTTTTTTTCCTTTTTGGCCACAGCGCGTGGCTTTCGGGATGTTTGTTGCCATGACTAGGGATCCAAACCTTGCCCCCTGCAGTGGAAGCACAGGGTCTTAACTATTGGACCGCCAGGGAAGTCCCCTCAGTTGGCTTTTGAGAGTGTGCATAGAACTTTACAGCTCTCCCAGGAAGGTTAGTGTTTCCTTGTGTGTTTGCTGTGATATGCCTTGAATCCAAATTTATCTCCATTCTCCCAGAACTGATAAGCTAGCCTTCAGCATCTTGGCATCTTTATTCAAAGTCACTGGTGAAAAAGATTAGATAGATAGATAGATAGATAGATAAACATATACACATATGTATGTATGACTTGTTGAAGTACTAACCTCCAGTACCTTAGAAGGTGACTTTATTTGTGAATAGGCTTGTTGAAGATGTAATCAGTTAAAATGAGTTCATGCTGGAGCAGAGTGGGCCCCTAATCCAATGTGACTGCTGTCCTTATAAGAAGGGGACATTTGGACGCAGAGACAGATGAGCACAGAGGGAAGATGACCTAAAGGGACCTGGGGAAGCTGGCCACCTGCAAGCCAAGGGAGGCCTGAAGCTACTGGAAGGAAGCCAGGCGAAAGGCCTGGGACAGACCCTTCCCCAGAGCCTTTGGAAGGAGAATGGCCCTGCCAATACTTTGACTTTGGACTTCCGGCTTTCCGAACTGAAAGGGAATACATTTCTGCTGTCCCCAGGCACCCAGTTTGTGGTACTTTGTTACAGAGGCCCTAGGAAACTAATTTATATACATATTTCATAGGGTCCTTATAAGAGGGAGTTAGGAGGGTCAGAGTTAGAGAGAAATGGGAGGATGTCAAGCCGCAGGTTTTGAAGATGGCAAAGCAGATCATGAGCCTTTTAAAAATAAGTGTAGGGAGGGACTTCCCTGGTGGTCCAGTGGTTAAGACTTCGCCTTCCAATGCAGGGGGTGTGGGTTCGATCCCTGGTCGGGGAACTAAGCTCCCACATGCCTCAGGGACCAAAAAACCAAAACATAAGAGAGAAGCAATATTGTAACAAATTCAATAAAGACTTTAAAAAATAAATAAAAATAAGTGTAAGGAGGGACTTCCCTGGCGGTCCAGTGGTTGGGACTGAGTGCTTCCGTAGCAGGTTCGATCCCTGGTTGGGGAACTAAGATCCCGAGTGCTGCGCGGCCAAAGAAAAAAGGACCCTGTCCACCTTCCCCCACTATTGTCTCCATCTATGCTGACCGGGCTGCCCACACCAGCATCCCAACTGGTCTTGCCCTGCTCAGGGCTCTTACACAGTTATCGGAAAGATTAACAAAACATAAAGCAGGGCACATGTCTGCTCGAACCCAGGCCGATGTCTTTCTTTTTTTTGAATTTTATTTTATTTATTTTTTTATACAGCAGTTTCTTATTAATTATCCATTTTATACGTATTAGTGTATATATGTCAATCCCAATCTCCCAATTCATCCCATCACCACCACTCCCCCGCCACTTTCCCCCCTTGGTGTCCATACCTTTGTTCTCTACATCTGTGTCTCTGTTTCTGCCCTGCAACCTGGTTCATCTGTACCATTTTTCTAGGTTCCACATATATGCGTTAATATACAGTATTTGTTTTTCTCTTTCTGATTTACTTCACTCTGTATGACAGTGTCTAGATCCATCCACATCTCTACAAATGACCAATTTCGTTCCTTTTTATGGCTGAGTAATACTCCATTGTATATATGTACCACATCTTCTTTATCCATTCATCTGTTGATGGACATTTAGGTTGCTTCCGTGACCTGGCTATTGTAAATAGAGCTGCAGTGAACATTGGGGTACATGTGTCTTTTTGAATTATGGTTTTCTTTGGGTATATGCCCAGGAGTGGGATTGCTGAGTCATATGGTAATTCTATTCTTACTGATGTCTTTCCATCAATACTTTTTGGGGGGTACCTTTCAATTTTTTAATTTTAATTTTTTGGAAAGGAAAAACATTTAATTTTACTCACAAATGACCACGCTTCATACTAATGGGATGTGCGAATCCATTAGGCACTGCAGGAGTTCCCAGACTTTGGAATGAGATGGTGCCTGGCCACCCTCACATCCTGTTCCAGGCCGACTTTCCTTTTGAACTTAAAACAAAATTTTTTGGCAACATATATATGACATAAAATTTACCAATTTAACCATTTTTAAATGTACAATTCAGTGACGTTTAAGTATACTCACATTGTTGTGCAAAAATTACCACTATCCATCTCCAGAGCTTTCCCATCTTCCCAAACTGAAACTCTGTCCCCATGAAACACTGACTCCCCACCCCCTCCCCCAACCCCTGGCCCCCACCATCTACTTCTTGTCTCTGTGGATGTGACTCCTCTAGGGACCTCCTGTGAGTGGGATCAGACAGTATTTGTCTTTTGTGTCTGGCTAATTTCACTGAGGATCATGTCCTCAAGTTTCATCCATGTAGTAGCAGGTGTCAGAATCCCCTTCCTTTTTAAGACTGAGTAATATTTCATTGTGTGGATGGACTACATTTTGCTTTTTCATTCATCGGTCAATGTACATTTGGGTTGTTTCCATATTTTAGCTATTGTGAATACGGCTGTTATTAAACATGGGTGTTTCTTTGCTTTTTAAAAATTGAGATGTTATTCACTACCAGAATATTCACTCTTTAATGTGGACAATTCAGTGGTTTTCACAGAACTGTGCAACCGTCACTACTATCTAATTTTTGAACATTTCCATCACCCCCAAAAACTACCCCATCCCCCTTAGCAGTCACTCCCCTCCCCTTCCCCTAGGCCCTGGCAACCACAAACCCACTCTCTGTGTCTGTGGATTTGCCTGTTCTGGACGTTTCCCATCAATGGAATCACACACTATGAGTCCTGTGTCTGGCTTCTCTCACTGAGCATCGTGTTCTCAAGACGCCTCCATGTTGTAGCGAGTGTCAGCGCTTCACTCCTTTTTATGACTGAATCCATGACACTTTAGTCCAAAGCACTTGCCTGGCCTGCAGGTGCCCGTTTACTGCCCTCTGACTCTGCTGCTCCAGCCATACTGGCCTCCGGGCTGATCCTCCATCATGAGGGGCGGTCCCACCTTGTACCCTTTACCCTCAGGCCTGGGAACCTGCTCCCATATCCTCATTCAGATCTCTGCTCAGTATCACTTCCTTTGAAGAATTCTCCCTGATGATCATTTCAGTAACAGAACTAGCCCCTAGACAAACCTAGCCATGGTCTGATTCTATGAGGTCTCTCACCTTTTGCCATCTTTGGGCTATTCTACAACTGTGTACGTGTAGAAAACTGATACTTAGGGCAATGATCCTTTTTTTGTTTTCTTTTGTTTATTTGTTTACTTATTTAGGCCACGCGGCGCTGCTTGTGGGATCTTAGCTCCCCGACCAGGTATTGAACCTGGGACCATGGCAGTGAAAGCGCTGAGTTCTAACCAGTGGACCTCCAGGGAACTCGCTGGCAATGATTCTTGTCCAGACAAATACAAATGAATCATACACAGTCCTGTTTTCTTCTGTCTGTAATTCATTCCAGCATTGCTCACCTGTCTCTATAGGAATGTTCTTCGGATATTCCTTTGAACCCGTTGTAGCATCTTGCTGGTTCCCTCATTAATTAATGAACGAAATAAAATCTTTTGACATGTGTTCATTTTAAAAAAACAGCCCCCAGGCCCCCATCACTGTCTATTCAGTTACTCGCCGCTAATTGTCTGAAATGATTTTATCTGTCTCTTTGCTTATTGTCAGTATTTGCCACTAAAATGTAAGCTGGAGACCAGGGACTTCGTCCATGGGAGGCACTAAGGGCTGGCTAAGTGGGCTTCCAGGCAGACCAAACACTGAGCAGAATGTTCTAAAATCGTCATGGCGTCAACATCAAGCTCAGTGATCCCCTCCTGGGTTTTATTTGATTTATTAATTTTTTCAAGGTGGTTGCAGTGACTCTATTTCATAAACTACATTATGCAAATTATAGGCAGATTTTAAAAAAAATTTTTATTGGAGTATAGCTCTTTACAATATTGTATTAGTTTCTGCTGTATGGCAAAATGAATCAGGTATACGTATACATATATCCCCTCTTTTTTGGATTTCCTTCCCATTTAGTTCACCACAGAGCTCTGAGTAGAGTTCCCTGTGCTGTACAGTAGGTTCTCATTAGTTATCTATTTTATACATAGTATCAATAGTGTATATATGTCAATCTCAATCTCTCAATTCCTCCCACCTCCCCACCCCGGGTTTTAGAACCTGCCTATGTCCCTGCCTTTTTCAAAAGTGGAACACTTACCCCGCAGCTCCCTTTCCCAGAAGTTCCTCCAGGAATATCAGCTAGGATTCCCAAGGCCCATGTGCAAACTGTGTTTTTGTTTGTTTCGTTTTGTTTCGACTGCGCCACGCGGCTTGTGGGATCTTAGTTCCCCGACCAGGGATCGAACCCGGGTCCACGGCAGAAACTGTTTTAACACCTCGAGCTGTGAGGCCCCTGGGCCCCTGGCCCAGCTACAGCCCCTAATTCACCCACAGCAGTCAGGGAAGGCCCCTCATCCACTCCCTCTTGGGTCGTGGTTGAGAGAACAGTCAATACCTGTTGAAAAACCTAAAGACGTAATGTAAATGGGAAAAGAATTTGAAAAAGAATAGATACATGTATATGTATAATGGAATCACTTTGCTGTACACCTGAAACTAGTCCAACATTGTTCATCAACTGTGCCCCAATATAAAATTTAGAAACAGAACAAAACAAACAAGCAAGCAAAACCTAAAGACATCTGATCCAAGTTCCCAAAGGCACCTTGCCTTGTTTGGTGGCTGCTTTGTGAGCCTGTGAAAGAGGTATGGCACTCGCTGCCATTGGTAAGCTGAGGCCCAGAGTGGGAGGGTCACCTGGGCTGCAGAATCAGAACAAGAAGATTGGTCTCAAGAAATGCCAGCTTCATGCATGGGAGCCTTAGGGGTTCAGACAGCCACCCCCCTAGGTTGTGGAGGAGCTGGGGTCTGGGATGGAGAGATGGCGGGCTCCCTCTTGCCCAGAGCTCACTTGGCCCTGAGATTCTCCTCCACGTCTTCCCCCAGGAGGGAGCGAGCTCTCAGAAACTCAACCTGTCTCATCCAAGAAGTTCCCTAGATGACAGCTAACATCCCCACTTGAAAACCTTTATGACTCAGGAAACCTGAACTCCAGTCCCCCTTCCAAGCTCAGCACCCGTATGACCTTCTGTAGTAACTGAGATACCCTCTTTTAAAATATCTCAGGTATTTGGAAGCTTAAATGAGATCACAAAGATGTAAGAATTTTGTCAACTGCAAAATGTTCCTCAACCAAAAAGTAAAGCTATTGTAAACCAACTATACTTCAATAAAAAAGTAACTCTAGGGACTTCCCTGGTGACGCAGTGGTTAAGAATCCACCTGCCAATGCAGGGGACACGGGTTCGAGCCCTGGTCTGGGAAGATCCTACATGCCGTGGAGCAACTAAGCCCGCGAACCACAACTACTGAGCCTGCATGCCACAACTACTGAAGCCTGTGTGCCTAGAGCCCATGCTCTGCAAAAGAGAAGCCACTGCAATGAGAAGCCTGCACACTGCAACAAAGAGTAGCCCCTGCTCGCCCTAACTAGGGAAAGCCCGTGCACAGCAACGAAGACCCAATGCAGCCAAAAACAAATAAATAAATAAATTTGTTTTTTAAAAAAAGTAACTCTCTCTATATAATTTCTATTAAGATATAATTCACATGCTATACAATTCACCCTTTAAATTGTTTAATTCAGTGGTTTCTAGCCTAGTAATAGAGTTGTGCAAACATGGCCACTATCTAATCCCAGAACATTTTCATCACCCTAAAAAGAAACTTCACGTCTATTGGTGCACTCCCCCCACCCCATTCTCTCCAACACCTCCCAGCTCCAGGCATCCACTAACCCACTTTCTGTCTCTGGATTTGCCTGTTCTGGACATTCCATGTACATGGAATCATACACTATGTGGCCTTTTGTGTCTGGTTTATTTCACTGAGCATCATGTTTTCAAGGTTCATTCACATTGTAGCATGTATGTGCTTCACTCCTTTTTAAGGCTGAATAATATTCTATTGTATGGATGGACCACATTTTACTTATCCACTAATCAGTCGATGGTCACCTGGACTGTTTCTACTTTTGGCTCTTAGGAATAATGCTGTTATGGATATTCCTGTTGTCATTTCGCTTGGGTAGAGACACCTAGGAGTGGAATTGAGGGATCATATGGTTACTCTCTGCTTCACCATTTGAGAAAGCGCCAAACTGTTTTCCACAGCAGCTATAACATTTTGCATTCCCACCAGCCACATATGAGGATTTCAGGTTCTCTCCATCCTCACCAACACTTGTTACAGTCTGTCTTTTTGATTCTAG
The DNA here is from genome assembly GCF_964374135.1 of Grampus griseus. Classification (NCBI taxonomy): domain Eukaryota; kingdom Metazoa; phylum Chordata; class Mammalia; order Artiodactyla; family Delphinidae; genus Grampus; species Grampus griseus. The sequence continues at coordinate 169,640,856 of NC_139019.1, forward strand.
CCAACCTAGCAGGGGTGAAGTGGTGTCTCCTCGTGGTTTTGATTTGCATTTCCCTGATGACTAATGATGTTGGGTAACTTTTCATGAGCTTGATTGGTTATTTATATATCTTTTTTGAGAAATGTCTATTCAAATCCTTTGCCCCTTAAAAAAATTGGTAGTGTTTTTATTGTTGAGTTAAAGATTTCTTTATATATCCTGGGTAGTAGACCCTTATCAGATCTACAATTTGCAAATATTTTCTCCCATTCTGTAGGTTTTTCTTTCACTTTCTTGATGGTGTTCTTTGAAGCACATAGGTTAAGTAATGTGCTACTTTAGAAGTATTTTTTATTTTATTATAAGTAATAAATGCATGATACAAAATTCAAAAGATCAAAGAGAGTAAACAGAAGCTCTCTCACTCTGCTCCCAGAAGCAACACCTGTTTATGGTGACAAGAATTATCGGTTCAAAATATTATACAGCTTTGCAGCCTAGCCCATATAACTCGAATTCAAGTCACCCCGCTGGCATGCTGTGTGACTTTGGCAAACTTCTTACCCCCTCTGGGTCTCGGTGTCTTTATCACATACATCAGGGATGATAACCCCTGCTCCACAGATAGACTAAAATAACACACAAAGGTGGAACTCAGAAAATGAGAGCTGGTGTTACTACTCACCCTAGAACAAATCTGTTCTGAGGCAAGTTTCAAGTATTTATCAACTTTTGTATTGTTTTATGGCTATGATGGAGTTGGTTCTGATACATTCCAAGAACCCTTTAGCCAAGCACATTGGCGGGGGTGGGGTCTGCCAATGAGGTAAAAAAAAAATGTCTTGAGTGTGTGTGCGAATTTTTCACCTTTGGAGATGTGGGTTTCAACTCTACACTGGCCAGGAACAGGGTGGGGGGAAGGGTATGGCTCAAATAATAATAATAATGACAGCAATAACAGCATGGTCACATCTATCCTGTGTTGAGGACTTCCCACCAGCAGGCACTGTTCTGTTTAAGTATGTTACATGTACCATCTTGTTTCTCCTTTGTCACAACCCTAGGAAGTCTCTACCATCATTCTTTTTTAATTAAAACATTTTTTTTAATTTTTATTTTTTGGCCACGCTGCGGCATGTGGGGATCTTAGTTGCAGGACCAGGGATGGAACCCATGCCCCCTGCAGTGGAAGTGCAGTGTCTTAACTACTGGACCGTCAGGGAAGTCCCTCTACCATTATTGTTTACAGAGGACTCTGAGGGTCAGAGAGGTTAAGTAAGCTGCCCAAGGTCACACAGCAACTCAATCTTTTATACTTTATTAGGTTTTCAAATAGTATCTACTTGGGTATCTTTTTTTGGGGAGGGGAGGGGGTGGGACTGAGGAGTGGGGGTCAGGACAAAGCTTTGCTCCCTTCCCTCTCTTTGCACTGCAGGGACAGGAGTGGGCACAGGGTAGGGGTACGCCATCCCAGCATTTATTTTCTGAAGGACCTGCCCACAGCCCTTCCGGCAGGGTCCAGAGTCAGGTGAAGCTGGGTTCAACATCCTTGGCCACTGTCCCTCTCTGGGTCTCAATTTCCTCAAATGTAAGATGGAAATCATATGATCCCTGTTTTTTCCCAGGGCCTGATAAAGATTAGATTCAACGCCAATCCTACATACGAGTTCCCTGCCCCTTCTGAGTCAGGTTATTAACTGTAGAGAAGGGTGCCAGATATCTGAGGCTGGGTGGTACAGAGGGGACCCTGAGTCACCCCTGCCCTGGCTGAGTGGGTGGAGCTTGGACGGGATGGCAAAAGAGACCATTGAGGACTAAGGCTTGAGGTTCAGGTATCTACAGAGACCAAGCACTGCCCTGGGATCTGCACGTTGGAAGGAAGAGGGCTTATATCCCAGGCAGGGTCGTTAGAACAAAGTCCCTGGGCTCCGCCCTCACGCTAGACGCATGCGGCCCCTCCCTCAGTCCCTTTCCACCTACCCCGGGGCTGGTTTCAGGCTGCAAGTCCTGGGGCTGTCGCTTCCCTTCTGGGGGCCTCCCGGGTTTCCCCTTGAAGCCCAATTATTATTACAAAAGCCAATTCAACCCATTTGGGCGTTTAAAGGCACTTTTAATACGTGTGTGAAGAGGCAGTAAAGTGCAGGAGGTTGGGGTGGGGGGAGGAAAGCTTTGAAGTCGGAGAAGGACAAACGGGGTGCATTTCACCCACGGCAGTGGAAGTTTCCTGCCTGTAAGGTAATGGTGGTAAAAATGATAATAACAATAAATAATGATCATGATAATGGCATTAGATGTTAGAATGAAGGTAAACAGGACCCCGGACAGAGCCAGCCACCAGAGAAGCGTTCAGTAAACGACAGCTACGAAGCAGGTGCCAGCCCTCTCCGACCAAGGGAATAAGGAAGGGGAAACTGAGGCTCAGAGCTCCCCAGGCGGCTGATCGCACCAGCCAGCCCTCTCTGGACGCCTACTGTGTGCAACGGGCAGTCGGCCGGGCCGGGTCAGGCTGTTCTCACCCCTCGTCCCCTCCTCCCCCTCCCCCGTCCCCCGCCGGACCTCTCCCACGACCGGGGAGGAAGTGGGAGAAATGGACAGGGAAAAAAAGTTGGGCTGAGCCAACGCCTCCCCACTCCCCACCTCCGCCCCTCCCGAGCCACGCAGACCCTTGCGGGAGAGGACCGCAGAACCCAGGCGTCCGGGGCCGGGACCCCGTCCCGCCCAGTGGCCCGCAGATGGGTGGGGGAACTTGGAAAGCCGGGAAAACAACAGCCCAGCCCGCCCCTCGCCAACCCCTTCCCCCGCTACGCCCCTGGCGCAGCGGGCGGAGGCGACTCCTTTATATAATCTCGGGCGGGCAGGTTGGCTGTTTCATTGAGGGACCCGGGAGCCCAGCGGACCCAAGCAGTCAGCTGAAAGCCTGCCCCCGGGTCCCTTTCGCGGCTGGGCAAACTGAGGCCCGGGGAGGGCCGGCGCCAGGCCCGAGGTCCCCACCCCCTCGCGCCCCCCCTACCCCCAGCAGCCCGGGCAGCCGCGACCCACGCCCGCGTCTCTCCTCGCAGTGCGCACAGCCCTCCCCGCCCCCGCTGCCATCCTGCCACGCCCCAGGCGTCGGGGGCAAAGCCCGCGCCCCCCCGCACCCGCCTCTGCGCAGAGGCTGGGGGCCTGTTTATCTGGAGGCCCCCACCCCCTCCACCCCGGGGGGCCCGCTCCCCCCGCGCCCCGGGGAGCTCTGGGGCCAGATAAGCTGGCAGGCTGGCACGGCGCCGCGCAGCGGGGCGGAGAGGTCAGAGGAGGGGGGGGGCGCGCCGGGGGCGGGCTGGACCCCCCCACCAACTTGACAAAACCTAATAACAGCCCGGTCTCCCCAGCGCAGCGGGCGAAGCCCCACGGGAGGGCAGAGACGTGGCAAGAGGGGACCTGCCGAGCCTGTTCTGGCCTCTGAGGCCGGGGTGGGGGGGGGGCGGGCTGGGCGTGGGGGGGCCGGCGGCTGCGGCACCTTTAAGACAAGGGAGGACCCCTCTTGCCCTCGGAGAAACCAGGAAGGGAGTCGCGAGCATCATACGGGGCTTTGGCTGTACTGTACAGTTACTGTAGGGGCAGTGACGCCGCCGCCGGAGCGAGGGAGCGACGAGGGGAGAGCCAGAGAGGGGAGAGCGAGACGCGGACCCCAGAGGCGAGCGGCCGAGGAGACCAGTCCCAACTCCGGGCCCCGGCCCCGCGCGCCCCGGCCCGGCCCGGCCCCGGCCCGGCCCCAAGAGGTAAGTCAGCGCCCGGCGTAGCCCCCAGCGCGGGGTGCAGGGCGGGGACGGGCCGGGGGCGCTGCGCCCACCCCTGCCCTCTCGGGAAGGGGCGATCCCGGGAGCCGGGGACGTCCCGCAAGTTTCAGAGGAGGGGGTGGTTGGCAGCTGCCTGGAGGCGGGAGGCGCCCTGGATCCCGAGGGCGGGGAGGGGGCGCCGCCCGGGAGTGGGTATTGGGGGCGAAGTGCATGGGCTTGTGCGCCAGCCCCCCCCCCTCCGTGCATGGTTTTTCGGGGCTCCCAGGCGCGCGGGGAGAGGGGGAGGGGAAGCGGGGCTGCATTGAGGGTGGGGGGAGCCGGCGTGGGGAGATAGGGGGGCGCGTCGCGTGCTAAGTTTGCAGCTGGGTACTGGGGGCGCTCTCGCCCCCCGGGGGCCTATTCGGTGCTGCGTGCATACGTTGGAGTTGGCCAGGATTGAGCTCCATGGGGGAGGGGGGGGAGGGGGCTGAAAAAACAGGGAGGGGGGCTTTGCAAAGGAGGGGGAAGGGGTGGGGTGTCCGGGTGGGCGGGCGCGGCCGCTCGGGCCTCTGGGTATTGTAGTTCCCCCGCGCTCGCGGCTGGCAGGTGGCAGGCGGATAGGACTACAAGTCCCAGGGTGCCCTGCGCTGGCGGTCCGCCGCGGCCCGCGGGTAGGGGCGGTGCGGAGGAGGGGCGGTGAGCGGCGGGCTGGAGAGCCAATGGGCGCGGGCCGATCGCGCGGCGCGGCTCGAGGGCGGGCCCTGCCGGCCAGAGGGCGGGGCCTGGAGCCGGGCTCCCCTTGCCGGGGGCCGGTGGCTGTCCCCGGCTTCCGGCTGCGCGGCCCGCGGGCCGGCCCCCTCCCCGCCTCGGGGCCCCTCCCCGCCTGGTTGTGTAACCGTCCCCAGCCCCCCTCCCCTCAGCCCCCCGCCCCGGGGGGGGGTCACCCACCCGGCGCTCCCCGGGGAGGGCGGCGGCCCGGGCGGCCGCGCGGCGCAGGCGAGCCCGGGGATGCGCGGCCTAGTGCAGGCTGGGCCCGGGCGTGGGGGAGGCGGGCGGGCGGACCCAGATCCGGGGTAATTTGCATCGCCCTCCCCCCAGCCCGGGTGGGGATTGGCCGCCGGCGGCGGGGGGTGGCGCGGGGCCAGGCTCACTGCCGCCTCCCGGCCCCTCGGAGGGAGCCAGCCCAGCCGCAGCCGCCGCCACCGCCGCCGCCGGGGCCGGGCCCCCTCGCCGCTGCCCCGGGAAGGAGGTAGGAGCCCCCCGCGCGGGCGGCGCGGTGGGGGCCCGCGGGCCGGGGCGGGGGCCGCGCACTGCGGCCGGGGCGGGGGAGGGGGCCGCTTCCTGCCCCCGCCCGGGCCTGACTCAGCCCTGGGCGGGGGGACCGGCCTGGCCCCTCGCCCTGCCCGCGCGGCCGTCCGGCCCCGGCCCCGGGGTAGGGAGCAGAGAGCACCCCTCTGCCCCGCCCGCGCCCCCAAAGCGCGTGACCCCGTCTCCTCTGGCCCGGACACCCCTCCTTCCCCTTGACGCCACCACCACGTGCGAACCCTGAGCCCGGGCAGAGGAGGGGGTGAACTGGTGGGATCCGGCCCCCTCCCTCGCTCTGCCTCCCTCCCCGGCCTAGGAACCGGCCCCCTCCCCCAGCCCCGGGCCTGGGAACCAGGCAGGGGCCTGAGCTGGGGCCGGTGCACCCCCCGGGGCCCAGGCCTTTGCGGGTCCTGGGAGGCACTGTCCGCGCTGGCTGGCCGGCGGTGAGGGAGTCCGGTGGACCGCGGCAAGAGACTGCTGTCCAACCAGGCCCGGGCACCCTGTGGGCACCCACTAAATGTTTGGGGAATGTAGCCAGCAGTTGGCGGGGTGGCAGGGGGAGGTAGGCAACTCCTCTCTCCCCCTAGCCAGGCGGCGGAAGTGAGAGAGGTGTTGGTGCCCCTCCACCGGGTGTGCCCACCTGGCTCACCCATGGGTGGCGGGCTTGCTTGGCTTCCCCCACCCCCCCTCCCTGCCAGCTGCCTCCCGGACCAGGGCCGGAGCAGGCCCGGCCGGAGAGGGCGTCCAGGATTCCATGTCAGCCCCCCACCCCCACCCCAACAGGGCCAGGGCGTAACCCTGAGTGTGCCGCTCCCACACTGGGGGGCCCTCCCCAGGACCAGCCGATCACTTCCTACTGGCAGAGCTGGTCTTGGGAGAGGTCCGGGGAGTCCAGGCTAGGCCCTGCTGCTGCCCAGGCCCCGGAGGCTCCAGGTAGGGGGGCATTCTCCCCCGAGGGCCACCCCGGGTGGGGCCTGGCACTTATCGGTTGGGCTCGGGGCTCTGTTTACCGCCAGCCATCGCTGTGGAGACGGGAGCCTAGGGGAGAAGGGGGGGCAGGAGCCAGTGGCTGGAAGAGCGAAGCCCTGGGATCCGCATGCCTAATGAAGGAAAGAGGAGCCAACGGGGACACTGAAATTTTAATTCGTGGGTCACTTTGGGGGGGTATTTATTATTCAGTTCTGATTGGCTGACTGGCTGCGTGGTGGCCAGTCAGCACCCTGGCCCGGGCGGGGAGCCACGCAACTCTCAGCAGAGGCCCTCGGCAGCGGGTGGCTGCGGGGAGCCCATGCACCCTTTTCTCTGTGTGAGAGACTGAGGCCCGGCAGTGCTCAGCCTTCGTCCACTGGGGAAGGTTCTCGAGGCAATAGCTATACCTTGTGCTGGCGTTTTTCCTTCCCTTCTTTTCCTTGGAACCCTCTGACCCATAAGCTGGTTGGGCTGGTGGAGGTCCCCGATGCCGTGCGAGGAAACTGAGACCAGGAGGGGAGGCCAGACGCTAGCGTGGGGCCTCAGGGGCTTAGAGCAAGGCTCAGAGTGGTGCCCTATGGGGCAGGGAAGACTGAGGCCCTGGGGGAAGCAGAGAGCAGCCCAAGGTCACCCAGCCAGAGCTGGGTCTGACCCTTGTGGTCCTGCCTTCTAGTTTAGGACGCGTCCAAAGTCCTTTGTGTGTCACAGCCGAGGGGCGCCGGCCCACCTATCTTCCAGAGGGCTTGGAGGTTCACAGCAGGCACCTGTCTGCCAAATGAAACCTTTGCCCCAAGAGGACAGTGAGGCTCAGAGAGGGGCAGCAAGGTGTCCAAGGTCACACAGCAGGGGCCTTAGCCTCCCTGCCTCCCAGTCTTCTGAGGCAGGCCCTTCCCACCCCATCTGAGCTGCAGCCCCGCCCCTTGGCACCTTGGCCCCTGGAGACTGGCAGGGCTCTGTGTTTTTACAACCCATTATTTCCGAGGAGACCCAGGTCACCTCCCAGAGCCAAGAGTCAGGGCCAACCCCTCTGAAGCAGAGCTGGCCCGAGGAGGGGGTCCACAGGGGTTTCAAATGCTGGCCCACTTGCTCTGTGACCTTGGACAAGCCCCATGGCCTTTTGGAGCCTGAGCATCCTTCTCTGTAAAATGAGGTGGTTGTGGGTTCCCCCCAGGTACTGCCTGCAGATCCACCTGTGTTCCCTTTCCTTGCCTCCCTCATGGAGGAAGCACCTGGGTCAGCTCAGGACACAGCAGGGATTCTGCTGGAGGGTGTGTGTGTGTGTGTGTGTGTGTGTGTGTCTGAGACACCCCCCCACCTGTCATCTTGTGCTCCAGGCACCTGATAGACCATAAACCACCCTGCAACAGCCCTGGGCAGTGGAGACCAGAGGAACAGGCTTGGGTGGGGGCCACCGTGGGCCAATCTCAGCCCAGCCCTCCGCTCCACCTGAGGTCCACCTAGGGAGGTCACCTCCCTTCTGCCAACCTCAGTTTTGCCATCGATACAATGGGGAGATTACCTTTAGGCCAAAAGTGAGGATTTACTCAGTGATTCCCCAGGAATGTTTGTTGAGTGACTGCTGTGTGGTGTCAGGGCCTGGGGGAGCCCCTCCTGCATCTCTTTTCTGATGCCCTGAGTTCACAGGTGTCAGCTGGACTCCAGCCCTGCCCCAGGCTTCCTGTGTGACCTCAGGCAAACCTCTCCCTTTTCTGGGCTGTCACAGGGCAGCTCTGAGGGGGCGTGAGAATAAGCTGTCCTCCCCCCACCGAGGCCCCCAGGGTGGGGGGATTTAGTCCCCTGCTGGTACCTGGGGGCAGTGTGTGTGGTGGGAGAGGAGGGTAGAGCCCTGGCAGGACTAGTTAGTTTGGCCAGATGGAGCCAGACAGGTGACCCGTGTTCAAATCCAGCTCTGCTGTGTGACCCTGGGCAAGTTGCCTCAGTTTCCTGGCCTGTGAAGTGGGGCAGTGGTTACAGACCCTTCCTCCCAGAGCTATGAGCATTGCTGCTGAGGTGATCCAGACCAGGCTCCCGTCAAGCCCCGTTGAGGAACAGCCCCTGCCCTTGCGGCCTGAGTCCCGAGTCTTTGGAGCACCAAAGCGCGGAAGGCGCCCTGTGGAGAATCTGGCCAAAGGACCAGCCCCTCCATCTGTCCCCCCAGCAGGCTGTGGACGGCCACTTGGTGGAAGTGTCCTCACCCACGCCTTTCGGGTTTGACTGGAAAACAAGGCTCGGTCCCACCTCCCATCAGGATGTGTTTGATAGGAGGGAACTGGCTGAATTTGTAGGCATAGGACACTGGGGCCCCAGTGGGCCAAGCACCCCTTTGGGGTTTCCAGGCCGAGCAGTCCACCTGCTCAGGCTGTGGGTGGGGTTGGGGGTGGTACAGGCACCTCCAGGTGACAAGCTGGCCTCAGGGGAGGGAGGGAGCAGTCTGGATGGAAGTCACCCAGGCCTCTCCTGGGCATCTTGGATAAGCAGGTGCAGCCTGAGTTGAGGGCAGTGTAGGCACGGATGGGATTCTGTGAAGCCTGGCTTTGGTTACTCCCGGTGACAGGAAGCTTATTCCTTCCACTTCCACTGAAAATGGCTCTTTCTTCACAGGGCTTCCTCTTGGAAGCTGGTCTTGGTGTCGGGGCTGTACTTCCTGGCCCACGACAGCACTCAGAGCGTGGGAACAGGGTGGGCCTCAGCCCCACCCATGAGTTGGGGCTCAGATGGGATCCCCATGACCTCCTAGTCCCCACCCCCACCAGCCTCCACACACACACTTCCCACTGGGCCTGCAACCTTCCTGCCTCTGGCCCTTTAAGGCCCCGGGCAGGAAGCCCCTCCCCATTTAGGGCAATAAATGGACACATAAAATGGCCGAGGGCCTGTCTGCTGGTGTCTGGCCTGGAGGGAGGCCTGCGAGGACAGGCGGGCAGGGGGCAGGCTGACAGCTGGCAGCCAGCAGTCACCCTGAGCCGCTGGTGCCCCCCACCTCCTGATCAGGACGTTGCATTCCTGTCCCATTAAACCCCAGCCTCGGTACTGGGCCAGGCGGGGATTGGCACCAGGTCGGGGCGGGGTAACCCGTCAGGACCAACCTTGCAACACAGGCTGCCAGGCTGGGAGGGGGCGGGGGCGGCTGGGCACTGGCCTGGCAGCCGCACCTGGGCGCCAGACTTACTGTGTGACCTTGGGGCGGCCGCCCACCCTCTCTGGGCCTGGTTTCCCCCCCACACACATGATGGCTCAGCTTCCTCCTGGGGCTCACCACACACTTCCTTGGTACACAGTAGTTGGGGAGGGGGCTGGATTCCTGGAATGACGTTCAGAGGTGAAGTTCAAAGCCCCCAATCCACAAGGGAGGGGGTAAACAGCCTCATTGGGCCTTTGGGGATTGTCCCTGGCACACAGTAGGTCCTAGGCCAAAGTTTGCTAAGAGGATGAGAGTGGAACCCTTTGCCACTGTCACAACCCCCAAGGAAAATGAGGCACAGAGAGGTGCTTTTCTTGGCCCAGGTTCACCCAGCTTGGAAATGGAGGAGCCAGGATATGGATGCGGGCTGCTGTGGCAGGTAGTAGGTGTTAGAGGTCCCTTATATAGTTTCCTTTCATTCTCTCCCTGAGTTGTAGGGAGGGAGGCCTTAACCCCCTGTTAAGCTGCCTGCATCCCTGGACACTCCTCCAGGAAGGCGTCAGGTGGCAATTACCTACCTATCCACTGCTGGCCAACCCCTGAGGAGTGTGGGGGGGAGGAGGAGGCCCGGCCCCAACCCTCACCTTGCACCTGACCTTGGGGACTCTCTAGCCTCCTTCCCCTGCCCCTCTCCCAGGTGCCCACCGCTGAGCCTTTGTCCCTGCTGTTTCCCATGCTTAGGACACCTTTCCCACAATCCTAGGGTCCTTCCTGGGTGACACCTGCTGTTCCTGGGACCAAGTCAGGACGCTCCTGACCTCTCCCTGCATCCCCAGTAGTTGAGAGGTGTCAGCTCAGGCCGGCTCAAGTCAGAGCATCTGAGTCCCAGCCTGGCTGCCGGTCTGTTGTGTGACCTTGCCCTGGCCTTATCACCTCCCTGAGCCTCTCCTCATCTCTAAAGCCCAGGGTCCAGTTAGTTCTTGAAGGTTCCAGGGCACAGAGGAGGCCCCCTGGGAGGGCAAAAAGCAGGCCCGGGTCCTTGCTGCCTGCTGCAGCAAGTGACCCTAGGTTAGATTGGAGGTGGGACTGGCACGGTCCCCTGGTACTGGGTGTGCCTGCCAGCCAGGTGGGCGGGGCTGGGTGTGGGCTCTCCAGCACATAGCTCTTTGGTCTTTGGTTCCTCCTGTCGTTTGCTGCGCCCCTACCGTGCACTGCCCAGGGGAGGCCGGGGGCGGGGGGTGGAGGGTGGCTTGGGAGCAGCCCAGAGGGAGGAGGGCGCCCCACCTCCAGCCCAGGAAGAGCCTGCTGAGACCTGCCCCTCGGCCAGCCGCCGAGTCAGCATCGAACGGCCCCGGAAATCCCATGGGGGCGAGTGTTGGGGTGGAGCTGTGATGAAACACGGGGCCCTGGGTGGGTGCGGGCCTGGGCTCAGGGGACCCTGGTCGTTGAGGGGGTGAGGCTTCCTGGAGGAGAGAATTTTCGTTGGCTCATTATTACCGAGGAAACCGCCACGTGTCGGGGCACCTACTAGGTGTCAGGTGCCAGCAGGGCCTCTTAGAGCCAGGAAGGGAGCCACAGGGGTCACCTGGTGAGACGGTGCTGTGGCGCACAGTGGGTGCTCAGTAATAGGTGCTTTTTGCTGCCTGGACCCCACGTGACTTCCTTCTCCCACCTGGCAGGGTCTTCCTCTGCTTTCTTAGAGGGAGGGCCCTGAGAGGCCCCGGGTAGGGGGAGGGCAGTGGCCCCGGGCGTGGCAGGCAGGTGGCGTATGTTCCTGGAGAGAGGGCTGGGTCAGCTTAGTTTCCAGGGCCAGGGAAGGGGCTGTGGCTGGCTGGGAGGTGTCGGGGAGGGAGGGTTGGGGGACCCCCAGCCTCTCGCCTCTGTCAGCTCCTGGATCAGCCTTGCTGGGTGCCCTTGGCCTGGATTCTAGCTGTCTCTGGGCCTTGGTGTTCTCATCTGTAAATGGGGGTCATGCTACTTCCCTGGGGCTTTCCTTGGCTGGTATTGCCCCAGGCCCTGCCCTTTGGGGGAGGGTCTCAGATGATTATGTGCGGGAAATAGAGGCCCCAGCTGGGAAAGGACAGGGGTGCGGACCCTCAGACCCAGCCCAGACCCAAGGGCTGCCCCACACAACAGGCTCTTAGCATGTGGCCCGGCTCCTCCAGCTGGTGGAGATCCAGGCCCAGGGCTGGGTACATTGCCCCAGGCCAGGTTCAAGGCTGGAGCTTGCTCCTTCCCAGCCGGGTGGCTTCCAGCAAGTGGGAGCCTGGGCAGCCTCACGCTTGAAGTAAGGATGTGCCAGCGCCTGGCCCGGTGGGCTTGGTGCCGGTGGGAAGGCGGGGGTGGAGGGGCCGTGGCGAGGGGTGAGTCACCTGGACCAATTCAGGTCTCGACCTAGAGGCCCCAGGAGGACCCCTGAGGGGACACTGGCAAGCAGGGCCAGGGTGGCCATCTTGGCGCGTTGGTGGCCCGGATCAGAGGAGGGGCGAGGAGGGGCCGAGGCCGGTCTGATCCGGAGTCCCATCTGCCCACTCGCTCCCTGGGGCCCGGGGCCAGACGGCAGATGGTGGCAGGGGGTGGAAGCCGCCACAGGGGGCTCTGCCGAGGCTTCCCGTGGCCGAGCCTGGGGGGGGGTCGCGCCCCCATCCCCTTCCTCCTGCTCCCAGCAGCCACATCTGAGCCTGCCCCGCCACCCACCGCGGGCTGGCGGAACAGAGGCGGGAGCTAAGCAGCTGGTGCGGTCGGCGGGAAAGAGGGCGGGCGGCGGAGAGAGGCGTCCCGGGAAGTGCACTGGCCGCCTGCACGCCACACAAAGGCCTCTGTGTCGGCCCCAAGGCCTGGACCCCATTCGCAGGGCGGCCCTGGGTCGGGACAGGCCTACCCTGGCCTTAGGACTGACCAGACCAAGCCCAGCTCCCTTGCCGGGCCAGCCGCCTGTATCCCACTAGAGGCACAGTGGGAGGGATCTGTGTTAGAGCTGAGCTGGGTCACCCAGCTGGGGGTCCTGGGGTCTTTAGAGGCTGAGGAAGGCCCGGTTCAGGCCCTCTCCCCAGAGACATGCAGAGGCTCTGGCCTGAAAGCAGGCTGGCTGGGCCTGGAGGAATGTGGGTTTTGTTGGGTGGCTTGGGGCGGCCGGGGGCTCCCCGGAGAGGGTGGAGGGGTGGGGACAGAGCCAGAGGGTTGCACAAGCGCCCAAGTGGGTGGATGAGTCACAGCCCAGGGGAAGGCGGAAAATAGGAGGCAGGGGAGAGGGGCGGGACAGAGTCCCCCCCGTGGCCCTGCTTTTCCAAAGGCTTCTGCCCATTTGACAGATGGGGAGACTGAGGCCCGGAGAGTGGCAGGGCCTCGTCCCGGGCTGAACAGTGCAAACAGGGTGGCCAAAAGGAGAGGGGCTGGCCAGGCAGGAGGTGGGCAGGAGGCCCCCTGGCCCCCCACTCCTCCTTGACAGGGTCAGCTTGAGTGGGCAGGGAGGAGCATCAGGCAGTGGCCTGGTTTCCCCCAGTTACTCACTGCGAGGGTTGAGCCACGTCCTAGGGGTTCCACAGGGCAGGAAGGGGTCTGTCCTGCAGAGTCACCGCCCCACCCCACCAGGGCACGCCCACGGCCCTGATGACCCTGGCCAGGTCCCTGGGTCTTGGCCTTACCCCTTCCTGACTCAGAGCCCCCCAAGAGAACTGGGCCCGACCAGGAGGCAGGAGAGAAGGTTAGGAGGCCGAGGGGCTAGGCAGGGATGGACGGTCATGCTGGTTGGATATTGGCTCTTGGGTCAGTTGCCCTGGGTTTGAGTTGAGGTGCAGCCATGGGCCCCTGGGACTCCCTGAGCCTGAGCCTCATTTTCTCACCTCTGCGGTGGAGACGGTGCTGCCTCTGGGACTGCTGGGCGCTCAGCCAGGGCAGCGCACGGTGGGTGCCTTATGTCACCGCTGTGGCCTCCTAGAGAGGGCATGGGCAGAATCCCGTGCTCAGATTCATTAGGAAACAACTTGTGTTGGGCATTTATTGAGCACCTTCTGTGTGCTCCCACGCCACTTCAAATTGTCCTTTGGACAGGCACTCCCCTCTCTCGTAAAGCCGGGAGGGGGGGCCGGTGTTCATCTCTGAAGCACCCAGTTGGGTTTCGCCAACGTCCTCTCACTTTGATGATGCAGAACCAGCCATGGACCATCCTGATGCAGAGCTGGGGAAACCGAGGCTGGTGGGGGAGGTGGGGGCACTACTTTCTGAGGGCCTCGCAGCCCAGCCAGTGGGCCCGGCCCTCCCTGTCCCTCACGACCGCCCCTTCCTCCCCGGCGCTGCAGGTCTCGGCGCGGAAGATGGCCGGCGGCGTGGACGGCCCCATCGGGATCCCGTTCCCCGACCACAGCAGCGACATTCTGAGCGGACTCAACGAGCAGCGGACGCAGGGCCTGCTGTGCGACGTGGTGATCCTGGTGGAGGGCCGTGAGTTCCCCACGCACCGCTCGGTGCTGGCTGCCTGCAGCCAGTACTTCAAGAAGCTGTTCACGTCGGGTGCCGTGGTGGACCAGCAGAACGTGTACGAGATCGACTTCGTCAGCGCCGAGGCGCTCACGGCCCTCATGGATTTCGCCTACACGGCCACGCTCACCGTCAGCACAGCCAACGTGGGCGACATCCTCAGTGCCGCCCGCCTGCTCGAGATCCCCGCCGTGAGCCACGTCTGCGCCGACCTCCTCGACCGGCAGATCCTGGCGGCCGATGCGGGTGCCGATGCCGGCCAGCTGGACCTCGTAGATCAAATTGATCAGCGAAACCTCCTTCGCGCCAAGGAGTACCTCGAGTTCTTCCAGAGCAACCCCATGAACAGCCTGCCCGCCGCCGCCGCCGCCTCATTCCCATGGTCTGCCTTTGGCGCATCCGACGATGACCTGGACGCCACCAAGGAGGCCGTGGCCGCTGCCGTGGCCGCCGTGGCTGCCGGCGACTGCAATGGCTTGGACTTCTACGGGCCCGGCCCCCCAGCCGAGCGACCCCCGGCCGGGGACGGGGATGAGGGAGATAGCAACCCAGGTCTGTGGCCGGAGCGTGATGACGACGCCCCCGCTGGGGGCCTCTTCCCACCCCCCGTGGCCCAGCCGTCCACTGCCACACAGAACGGCCACTACGGCCGGGGCGGGGAGGAGGAGGCAGCCTCGCTGTCAGAGGCGGCCCCGGAGCCGGGCGACTCTCCGGGCTTCCTGTCGGGCACGGCCGAGGGCGAGGACGGGGACGGGGCCGACACGGACGGGCTGGCGGCCAGCACACTGCTGCAGCAGATGATGTCGTCGGTGGGCCGGGCGGGAGCGGCGACGGCGGGGGACAGCGACGAGGAGTCACGGGCGGATGACAAGGGCGTCGTGGACTACTACCTGAAGTACTTCAGCGGCGCCCACGACGGCGACGTCTACCCGGCCTGGTCGCAGAAGGTGGAGAAGAAGATCCGGGCTAAGGCCTTCCAGAAGTGCCCCATCTGCGAGAAGGTCATCCAGGGCGCCGGCAAGCTGCCGCGGCACATCCGGACCCACACGGGCGAGAAGCCCTACGAGTGTAACATCTGCAAGGTCCGATTCACCAGGTGAGCCGGCGCCACCGCGGCGGGGGGCGTGGGGGAGGGGGGTGCTTCCTGGGGGCCCTTTGCCCCAAAAGCAGCCACACGGGGACCCCCTGCCCCGCCTGCGCGAGCACGCTCACACCCTGCCTCCGCGTGCGAAAACAACACCGCGCCCTGCCCTGCAAGGGTGCCTTGTCCATCAGGGCACCCCCGACCCCCATGCGCCTGTCGAGAGAGCCTGGGTGGGTGGTGCCGCGCAGGCCCTAAACAAGGTGACCACTAGAACATAAAGCGTGCCAGGCGGTGCCGACCTGTGTGAGGCTGGAAGGAAGGGCCCAAGGAGTTGCTTTTCTTCCTTTTCCCTGGGTGGTTCTTCTCATCCCGACTGGAGCATTTGGGCCTTGGGAGAGGGTGACAGCCCCACTGGGAGCAGGGAGTTCTGGTCGTTAGGTAACTTTGAAGTCTTCCGTGAGCCCGGGGGACTTGCTTCATTCAGCCAACATTTATGGAGTGCCTGCTGGGTGCCAGGCCCTGTTCTAAAAGTGGACGGACAAGCCAAAATCCCCGTGGGGGCGACGGAGCATGTGCGAGATAAAACCGCAGAACTGATAACACTAGTTGGTGGAAAGTGCCAGGGAGGAAAAGAGCAGAGAACAGGGTCGGGGTGTGGTTGTAGGTGCTGCCTTAAACAGGGAGGCTTCCCCGAGGACTGAGAGCTGAAGGAGGAGGAGGGAGCCGTGGGGAGCGGGAAAGGGAGAGGCAGAGGGAAGAGCCAGTGCAAAGGCCCTGAGGCCAGTTCAGCTTAGGGACTCGCCACAACCAGTGGAGGGAAAAGGGCACGGGAGCCGTTGGGCTTGGTCCCTGGACAGGAGGAGTTTGAGGCCAGGCTGGGGGGATTTTGCGATCTGGCCTTAAGAGTCCAGAGGTGGCAGGCTGGGCCTTGTGGGCCAGCCCAGTGGGAGCGGGGGGCTGGTGTGTGGGGGCCTAGCCAGGCTGGGTGACTCAGCATCACCCCCTACCCTCACCAGCCCCGGGGTTCCCCAAGCCACACCCACCCAGGCCGAAGAAAGAGGCCATTGTCCCAGCTTCCCGGCCCTGCCCTGTGGGGACAGGATCTGGGAGCTGACCCCCGGACCAGCACCTGGGCCCCCTCCCCAGCAAGCCAGGAGAGGAGGGTGTGGCTGGGACTCCAGGGCCCAGGAGTGCCAGGCAGGGGTAAAGGGCACTGGCCGGGAGGCAGGCAGCCTGGTGGGTGGCCTGGCTCCCCCCCTTTGGTGAGATTGGGGTGCCGCTGGTCTTAGGGGCCTCCCTCTTGCTCCAGATGTGGAGATGGTGGACTGGGCTGGCTGTGGGTCCTGCCCTCAGGGGTCTTAGAGCCTGGGAGGAGCAGCCTGGTAGAGGCCCAGCAAGCCAGAGCCTGGAGAGGTGACACCTTCCCCCACGCCCCCACCCTCAGCCAGGCTCAGTTTCACCTTCTGGCCTGGAGCTCTCTTGGCCACCCCGCCCTCAACCCAGGGCTGATCCTGTTTGCCGTTCTAGGAAACTGAGGCATAGAGAGGGCCACCAGGCCAGGCCTCTTCCTCCCAGGTGCCCACCTGGCTCCTCTCTGCCCCCCAGGGCCCCAGCCCCCACCCCTCCCTCCAGGCTGGGGAGCCCAGGGGCCCCTCTGAGTCACACTAGAGAGTTGAGTAAGCAGGGCCTGTGGCGGCCGGGGCTATAATTACCCAGGCCGGGGCTTGAAGTGATGAAACTGGGGCTTCCTCCACCCCCACCCCACATTGGGACAGCCCCCAACCCTCTGTGCAACTCAGGGCAAGTCACTTCCCCTCTCTGAGCCTCCAAGCCTCAGCTAGGGACATCTCTGTACAGTGCTAGAACAATCCGAGTCCCTCCTGTTCCCTCCGTGACCTGGCCCCAGGGTCTGAGTGGGACAACTGGGAGACCATGTTAGCCGGCTCCTAGGAGGCGGGGTAGGCGGTGGCGGGAAGTGCCTGGCCCTTGCCATCCTCTTTCTGGTAACAGCTCAAGTTAATCCAGGGAGCGATGAGTTTGTTGTGGCCCAGGTTCTGCTGGCTCACGTGGGGGTATAACGGGGCCAGAGAATAGGCAGGGGGTCTGGTTGCAAAGGTCCAGGTCTTGATCCTCAGAACAGTAAGAAGCCATAGAAGTTAGGCCAAGCAGGGACACCAGCTCTGTGGGAGGTGCCAGAGGGAGGGACTTGGGACTGAAAGAGCCTGGGGGGAGGAGGGTGCAGGCCTTTGTCTCGGGGTTGGGAAAGATTTCCTGGAGGAGGAGGGGCATTTCCGGTGGGGCTTTGAAGGATGAGTAGGAGTTTATTAGTCCTGGCACTGAAGAAGCTCTCAGTCTGGTGGGCATCAGAAGGGAGAGACCCTGAGTGACTCAGTGGAGCATAAGAGTCTGCAGCAAGGAGCAGGTCAGATTCTACCCAGAGCTCTGGAGACCCAGGTCCCTGCCCCTGCCTTGTGGATTCCAGGCAGGAATCCACCCCCATCACTATGGACCAGCATAGTACAATAGAAATATCATGTGAGCCACCTCTGTGACTCTACATTTTCTGGCAGCCACATTTTTAAAAAGTGAAAGAAACAGGTGAAAGTAATTTTAATCATACTTTACATAGTCCATTAGTTCTATTTCAATATGTGATCAATAAGCAAAATTATAAATGAGATATTGTACAGTACATTGAGCAAATGAAGTCTTCAGAATCTGGGGTGCCTTTTGCACTTCTTACGCATCTCACCTTGGACCAGCCACATTTCAAGGGCTCAAGGGGACAGAGCAACACCTGGGCCATAGCCTCCCCAGAGCTGATATGGTGACCAGCTTTGTGGGCCAAAGGCCCCAGGCTGAGCCAGGTCCACACAGTTCCCTGTGGGTGAGATGGGCATGGAGGGGCCCTGGAATCACACCCAGTCCCTGTTTTCAGGGCTCACAGTCCAGTCAGGGAGACAGATGAGAAACAAAGGCGGTGGCATGAGGGACCGGGGTTGAGGGAGTCTGGGAGGGCCTCTCTGAGGAGATCACGTTTGGGCTGAAATTCAACTGTGAAGATCTGGGAGGGAAAAAAGTGCTCCAGGTAGCCAGAACAGCATGTTTAAAGGCCCTGAGGTAGGCTCCTTGTTATCAGCGTGTTGGGGTGACAGCCAGGAAGCCAGTGTGGCCAGAGCAGAGGGAGGCAGAGGTGAGGGGAGATCTGGCAGGAACTGGGGGTAGGGGGTGGGGTCCCTGGGGTGGGGACTTGGTTACTACTGTGACCAGCTGCTCTGGATTTTCAGTGACTGAGGGGTTTCCCAGGACACAGAACTTTCAGTGCTAAAGCCAGGACAGCTTAACCCTCTCTGTTACCAAATACTCCGGCATTCCTCCTTGTTCCTTGTAGCATTTTCAGCACCTGGAACGGGGTCTGCTATGCAGCAGGTGCTCAGTAAATGCCTGTAGTGTGAAGCCATGCACCTGCCACTGGGCAGAGCCCCAGGTGGGAGGGAGGCCTGTTATCTTCCTCCTCCTATGCATAAGAAAAGGGTTTCAGTGGGACTTCCCTGGTGGTCCAGTGGTTAAGACTCTGCGCTTCCACTGCAGGGGGCATGGATTTGATTCCCTGGTGGGGGAACTAAGATCCCGCAGTGCGGCCAAAAGAAAAACTGGGTTTCAGAGAGGTTCAGCCATTTCCCCGTGGCCACACAGCGAGCGGGGTCCAAGACCCTTTTCACACCTTAGTGGGTTCCTTGGTGCTGTTCTCAGAATGGGGACCCGCACCCCCTTTCCCCGCAAAACGGGGGCGCCCCTGCCGCAGCCCACCTTTCTGCAAGGGTCCCGGTTTCCCCGCGCCGAGGCTGGCGGGGACGGGGGGCTTCCATCCTGGGCATGGGCCCGGCCGGGCGCCAGCTGACCCTCGGCCCGTCCACAGGCAGGACAAGCTCAAGGTGCACATGAGGAAGCACACGGGCGAGAAGCCGTACCTGTGCCAGCAGTGCGGGGCGGCGTTCGCGCACAACTACGACCTGAAGAACCACATGCGCGTCCACACTGGCCTGCGCCCCTACCAGTGCGACAGCTGCTGCAAGACGTTCGTGCGCTCCGACCACCTGCACAGACACCTCAAGAAGGACGGCTGCAACGGCGTGCCCTCACGCCGCGGCCGCAAGCCCCGGGTGCGGGGTGGCGGGCTTGGGGGGCCCGACCCCGCCCCTGCCCCGGGAGCCCCTGTGCCGCCCGGCGCCCCTGCCCCGCCCGGGTCGCCGGACGCGCGGCGCAATGGCCAGGAGAAGCACTTTAAGGACGAGGACGAGGATGAGGACGAGGCCAGCCCCGACGGCCTGGGCAGGTTGAATGTAGCGGGCGCCGCTGGGGGAGGCGACGGGGGCGCCGGGGCCACTGCCGATGGCAGCTTCGCGGCCGGACTCGCTTGAAAACCAAAAAAAGAGAAAACAGAAACCCGAGAAAGAGAGAGAGAGAGCAAATCACCCACCACCCCCAAAAAACACAAAAAAAGAAATCTATCTATATACAGATATCTATATCTATATATATATATATACAGATATATATATATGAAGCGTCACAGAATCTAGGGTAGTGCTTTTCTCAGATTTTTCTCCTTCATGATGTTCTCTCCCTCCACGGGGACCCTCGCCCCCCCACCCCCAGCCCCGCTTGCCCCCCACCCCGTTGATGGCTTTCGGGGCTCAGCTTGGGGTTTTTGTGGGATACGAGGGTTCTGAGCTCCCCGGGCGCCCCGCGGTTCGGGGTCTGGGGTCCCATCGGAGGCCCGATCAGGGCCCCAGGTCCCAGCAGGGGTGAGGGTGGTCACGGGGGCGTGGGCCGGGGATGGCGGGGGAGGGGGGGGCTTTTCTTTTCCTCGCCCTGCCCCGCCCCCGCTGATTTCTAGAGTCTTTTGAGATAAGACCTTAAAAATGATTTGTGTCCGCTGTGAGCGGACGTTAAAACGGCCCCATCCGCACCCCCACCCTCCTTCCTCAGGGCACTTCCGAAGTGGGGGTCTCCCCCTCCGTCTCCCCACCTGCCTCCCTGCCTCCCGTCCCTGCCTGTGGTCCCCCGGATCTCCTGGCCACCGCGACACAAATCTATTTATTTCCAGGCGTGGAGAAAGGGGAGAAGACGGGGAAGGGGGGGAGGGCACCAGGGTGACTCCCCAAGGGCCCCCGCCGCCTTCCTTCACGGCACTTACAACCCGGCGGGACCTGCGGGCCGCCACTCAGGGTGCCCCTGCCACCCCCGTCTTGGTCCTCCGACCCAGGCCCACCCCAGACCCCATGAGACGTTTGGAGATTCGAAACTTTTTGTCTTCACCCTCTCCCCTTCCCCTAGCCCTGTCCCGATTTTTAAAAGCACTTTTTAGATTTTTTTTCTCTTTTCCTCCTTAAAAACAAAATTTATATATAGATATATATATATATAAAATATACTTTTCCTCAGAGGAGCAGGCGACTGTGGGGTGAGAGAGCCAAGAGCAGAGGGAACGCAGGGTCTCACGGTGGCAGGGATGTGGGGAGCGAGAGTGTCCAGAAGTTCCAATGTCACAAAAGCAATAAAAACAAGATTTTACAAAAATGAAAGGAAAAAAAAAAAAAAAAACAACAAGACAACCAACCACAAATAGAAGTCTTGGCACTTTGTAACAGAACGGGTACTACACTTTATCTTAATTCTTAATTTAAAAACATGTTTACAAGTTGCAACCAACTTCTATGAAAAGTCAAAAAGACAAAAAAAAAATAAGAGCGAGAGAGCGAGCGAGAGAGAGAGAGCGAGAGAGAGCAAACAGAAATTCCTAAAAGTCGATTTATTTTTGTACAAAATAATAAAAAAAGAAACCCACCACAGACGTAGAATCCACTTCTGTTCCCCGAGGTGAGAAGGGGGTCAGGAAGTCACGGGTGAGGGCGAAGCCTTCTGAGGTATTTGTGCTTTACCATGGGGGCTCGCCTTGCAGGCAGGACTGCGGGGTTTTTGTGTTTCTGCCGTGTCCCCCCCACCCCGCCCAGCACCTCCCCGCCCCATTCTGTCCCTTTTTGGGTTCTGATTTGGAGACGTCTCCTCACCTGCTAGCCATACAGTGGCCACCCGTGTCCGCGGGGACCCTCCTTACCGACTCCCCAGCTCAGGGATGGGCCCGAGAGAGGGCTGGCCTTCCAACCAGCCGGAGCAATCCCGTCTCCCTGCCCTTGTCCCCCGACCCTTGCTGTCCCCCCACCCTCCAACATGGCCGCCCTTCCTTGTGGCCACCGAGGAGCTGCCATCTTGGATACACCATCCCCACCTAGGTGGGTGACAGGGGGCCTCACCTCCAGGGCCTTACTCCACCCCCCCACTGCACCCCTCTTTTTACTCAAAGGCACTGACTGTAACCTGGGGGCTGGCACCCGCCTCCCCCCAGCCTCTGGCTCCCCAAAGGCCCGGCATTGACCGAGCCACAGGCCACGGACTGGGGCCAGGGCTGGGGAGGCCGTGTCGCCAGAGGCCGGGGCACCCTCCTCCCCCCCACCCATCCCCCGTCGCATATGCAACCCTAGCGTGGGGCCCTGTAAATAGACGCTCTGCTGAGCGGAGACCCTTCCTCGTCAAAAGCCGGAGGTGCGGGGGGTGTCCCCGCTCCCCGCCTCTAGCTGCTGGCCCGTCACCCCATGCCCCTTGGTTCTGTGACAGACCCCATCTCTTTCTTGTTTTTAAAGGGAAGCTTTTAAAGAAGGCAACTTTCATCATTGTTTCTACAGGACAGTTTTTTTGTTTCCTCCTGCTCCCCCCACCCCTGAGCCTGTCAGCCCCCCAGATGTCTCAGGACCCCCCCTCCTGAGGGGGGTGGCAGGGGAGCCCAGGGCCGGGTGGCCCCGCCCACACCCCAGCATCGTGGGGGCGAGCTCTCTCAGAGAACAACCCATGCAAGCTGAACAGGGAGCTCGAGTGCCCAGGCTAGGGGGACCTGCACCCCTACCCCATCCCAGAGAGGTTCCCTGAAGGGACAGCCCTCTCCCCCACTACCCACACACCCCCTCGCAATAAAACCAACTGAAAAATCACAGCTGTCGTCCTGGCCGGGTGGGGGGAGACCAGGCTTGGGGATTAAGGCCTCTGGGACTACAGCGGGGGCAAGGGCTGAACCCCCGCCGAGCACACTTTAACACAAACCTCCTCGGGAATTGCACTAAACCCCTACCCCTAGCTCTGCGCTCAGCTTCTGCCAGCCTTGCCCACCCACTCCGCCTTAACCCCTCTCCTGCTGCCCACCAGCCCATCCCCGGGGGCCGCAGCATCTGCATGGGCCCAGAGCCGGGACCCCCGCCCTCCCAGCCCAGGCCCTGCCCCCCAACTCCGCGCAATCACATACTGTATATAGACGTGGATCAATTTTATTTTTATTCTTTAAATTAAGGTCGTGATAAAGTGTTGCCAAAGATACTGCTGAATTCTCGCGTTTCAGGAAACAAACAAAAAAAAATTTTGAGGGGGAACGTGCTGACTGGTCAGAAAGGACAGAGCAAAAAGTTTTTTTGTTTGGTTGTTTGGGGTTTTTTTTTGTGGTTTCTTTTTTTGGGGTGTTTTTTTTTTTTAACTGCCTGGTACAAAAAAAAAAAAAGAAAAAAAGAAAAACAGCGAAATTGTTATTTCCATCATCTTGGTGAAGCTGCGTGAATGTGTGTGTGCGCTTGTGTATGAGTGAGGTCCAGGCGGGGGGAACTCCAGGAGGGGGCTCCGGCAGGGGTGGGGGGGAGGGCGTCCTGGGACGACGGCGGTGGGCCAGCAGGATGGTGGGGGCCGGAGCCCTCACCTGGAGCGGTCGCCAGCCTGCAGGACCCGGGAGAGAGAGATTAGCACCCTTGCTGCTGCCCCCTGGCTAGCCCCCTCACCTTGATCCCCACCCCGCCTTTTGAGATTAGGAGAAAAAAAAAAAAGGCAAAAAAATACAAACCTTAAAAACCAGTGAATGTAAAGTGCCGGACCAGGCCCAGCCTGACAAGAGTTTGAGTCTGGACCTGTGCCCAGCTGGGCTCCCCTGGGCCATACCAAAGTCTGCCCCCCGTGGGCAGCTCGCCCAGGAGACCCCTCATGGCTATCCTGTCTTGTCACCCTGTTTGTACGTGGCTGTCCCTTTGCTTCCTTCCAAGGGGGAGGGGGTCTTAGGTAGGGGGGAGGGGTCCCCCAGCCCCTTCAAGAGTGTTCTGGGGAGTCTTTGCACTACTGAGACCCATTGTCCGTGGAGGGAACGGCCTCGTGGCATGTGATGGGACAGAAGAGGCAGGGGCTCCTCCAGGACCAAGGCAGTCCAGGCAGCCAGGATTGTAGGCGGCAAGAAACGAGAGTGAAAGGAAAAGCAGGAGAAAAAAAGTAAAAAATCAATAAAAAAAAAAAAGCAAAAATCCTATTTTTTGAGAAAGAAAGATATTTATATTTGCAGTTTTATTTTAAAAAAGTTATTTAAGCTGAGGAAGCAGCCTTCCTGGAGTGGGGATGTTGGCTGGCGCAGGACGGGTCAGGGCCTGGGGCTCGGGCACCCCAGGAGCCATAACCTCAGAGTAAGACTAGCTCGCACTAAATATATAGATTTACACGGGGGGTGGGGGGGCAGGGCAGGAGATGGAGGGGCCTGGGGAGACCTCCATCGCCTGGCTGGGGCTGCCTGAAGGCTGTGGCCAGGGGTCCCAATGCCCAGGGTCCCCCCTGCCCCACCCGGGCCCAGACATGAGGTGCCTTGGACTTTGGGGGGCCAGGCCTGGTGGAGGGGGGCAGGGGTGGCGCCCACCGGGGGCACAGAGCACAGAGCAGACATTCCATAGACTGTATTTGAGAGTCTTTATAAAGTGTGGGAGATTTAAAAAAAAAATTGATAAAAATGCACTTTTGGGGGGTGGGGAGGGAGAAGCTTTAAAAGTAATAAAAGAAACAAAAAAACAAAAACAAAAAGACAAAAGATGATGAAAAACCAGACAAAAAAAAAATCATTTTTCTTGTACATAAAAAAACCACTAAACGCAGCCTGTTACGACCGCTGCTGCCTCATTTGCCTGATTTTGATGTTCTTTGTGTTTTGTTGGGGCGGGGTGGGGGAGGCTGGGAGCGGGGATGGAGGGTTTGGGGGGCCCCTTCCCTGTGGGCTGGGCCCCTTCTCAACACCACTCCAGGCCCCCCTACTTGGGTTCCAGGGAGAGGACTTCAAACTCAGTCTGACCCTTCCTACCAGGCCTGGGAGGCAGGGGCGTGGATGCAGTGACCCTGCCTCTGGGCTTCCAGGGTGGTGTGGGTGTCGCCAGTAGTACCAGGCCTGGGGCCCCTACAGAGGAGGTGACCCACACCCCAGGGCATGGGCGGGTGGCACCAGGAAGGGGCCTGAGGGCCGGTGAGGGCGAGGATGGGGGTGGGCAGGGAGAGCCGGCTGGGCAGCCTCCTCGGTCACCTCTGACTGCAGGGTTTCTGGAGGCCCTGGGTTGGGGTGGCCTCAGCCCGGGAACATCAAGTCTGCCAGAGGGCCCCAAGGTGCCAGCCCACGCTGGGCCCCACTGACATGACCCAGGATCCAAGCTGGCTGCTTCCACCCACGCTTCCCGGGGGGAGTCAGGCCGGGGTCCCCTCACTGGGGACAGGGGTCTTAGGCTGCAGCCCCTCCTCTGGTTTGGGGTCATCATACACAGCCACTTTCAGGGCCCTGGAAGAGCCCTCCTCCCGTCTGTCTCCGTCAGACTGGGGCCAGCGGGTTGGGGTGGGGGTGGGGTGATGGAGGGGCCCCGAGGGGACACAATGGCCATGCCGCGGCCTGGGAGAGGAGGGCCAGCCAGCCTTTGCCAGGAGCTTGGGGAGGATGCAGAGTGGCGGCTCCGGGGGTCCTCCATCAGCAGCAAGGTCACTTGCCTGTCTGTGCTTACATGGACCCAGGTCTCCAACTCGGGCCAGGGTGGGTAGGGGACCAGGGCTTCCACAGACAGACCCCAAGGGGACCTGAGCCAGCCAAGAGGGAGACTGGAGGCCTCGGATGATGGTGAAGGATGGTTCTGCAGCCACTCGGCCCAGGAGGGCATCTTCGGTTAGGCTCCCATGCCTCCCCCGCTAAGAGAATTCTTGCATATTCGGAGAATTGTGCAACCATCACCTCCATCTAGTTCTAGAACACCCTCATCACCCCACAAAGAAACCCCTTCCCCACTAGCAGTCACTCCATATCCCCCTCTCCCAGCCCCTGGTGACCTCTAACCCCTGTCTCTGTGGATTGGCCTGTTCCGGACATGTCATATAAACGGAATCACATACTATGTGGTCTTCTGTCTGGTTTCTCTCACTGACCATCATGTCCTCGAGGTTCATCCACACTGTAGCGAGCGTCAGCGCTCCGCTCCTTTTTAAGGCTGAATCGTATTCCACTGGGTGGATGGAACAAGTGGTGTGTCCATTCACCTGTCAGCGGACATCTGGATTTTTCCCAGATGAAAGGGTTATTGTTTCACAACAACCCTTTCGCTGTTGTGAATCATGCTGCTGTGAACAGGTGTGTACAAGTGTTTACGTGAGCCTGTTTTCGTTGACCTTGGGGTAGACACCTAAGAGCGGAGTTGCTGGGTCAGATGACAACTCCAGCCCAGGACTCTCCCACCACAGCTGCCCCATCTTACATTCCCGCCGGCGAGCTCGAGGTCCTCACTTAATCCCCGTCCTCGCCATCTAGCCGTCCTAGTGGGGGTGAGGGGTGAGGTGGCAGTTGTGACGTGCCTTTCCCTGTTGACTGATGATGTCGAGCATCTTTCTAAGGAGCTTATTGGCCATTTGTGTATCTTCTTGGCCACCCAGGGGGGCAGGGGCCATCCTGGGATTCAGTGGCTCAGTCTGAATTCCTTGCCCGGTCCAGGAGACACACACTGGACCTCGCAGTTCAAGGTGGAATCTTTCTCATTTGACCAAATGCTGTGACTTCTGAATCCGGAAGGCCATGCAGCACAAGGCCAGGAGAAGCGTGGATAGGGCACAGGTTTTGTCCTTTGCTCCCAGCCATGGCCCCGACGCACAGAGAAGTGGACGCTGCGGTAGCTTCACCTTGACTTTTTTATTTGCGTTTTTAAAAAACAATTAAATTAGAATACAAATATTAGAAAACAGCGGCCCTCGGCTGCCAGTGCAGACGGAGGGAGGGCTGAACTGCACAACCGAGTTTATACAGTAAAACTGAATTTGCCCTCGACCAGATTCATGTCCCTTTCTTCTTTAGACCTGAAATGATATTGCTTCCTGACTAGGAGAGTTCTGTTTATACAAAGAAAAAATATTCCGGGTCTTGGGGGTGAGGGGTGCGGCGGGGAAGAAAAGAAAAAGCAGAAAGAATGGCGGGCACAGGAGATCTGGAGAACCAGGTGTGGCCTCCGGGGGACAAGGGTGCTGGGCGGGGGGCCGGGCACCCAGCTGCGGGTCCCTGGAGGCGTCTGGGGCCACTCTGGGCCCCCGTGGTCGCTGGATTGCCCCCCCCCCCACCGGCCAGGAGCCACCTGGGTCTGGGCAGGGAGCTGAGGCCCAGTCCTGTTGGAAGACAAGAGTGAGGCTCCCGGGGGAGCGGGTGCCGGGCAGGCCTCGTACCCGTCGGAAAACCCAAGAGCAAGGAGAGGGGGAAGGAACCGCCCAGAATGGAGAGGCCAGGGCAGGTCCTTGCCGACCCCTCGGAAGTGGCCACGCCCCCCTGCCCCGCTGAGGAGGGGGCTGGCGACGGCGGCGTCGGCGTCCGTGGACACCTGCGCTGTTCCGTAGGGAAGTTAACCTGAATTGGAGTTACCGAGGTAGCTGGCTAGAAAACAGACCCCCCCCACGCCACACGGTGCCGCGCTCTGGGGCCCCCGCCTTCCGCCGGGGGTCCTGGCCACACGCCGGGTCTTCAAAATACCAAGTTATTGCACTTTCAAAAAATACAACACATCTGTGGCTAAACCCTCCCTGGCCCCCCCCGCCCCGCCCCCCACTGCCCGGCCCCGCCCCCCGCCCCCCCCTACTCCATGGCTTCTTGGCTAAAAAAAAAAAAAAAACGCTCCCTGCTCCCGGCTCTCAGGAGAGGACACGCTTGCAGAGAGAGAGAAAGCAAAGGAACAGACGAACGTCAGAGTCGGGGTCTGCTGCCGGGGAAGAGGCTGTCCTCCCCGCATCCCCACCGCCCGGTCCCTCGCACCAGCTGGAATGGTCGTCCGGGGGGCGCGGCGACCTGGGCCCACCCGCCCTTCCCAGGGTTGGCTCTGACTTCGGGCTCCAACTCCGGCCAGGGAAGTGGCTGTGTGGGTGGCTTGTCTTGTTTTTAAGTTTGATTTTTGTTTGTTTTTCTTTTTTTTTTTGACTTTTTTTTTGTCGTTTTACTTTTTTTTTTTTTTTAATCCTCCGATAGGAGAGTCCAGAGGTACAGGTGCCAGGAGCCAGGGAAAGGGGTGGAAAAACAAAATGAACAACAATAAAAAGAAAAAAAAAAACAAAAATCACTCCTCCCGCTGTGCCCGAGGCCCGCCTGCGCCCCTCTGCATGGTGAGCACCAGGAAAGTCGAGTGTCCGGCTGGTCGCGGCGGTGGCCAGCGGTCAGCAGGCTGACACCAGGCCCTTCTGGAAGGGGCAGCGACGCTTGGGCCGGGGGCCATCCTCGTCCTCGTCCTCGTCCTCCTCGTCCTCGTCCTCGTCCTCCTCCGAGGACGACGAGCTGTCCAGCGTGAGGTCCACCACATCAGCTCCTGGCTTCCCATTCTCCACACCTCCCGCCGCGCCGCCCCCGCCGCCCGCGCCCCCGAGCGCGCTGCCACCCCCGCCGTTGACGTTGGGGGTGGTTGGGAGCCCATTAGCATCCGAGGTGCCTGCGGAAGAGAGACAGGGACAGATGCTCAGGATGGTAGGTGACCCGCAGAGAAAGGAAATCAAGGCCGGCGAGGGGCGGGGACAGCCTTGTGCAGCAGGACACCTCGGAGGACAGAGCGAGGTGGCCTCAGGCCACCGGCTCCCCCGTGCTCTGGATGAGGCCCAGCACACAGCAGGTGCTCACTAACCACCTCAGACGCCCCGCTCCAGGGGGATCAACTCCACTGGGACGGTCGCGTTTCAGATAAAAAGGCCACGCGGTAGGATAGAGTCAAACTCAGCAATCGGCAAACTCTGGGAACAGAAACTCGGGCAAAGCCCGGCTGAGGCCTCACCAAGCACAAGGATGGGGCACTGGGGGCTGCAGCTGCGCTCCTTCTCGGCACGGATTGGGCACCACGAGCCGTCCACCAGGTACTCGATCTCGTCGGCATCCTCGCACTCGCTCAGGATCTTGGAGAGGAGCCTGGGGGCAGGAGGAGGGCCTGCTGACTCCTGGGCCCCACCCTGCTCCCCTGGCTGGGGGTGGGATGCTCACTGAGCCACTTCCTGCTCTCCAAAAGTGGCTTCAGGACAGCACTGGCCGCACCTGCTGACCTGAGGTTCGGGGTGGGGGCCCATGCCAGACCGGGAGCAGGGACACACCAGAGCCCCCAGCGTTCGTTCAGCATCAACACTGCACCTGCCTCCAGGTGACTCTGACCACCTCAGTCATGATCACACAGGAGGGAGGCCTTCTCCAGGACACCCTCTGTGGCAGACGGGGCCCCTCCCAGCCCCATCACCATAGTATGAATACAGCTCTGCCATAGTACGGCAGAGGGTCACCACAGTATGAATACAGCTCTGCCTGAAACGTACTTTGCACCTGGAAAACTCCTACTCACCCTCCAAAGCCCTACTCTACTGCTCCTCTTCTCCAAACAGAGCACAAGCAACAGGAGTGTCTGTCTCTGGCTCGGTCCTCCCATCCCACACGTCCAGCTGGGAGTTCCCTGAAGGCAGGGTCTGGGATGGAGTCCTTTTGACCCCGAAGCCACCCAGCTAAGGGCCAGAAACCAAGTGGCAGGGCCTTGTGGAATAAATGCACGACCCAAGGACCCTTCCCCCAGGAAGCCTCCCTGGCTATACCCAGGCCGCATGGGCTGATGGAATGGCAGTCCGTGTGGGGCACAGTCACACTACCCAGCCCCAGCCCCATCTGTCCCTAGAGCTGTCAGTTACCACCACCCGGGCCTGAGTGACCTGCTCTAGGCCTGTGGCGGGGAAGGCGGGCCCTGGGCTGCACAGCTGCCAGGCTGGGAACAGAGCTGCCATTCAGGCCCAGCCCTTGTGCCCGGCCCCAGGGGCCTCCTCACTCCACCCCAAGGCTGGACAGCGTTGGGGTGGCTGCTCGGCTCCTCCAGGGAGGGGACCCAGGCTCAGAGCTGGTCAGGCTGGGTTTGAAGTCCTTGCCTGGCTACCTGTGAGCTGGGGGCCTGGGCTGGTGGCCACCCCTTCTGAATCTGTCTCCTCATCTGTAAGGAGAGGATGATCAAGGTCCACCTCCCTGGACGGCTGGGAGGGAGGGCTTCTGAGACCTCGAGGGCAGTGACCAGAGGGAGACGAGTGCCCGATCGTGGGGACAGTTCACACGCGGCCACTGCAGGTCAGGGCTACCCCCTTCCCCGTGGCACACACCCCAGCCGCGCCTCAGCCATTGTGTGCGGGCGGGGGCCATGCAGCCAGCGGTCTAGGGCTGCCCCATGGTCCGCTCCTGCCTGGGCCACCAGGTTCCCTACCCCAGCCCCGGCTCTGGGGACAGAAGTGGGTGTGGCTGGCGCCTGGCAGGAGCCAGTCAGTCAGGTGCTGGGCTCAGTTTCTGGAAACTTAAGACCAGAGCAAAGTTTCCCTTTTAGGGAGAATGGCCTTTTTCCCCTTGTCCCCCCTGCGGCATGGGGAGGGCCTGCTGCTTAGGCTCAGGGGACAGCCTGGCCGCACGCTGGTGTCACCTAGGAAAGGGCCCAACAGAAGGTGGTCAGAGTTTTGGGAAGACGTGCGTCCCCTTCACCTTCCTATGTGGAGGATGTGATCAAGCCTTTGCTGAACGCCATTTGAGAAGCAGCTCCCCGAATTGTGCAATAGGGTGGAAGCTAGGGGTTCTCGGGTCCCTGTTTTACATGGGGGAGGAACAGACTCACAAAACGCAAGGTGACGTGGGGAGCAACAGTGGACCTCGTGGATCTGGAGCCCCACTTCTGAAGTCTAAGCTACGCCATTGCCACCCAAACAGCAAAGGCCCTGACAAGTCCCACAGGGCTGACACCCACCTCTCTCTGTAGCCCAGGGCTTGCAGAGCTGCCACAGGGTGCTGCTGGGTAGCCCGGATGCCCCAGGAAGCCTCAGAAGCTGCATGGCCCCTCTCCTCCTTCCAGAGGCCCAGACAGGCAAGGGGCCAAGCCCAGCACAGCCTGGCAGGCGGTGGGGCCCCCGTGCGCCCCAGCTACTCACCCATCGATGATGAGCTGGTCGTAGGGGGCTGGCTTGTCACACACCGGGCACATCCAGGTGGGCTTCTTCTCGTTCATCTGGAGGTAGAAGACGGCGTCGAAGCACTGCAGGTGTGCGCAGGTCTCCGCGCGGCAGGGCACCGACAGCCGCATCTTCACCAGCTGTGGGGGTGGGAGGTGATGGGTGTGAGCAGCTGCGCAGCAAGCACTGTCCACCCAGCCGCACCCACAAACCCGCGCCCCCCGACTCACCGGGCAGATGAGGGAGACCCGCACGCCAGTGGTGGCAATCTCACTGTCGGGGTCCAGGCGCAGCTTCTCTTTGACTGTGGGGAAGGGGCGGCTGGTGTCAGCGGGGCTGAGGGGCAGGTTTTCCCAGCAGCCAGAGATGCTCGGGAGGGCAGCAGTGAACACCCTCAGCACCCCTTGCCTCAGCTAGACACGGTGAGCACCCCATATTCACCTCCCAGGACCATGAGGCACATGCTTTAGCTCCAGGGCCCAGGACTACGAGGAGAATCTATGTTAAAAAAAAGCCC
This sequence comes from Grampus griseus, assembly GCF_964374135.1. Taxonomy (NCBI): domain Eukaryota; kingdom Metazoa; phylum Chordata; class Mammalia; order Artiodactyla; family Delphinidae; genus Grampus; species Grampus griseus. The sequence continues at coordinate 169,671,398 of NC_139019.1, forward strand.
TGAGCAGGGACTTCCCCTGGTGGCGCAATGGTTAAGAATCCGCCTGCCAGTGCAGGGGACACGGGTTCGAGCCCTGGTCCGGGAAGATCCCACGTACCACGGAGCAATTAAGCCCACGCGCCACAACTACTGAGCCTGCGCTCTAGAGCCCGCGAGCCATAACTACTGAGCCGTGTGCCACAACTACTGAAGCCCGTGTGCCTAGAGTCCATGCTCTGCAACAAGAGAAGCCACCGCAATGAGAAGCCCGTGCACCGCAACGAAGAGTAGCCCCCGCTCGCCGCAACTAGAGAAAGCCTGCGCGCAGCAACGAAGACCCAATGCAGACAAAAAAAGAAAAAAAGCCCTCGGCAGCAGACATTTATTTTTGACAATAACCTGGGTGCACAACGAGGGGGGCCAGCCCCCCAACAAGACTGCCCTTTTCTGGAAAGATCCAGGCAACAAAGAGCTGCCGTCGGCCACCTGCTGTGACTGTTTGCTCTGATGAAAACCGCCAGGACCTCCCGCACCACTCCAAGGGCTGGGACGCCCCAAGGCCAGGAGAGCCCCACCAGGGACCCTCAGAGGGCGGGTGAGCCCACGAGCACAGCTCCCTTGCACTGTCCGAGTCTGCTTCTCTAACAGATCAGAAGACAGCGGGCACCCACCATAAAGCCACGGCACGCTGAGCCCACGAGGTGGAGGAAAAAAGCCTGGAAGGAAACTGGCCCACTGCAGCCCTGGGGATGGGCCTGCAGGGGGCGCAGGGAGGCTGGCCAACCAACCTGAGAGGGGCAGCGGTTCAGCTCCATCCCCAGATGGCTCGGGACTATGCCCGGGCCCTGCAGAGTGGAGGGCACTCGTCTTGGACGATGGGACTGCCCTTCCCTCCTTGATACAACGCCTGCGTCCCCTCCTCCAGAGAGCCTTCCTCCGCCTCCCACACGGGGTCGAGGGTGACCTGCCAGCTTGTCCTCCCACCCCCTCAATGCCCCTACTGTCCTCAGTCACCCTGTGGCTCCCATCTCTGGCTAACAGGTGCAGATAAATGGTAGACCCAGAGACCCTGGCCCCTCAAAAAGACCCTGGGCAGCTGAGGACGGGTGCAGTGCATATCATGCTTCAAAGCAGGGCCTCAGTCCTCCTCTACCTAATAGAGGGAGGGCACGTGCAGCAGGAAGGGTTCAAGTGAGACAGAGAACAGGACTTCCCAGCTGCCAGCAGACAGCAACCCAGCAGGCACGATGCCCAGCCTGAGCTGGCTGTGGGAAGGAAGCTGGGGGCTTGCTTCAGAGGGGAGGCCCTGCCCACCCCAGCAGGGGCCTGGGCTTCCCATGAGCTGCGACATATGCTGCCGCGGCCCCTGCACTGCCCCAGGCCTTGGCTCCAGGCCGGTCACGGAGGAGTTAAGCCAGGCCTCCCCATGCCCGTCCCCACCCTGGGGCCCACGGGTGCCTGGATGAGCCCTGCCCAGTCCTGCGCCAATGCCTGAACCTGCCAAGCGGGCAGGTGGGGGGGGGGGGATCGAAGAAAGGGCCATTTGAGGAAACAGGCAGGCTGCAGGGCAGGGTGCCTAGGCTGAGGTCCTGGGGTCACAGAGCCCTAACTCTGCCACACTGGCCTCAGTGTCCCCACTGGTCAGACTGGGACGTGGCCAGGCCCCACTGCTTGGATCCATCCGCAGTGAGGATGGAGTCAGAAGGCACCCCGCAAGGGCCTCCAGGCGACCAGAGAGGGAACTCCTGAGCCCCCGCTGTGTGGTAGGCAGCCCCCGGGGCAGGACACAGGAAGGTTCTATCTGCCCGTCTGAGTGGCTCTTCTGGGGTTTTTTAATGCTCTGCGTATCCCCACCCCCTTTTTTCTGGTTCTTAAAAGTACAAAAAAGAAAAAAAAACCAATGATCTCAGCATTCCGGTGCAGACCCTCATCATCACGTGTGCCTCCACTGGGAATCCATCCTCCGCTCCCGCTGAGAGCTGGCCCCCGCCCCCTCTCGGTCCCGCACAGCCGCCAGAAGCACCCGCCTGGAAAGCTGATCACCTGGGGTCTTCTCCCCCCCCCCCCGCAAGCCCTCCAAGCCTCCTCGCCCACCAACCCCGGCTCTCCTCGCCCCATTCACGGAGCTCACTGGGGGGCTTTCGGCACACCCAGCCCATCCCTGCCTCAGGGCCTTTGCACTGATGGTTCGCTGCCTGGCTCCCCCTCCTCCTTCTGTATCCTCCAGAGACCTCCCAGAGCTCCCCAACTGCCAGGGTGATGGCCAGACCCGGGGAGGTCCAGGTCCCCCACAGGCAACAAGCTCCTGAGGACCAGGCCTGTGCCTTGTGCCCAGCAAATTGGGTCAGCAGTGATGGAGCCATGGCCACCCCCAGGGACCGTGGGGAGCCCCACCCAGCAGTGCAGAAAGCCCTGGGGCTCACCCAGTGCCTTGCACAGCTCCGGGTGCTTGACCCCGATGGTCTTCAACCTCTGCAGCAGCTCCGAGGAGGTCAGTTGCCGCACCAAGTACAAGGCCACGGAGTAACTCTGGCGGTGGGGGAGGGGAGCAGAGTCAGGGCTGCGCCAATGGAGGTGGGGTGGGCAGGGGAGGGAGGGCAGAGGGAGGGAGTTCCAGGACCTGCTCACCTTGCCGTAGTTCCCCCAGGTGACGGTGATGCGGTTGGTGGCCGAGGACAGGTACATGAGGTGGGTGAGGTTAATGGGGCGGCACGGCCTCTTGGGCTCCACTCCTGGCTTGTTCGAGGGGTAGTAGCCCTGGAAGCAGACACCATGGCTGCGCCCATCACAAGGTGTTCCATGTGTCCCACCCGCCCCACTCTGCACTCTCTGCCTCGCCCCCACAGCAGATCTGGGGGGCCCACTCACCGGGACCGAGCAGTAGCTGTGGTTGACCTTCACGGCGATGTTGGGTGGGTACTGGTCTTCCTGAGGGCTGCTGGTGTCTGAGTAGCAGATTCTGCAAGGACACCGGGGACCATAGGGCCACGGGCACCTCGGGCAGGGGAGGGCACGCTGGGAGGGGCGGGGAGGACAGATGGGGGGCGAGGGTGGACCCGTATCTAGAGTGGGGCTGCGTGCTGGTGTACCCACGGACAAGGCCAGATAGCGTGTGTGTGTGTGTGTGTGTGTGTGTGTGTGTGTCTCTCTCTCTCTCTCTCTCTCTCTCTCTCTCTCTCTCTCTCACAGGAAGGGAAGGTGGGCAAGGGTCGTGTCCCCACCCACCCCCGGGCCTGGGCCACACCTGGGCTTACCTTAGGACGACCTGCACGGCCTTGACCCCAGGCTGCAGTTCTCTGTGCCGGGGGGAGGAGGGGAGGGTCAATAGCAGGACAGCGCCCAGCAGCCACCTCTGACCCTTCACTGGGGGGACCAGCCAGACGGACTAACCCACTACTTCCTTCCCATGGCGACCGAAGGCCAAGGGTACTGCCTAGAGCGTTCTCTCCTGACATTTACTCACGGGTGATTTGGGCAAATGACCGCCTCTATCTGGAAAATGGGGGGCTGGTACAGATAGTAAGAGGGTTGGTGGGTGTGGGCCTTGTGCCCGAGGAATGGCAACCCTAATGGTGACTTCTATCTCAGCTGGAGATTGAAGGCCTCAGAGAGCAGAGTCAGAGCCCTGGAACCAGCCTGCATCCCTCATCTGCTCACCGGGGGCAGCTCTGCCCCCAGGGGACACTGGGGATGTCTGGGGACATCTGTGGTGGCCACGACTGGGGTGCTCCTGGCGTCAAGGGGGTGCGGGCAGGGATGCTGCTCCACACCCCACAGAGAACGTGCCCTGACCCTGATGTCCGGAGCAGTGAGGAGGGGACCCTGTTAAAGGGGGACGATTGGCCCACCTTGGGGCTGTGGGTCAAAGGTGGTGAGAATGCGCGGGCCATGAGCACGGGGTGGGGGCCACCCTTCCCCGCCACGCTGAGCCCAGGGTCTGCTGCGGGCCTGGCGAAGGCTGCCCTGGGCTGCCACAGAGGCGGGCAGGGGGTGGGCACAGCGCACCTGGAGTTCCGGATCAGCTCCACCTGTCTGGGCGTCAAGGCAAAGATGCACGGGCTCTCCTGAAGCTTCTCGTTATTCTGTGGAACTGGAGACAAATTTGGGGTCAGGGTCACGTCTGTTCCCTGGCGAGGGCGCCGACCACAGTCATTCCTACAGGCCTGGCCCTCTTCAGACTGGGAAGTAGGAAATGGGAAGCTGAGCCCCACCCAGGTGGGATGTATTTGGGGGATCCTGCCCCTTCCTGGGTAAGGAGAACCAAAGCCCATGGTTCAGGGAGCAGTCATGCCCCCCCATGTCCCCCACTGAGGGCCACTCGGGGAGCAGCAGCCTCTTCAGCCCTCTGGGGCTCAGGCATCTACTCAAGAGGACCGAGAACTGCTCGGCGGGGGCAGAAGAGCTTTGCTGGGCCAGCAGGATGCAGCACACCAGGCCGCGTGCCCTCGGGCCAGCCACTTTCTCCAGGTCTGTGAGACACCAGTAACAACTCTGTCCCCAACTCCCAGGGCTGTTCCGGGCATCTGGTGAGCCATGTACCCAACCATGCAGCACTCGGCCCAGGCCCCGCACGTAATGAGTTCTCAGCACGGCACTGCCAGAGGGAATGGGGACAAGTTGAACAAGGTCCTGCCTCTGGCACTCACGGGTTGTCCAAGGAGATATGGAAGTGAACTGGCAGTGAACCTCCAAGTGCACAAAATAAGAGTCACAGAGCAGCCTGGCCTGGCTCACAGCGGGAGGTGTGAGGAGGGCAGCAGGGACAGCACACACAGAGCCCTGCTCGCCATCATGGAGCACTGGGTGAGAGTCTGCCGGGAGAGAGTCTGCCGGGGATGGAGACCTTGGCAGTGAAGGGGATGGAGTCTGCGGGGGATGGAGACCTTGGCTCTTCACTCTCAGTCATAACTGTACTGAGAAGCCCAGGCGAGATCAGAAAGCACTCTGAACTGAACGAGAAAATACAATACTCCAAAACTTGTGAGAGGCAGCTAAAGCAGTTGTGAGAGGGAAAGCTATAGCTTTAAATGCTTCTATTAAAAAAGAATGAAAAGTGTTTGAAATGAATGATGTATGCTTCCTCCACAAGAAGCTAGAAAAAGAAGCCCAAACTAAAAGCCAAAGCCATTAGAAGGGAGAAAATTAAAGATAAAGATGGAAGTCAATGAACCAAAAAGCCAACAACAGAGAAAACCAACAAAGCCAAAGTTCTTTGATACATACCTAGCTAGACTGAATGATAAGATCGTGAGAACACAAACTATCATGAATGAAAGGTGGACATCAGTACAGATTCTATAGCCTTCAATAGGGGGCTGTAACTTCATGCCAATGAATTTGACAATTTAGATGAAATGAACAAACTCTTCCAAAGATGCCAACTATGAAAACTGGCACCAAAACATATAGAAAGTTTGAAAAGCTTTTTATCGGTTAAAAAAACTGAACTCATAATTAAAAACCTTTCCACAAAGGAAACTGCAGGTCCAGCTTGGTGGATTCAATCAGATGTTTAAGGAAGAAACCATATAAACTTTATATAAACTCTTCCAGGGAGTCCCCTGGTGGCCTAGTGGTTAGGATTCTGGGCTTTCACTGCCGGGGCCCAGGTTCAATCCCCGGTCAGGGAACTGAGATCTTGCAAGATGTGCGGCATGGCCAAAAACAAATAAATAAATAAACTCTTCCAGAAACTAGAGGAGGAAGGACACGTCTCAACTCATTTCCCCCCCTCCCCCGGTACGCGGGCCTCTCACTGTTGTGGCCTCTCCCGTTGCGGAGCACAGGCTCCGGACGCGCAGGCTCAGCGGCCACGGCTCACGGGCCAGCCGCTCCACGGCATGTGGGATCTTCCCGGACTGGGGCACGAACCCGTGTCCCCTGCATTGGCAGGCGGACTCTCAACCGCTGCGACACCAGGGAAGCCCCTCAACTCATTTTAATGAGGCCAGCATAACCCTGGTTCCAAAACCTGACAAAAATGCATCAAGAAAGGAAAAACACAGCTGAATATCCCTCATGAACGTGGATGTAAAAAATCCTTAACAAAATTTTAGCAAACAGCCAGGGCCCCTGGGATCTGGCCCTGGAGTGCAAGATTGGTTGAAAACCTCCACACGTCCACTTAAAGTGGCTAAAATGACAAGACCAACAATTCCAAGTGTTGACAAGGACCTGGAGCAACCAGGACTCTCTGCTGGGGGTAGGGGTGGTTGTAACATGGTACAGACACTTTGGAAAACTGTTGGGCAATGACTAGTAAAGTTAAACATACACTTACCCTGTAACCAGCAATCTGCTGTTAGCTATTTCCCAATTAAATGGGAGTATGTCTACAAAAAGACCTGTGCAAGAACGCCTGGCTAATTTATTCCTGGCAGCTCTAAACTGGAAACAACCCAAGTGCCCCACAACGGAAGAACAAATGGACAAGCTGTGGTACATTCATACAGTAAAGCTTGTAGTCCATGCATCGACACGGACGAATCTGAAGCCCCAAAGCTGAGCCAAAGAAGGCAGACACAGAGAAGTACATGCTGCGTGTGCATTATACCACCTTCCTGAACAGGCAAAACTAATCTATGGTGATAGAACTCAGAAGAGAGGCGGCCTCTGGGGGTTGGGGGAAGGCAAGGACTGCCTGGGAGGGGGGCCCCTCGGGAACTTAACGGTGATGGAAATGTTCTGTATTTGGTGGCATTGGGGTTACTCGGTCACATGCATTCTCTAAAACTCAAGTTACGCACTAAATATCTGTGGATTTCGTTGTATGTAAACTATACCTCAATGTTTAAAATTTTAAAACTACACTGAGAAGTGATGATCATTCTGTAACGAATAAAAATATCAAGTCACTGTGTTGTACCCCGAATTAATATTGGATTGTAAGCAATCATACTTCAATTTAAAAATAAATTTGATGAAGCCAAAAAAAAAACCAAAACCAAAAAAAAAACCCCACCAAAACTAAACAAGGGACTTCCCTGGCAGTCCACTGGTTAAGCCTCCGTGCTCCCAATGCAGGGGGTCCGGGTTCGATCCCTGGTCAGGGAACTAGACCCCGGATGCCGCAACTAAGAGTCCACATGACGCAACAAAGATCCTGTGTGCTGCAACTAAGACCCGGCGCAGCCAAAAAAGGAAGATCGGCTCCAGGCCCTATGTGGAGGAATACTATGCTCCCGCGAACACAGGGAGTCACGAATTAAGCAGCTCTTTGTGCTCCGACAGAGACTAATCCCCAAGATGGTTTTAAGTGGAAAGAGCAGGTGCAGAGCAGTGTGTACCTCAGGCTGCTATTTGTGTAACCAAAACCAAGGAGGGGGTCTGTGCAAGAGCCGCCTCTGGGGAAGGTGGGTGCCAGAAGTGGCCACTACCGCAGCCCTGGAGCCGGGGGAGGTAAGGCGTCTGCTCTTTTTATACTGCAAACCCTTTAGGACAGTGGTGGGCAAACTGTCCCTACAAAGGGCTGGAGTGTAAATATTTTCAGCTCGGCAAGCCACACTGTTTCTGCCTCTACGTCCCCACTCTGCCTTGTACCATGAAAGCTGCCGGTGAGGGCGAGCCCGCACCCGCCTGGCGCGGCCTGGGTGGGGGGCGGACAATAGGGAGCCCTGGGGCTGGGCCCAGGCCTGGTCGGCCCACCCCTGCTTCAGAACCTTCTGAATTCCAAAGCGCAGCCTCGGGTAGGCTACTTAAAAAGGAAACACAATTTGAATTTAAAAGCAGCTCGGGCTCAGAAGCCAGAGCTCCCGGGCCGGGGTTCGTACCCCAGCTCTGCTCAGCCACGCCCCCATCCCCACCCAAGCCTGTGCGCCCTCCACGCAAGGGACCAGTTTCTCGGGGTTCACAGTGCTGGGGCCGGAGCTGGCGCTCAGGAAGAGGTGGCTGCTGAAACCGCCACACTGCTGCCGCCAGTTCCTGCTCGTTGTGGAGGGAGGGCTGGTCCCTCCGGAGACCCGGTTGGGGCCCCTGAGAAGGGCTGGCTAACTGGAGGGCTGGGGTGAACGTAGGCTACCTGCAGATGCGCCCAGACCCGCCCGAAGAGCCCCGGGCAATTATTTATGGGGGGAGGGGGTCTCACAACATCTGAGCTGGGCCGCCAAGCCTGGGGGGGCGTGTCAAAAATACTCCCCCCGCCAAAAAAAATACTCCCCCACACCACAGAGTCCCCTGGGAGGCAGGGGAGGGGACGGTGCACCGGCCAGCCAAGGAGCTCTTCCTGCAGAAACCGCGAGAGGGGTTGCCGAAGAACTGGCTGCGCAGTCCCTTTCCCGGAAGGACTCCTATTTCTAGGTGAGCCTGCTGCAGAGGCAGGGGATGCATTCCGAATCCCGATTTTCTGCTGTGCCATCAGCCTGAGGTGGCCGACTGTTCCCCCAGGAAGCCAAGTGGCCAGTGGGAGGCCAGCTGCCAGCTCAGCTGGGACACAGCGGGCAGGGGTCCCCCAAACCCGGACCTGGGCCATCCACCACCAGTGGCAGCCCCACCCTTCCAGCTTTCAGGGCTGAGATTCAGGCGGAGTCCGTGACCCTCACCCTCACCCCCACTATCAGCTCCCTTGGCCAATCCCGTTGTTGAGGATTTCCGAACGCGCCCAGGGAGGTCCCTTCCCCCGCAGTGCTCATCTGATCAGTATGAAGACCCCTTGCCGGTCTCCTGGCTCCCCCCAGCTCTGGGCTTCGGGGGAAGCTCTGTCCCCAGCCCTGGTAGCCTTGATTCCACCGCAGCCACCCTGGGCGCCTCCTTGTGCTCCCCACCTGCCAAGAACATACCTCGGGGCCTTTGCACTCGCCATCCCCTCTTCCAGAACATTCCTCCCCCAACCATCTACACAGCCCTGGTGTGTTTTAAGCCTGTGCAAATGCCACTGGAATGAAGCCTTCCCCGAGTGCTTGTATCTAAAAACTGCACCCTCCACCCCAACCCATCAGCGACACTGGCACTCCCAACCTCCTTCCAGGCTCCATTTTTCTCCCAAACCCTCACCTCCTAAGAATTAACACAATTTTCCCGTGTCTTTGGTTCGTCGTGGACACAGAACCAAAACTACCTCTCCTGTCACCCATGCTGCACAGCAGGGTGGCCATGGGGGTCCCCTGCCAGGCGGCTTGGGGGCTGGGATGAGGTACATGCCCCCCAGCCCCAAGCACACCCAAAGGCCTCAGCCTCAATGCCTCTCCGGGACTAAAGGGAGAACCCCTGCCCCAAGGTCCTCAGGGAGCTGGAATCCCAGGAGGAGCCAGTGGACCAGGGACTCAGCCCCCAGGCTCAATCAGAGACCCCGAAAGAGGGCCTGGCACACGCAGGCGGCTGCCAGGCAGCCTTGCAAACTGTCACCAGGGACGAGTATTTAATGACCTCAGCAGGTGCTCACCACATACTGGGGTGGGGGGGCAGGGTGTTCTGACAAACCAGCAGTCAGGACACACCACACATCCCAGGTTGCACACGCAGACAGAAGGCAACAGCGACAAGAACAAGCGCGTGACTTCATCGCTGTTAACCAGTGTGTTCTATGATGAACACATATTTTTACAAAAGTTTAAATAGAAAGAAAAGAACATTTTAAGAATTCGATCGGGGGACTTCTGGTGGCGCGGTGGTTAAGATTCTGTGTTCCCAATGCAGGGGGCCTGGGTTCGATCCCTGGTCAGGGAACTATATCCCACATACACGCTGCAACTAAGAGTATGCATGCCGCAACTCAGGAGCCCCTGCCTGCCGCAACTGAGACCCGGCGCAACCAAATCAATAAATAAATAATAATTTTTTTTTTAATTTAAAAAAATAAGAGAATTTGATCAGCAGGGACTTCCTCTCATTGGCCTGAAGCCCTTCGGCAGGCAGCCCCTGCCCCTGGGCCCCCGAGGCCCCCTCCTCCAGGCTGAGGCCTGGCCCCAGTGGTGATGGCGGGGGGCGTCCTGGAGGAGGCAGGAAAACAGGTGCCCCAGGCTGGGCGCAGGGGCCTCACAACAGGAGGGGGCGGACGGGTACAAGCCCCAACTAAGGGCTCTGGGTTCGAATCCCAGCTCCTCCACTCACGAGGCGAGGAACCCAGACTTCCTGCTCTTGGGGTTACGGGAGGAACAAGCACTGAAGGAATGACTCAATGTCTTTCTCACTGCAGCCTTCAGGCTGCTCCTCATCTCCAAGCCTTTGCTCACCTACCTCCACCTCACTCTGTCCTCTGGATGCAGTGGGGAACAAGCCAGTCCCAGGCGATCAACAATGCCAGGGTTGGGAGCAAGGCCCCAGAGGAGGAGAGAGTGGTAAGGAGGTGAAAGAGATGAGCTGTAGATCAGGCGATGATGGGGCAGGGAGGGCCATGTGGGTGTCCTGGGAAGAGTGTGACAGACAGAAGGAACAGCACATGCAAAGGCCCTGGGGCAGGACCAAGCCCGGAGTGCTGGAGAAGGCTGGAGCAGAGTAAGCGAGGGTTAGGGTTAGGGTTAGGCCAGGCGAGAGAGAGGAGGTGAGGGGAGGGAGGAGGAACGTGACCAGCTGCTATTCTAAAAGCTTCCTCTGGGGACTTCCCTGGTGGTCCAGTGGCTAAGACTCCACGCTTGCAATGCAGGGGGCCCGAGTTTGATCCCTGTTCAGGGAACTAGATCCCACATGCCACAACTAAGAGCCCGCGTGCCGTAACTAAGACCCAGCGCAGCCAAATAAAAAATTAAATACTGAAAAAAAAAGTAATCATCTTAAAAAAATAATAAAAAATTTAAAAATTAAGAAAAATAAAAGCTTCCTCTGGCTGCTGGGGGTAAAGTGTGTGGGGAAGACACCAGGAAGGAGGTTGGGCAGATTAAAGCCAGGGGCGGGCACAAAGTCGGGGGATCACAGCAGGCGGAGGTGAGCCACCTCTGGCAGGACTTGGGGTGGGCTGGAGGCCTCGCCTGGGACAACCTACACGCCCACCTGAGGGCCCCCTCACAGGTAATGCTGGGTGCTCCCCAAGGCACCCACCTGCTGCAGAGCTGATGGAGCCCCTCCCACCACCATGGGCAGGGGAGGCCCAGCCAGCCCAGTGGGTCAGGCCACCTGCCCCTGGATGCCACAGACAGCCCATGGGCCTGGTGGGTACCACGCTGGGCTGTGGGGCGGCAGGCAGGCCTGCCGCAGGGGTATTATCCACCTCAGAAAGGACGCGAAAGAACAAGACCTGGGAAGCCCTCAGGACAGCCCAGTCGGCCACCGTTCCCCGTGCCCCACCGATCTTGGTTTTTCTGGCCTCTGCCACCCACGTCCAGGCTACTCTCCCTTCCCCAGCCTGCGGCACACCACACTCTGGTCACAATGGCCTCCATTCATGAGCTCTCTCACCACCGGGCCTCTGCCTGGAACACACTCACCCACCCACCCCCTTTGTCCGGCTTGATTGCTACTTATCCCTTGGGTCTCAATAGGATTGTGACCTCCTCCAGGAAGGTTTCCTGACTGCCACCTCCCCACAAATGCACAATAAGGGGGCTCCTGGTACTGACAGCGCCCTGCCCCCCCCCCCGCCCCCGGGGAACCCTGCACTCCCTGACCGGAGCATTCCTCGCCCGTCACCGTTTAATCACCTCTAGGGCACCTTCCTGGCAAAACTCGCCAGGTCAGGGACCCCACTACCTTGCTTGGGCAATACCAGCCAAAGGGCTCGGAGCCTGAATGAGGGACGTATTGATACACTGGCCCTGCCCAGTGGGGACAGGGCTAGACCAGTGGCTCTCCACCAGAGTCAGCGCCGACCACGTCCTGGAGCATAAGGAGAACTGGGGGGCAGCTTGCTCACCCTGCTGGGCCACGGGAGTGGTCCCAGCCCACAAGGCGCTGGCCACAGGACACCGGGAGCCTCGGGGAGCAGCGGTGGGACAGGTCGCGTTTCCTTCCTTCTGCCCGTGGTGAGTCTCATGATGGTACCTCGTCTCCCCCACGCTCCCTGGCCCTGAGGTCTGGGCCTCCCAGAGCGGACACTCAGCCTCTGCCTGCTGACACCCCAAGTGGCCAGGCTTAGGGGACCCTCCGGCCATAAGAGGGTTGAGCCCCAAGCAGCAGTGTTGGACCCGAGACTGCATCCCCGGTCCCTCTGAGTTCTGCTGTGGGTGAGCAGCAAGCGCCTCTGCCCCCGGGGGTGCCTGGCCCAGATGGCTGGGCTCCCTGTTCTGAGAAGAGGCCTGAGGTCCAGAACCTTCGTGTGGTTCAGTACCAGGGCTTCCCCACAGGGAAGCAAGGTGCCAATGGCGCAGAGAGGGGGTCAGAGGAGGGAAGATGGCTGAGCACGCGGCCCCGGAGTCCCTTCCCTCAGGATGCCGTGTGACCTTGGGCTAGTCTCCTGACCTTTCTGGGTGCCAACCCCCAGCCCCCGCTGGAGTGGATCATCTTTCTCCTAAGGTCCTTCCAGCTCCCTGTCTGTGGCTCTATTATTCCCCTCCCCTCCCCCAACCAGAACATTCCCCTCCACGTGATTTATGTCTCCTGTCTGCCTGGCGCGGTCTCCATCCCGGAGCCTGCCTGCGGCTCTTCCGGGGAAATAGGACCAGACTGTTTGGGCCTCGTTTTGGTCGGCAGGGCATGACCAGGGGTGAGGGGGAGGGGAAGCTGGCTAGAGCCTCCTGAGGTGGCTCCTGGCAATGCCAGTGCTGCAGAACTCCCTGTGGGGAGGCGCCCAGGGTGAGGGGTGGGCGGACAGAACTGCTGGTGCTGGAACAGCAGGGACCAGATGGCTTCAGGGCCACCGTCAGCGCTCGATGAGGCCTCCCCCAGGAACCTGGGCAGCCCCCAGGGAGTCCCTGAGGAGATGGGAGTCTCGGGAAAAGGGTACATCCTGGGAGAGGGGCAGGGGAGTGGGTGGGAGCAAAGGCAGGGTGGGGTTGGCCTCTTTGTTCTGAGCCAAGAGCAGAGTGATTCCTGGTGTAGACAGGGGAGCAGACTCTCCCGGAGATCAGGTGACTGGGGTCCCTGGGGGCTCAGGGCAAAGTGATGCATTGTGGGGCGGGAATGGTTGCATGTTTGCGGGCAGGAAGGAAGCCCATGGTCCGGGCAGGGGAGGGAGGCTGCCGGCCCTGAGTTCAAAGTCACCTCCAGTCCCAGGCCCCCGCCCAGCGCCAAGCCCGCCTTGCAGTCTCCCAAGCCCACCTTGCAGCCTCCCTGTAAAAACACAGCCTCCCTGATATAAAGATCGTGCTTGAGTCCTTAGGAAGGAGTCTGAATCTTCAGCTCGACCTCCAGAACCAGCCAGCCAGCCAGGCCTGAGACTCCAAAGCCTGCAGGGGGGGTGGGAGGTCTGGGGAGGTTGGGAGGGGGCAGGGGGATGGGTCCTGGCATCTAGAGAGAGGTTGCGGGAGCAGAGACAGGGAAGGTCATCCTGGAGAAACTCGGGAAGGGGCCCTGGGTCCCCAGTGCTGCCACGTCACCCCCACGATAGGTGCTGGTGAGCCAACCTGCCCCCCACCTGGGGGCTGGCGAGAAACCCCTCCTGGTGTCAGAGAGAAGGCGGGGGAGGGCGGAGCCCCCGGGCCAGAGTGTGGGGCCTCAGACCCCAGGGCCAGGAGCACCTGAAGCACTTTCCTCCACCTCTTACAGCCTCACCTGGAGCCACAGGCCCTCGGAGAGAGCTGTCATCCCTCCCCCACCCCCCACCCAGGGCAGGACGGAGGGGGCCGGTAGGCGCGCCCGGGGCTGGAGCTAAAGCCTGTGTGCAGACAAGGGCCCCCTGGACGATCAAGGCAGGCTGCTGGGTCAGCACGGTTGGGAGGGACTGAGCCGCGGGGCCAAGGGCACGGCGGGTGGGGGCATGGAGGGACCGTGACCTCGGCCACAGCACACAGGGACCGACTCACGACCAGGGCCTACTGTGACGGGCAGCAGGACCCACAGCGTGGGTAGGCTAGGGGCACCACGAGGCTCTGAACAAGGGGTGCTAGAAGTGAACCTCCACAAGGGTGGGGGGCTCTGTCTGCTCCCTGCTGCACCCCCTGATGGGTGCCCACCCAGCAGGTGCTCAGGTATATGCTGTGTGACTGGGTGGGTGATGAGTCGCAGGAGGGGTCTCCAGGAACATTCAGGCACCTGGTAAAACCTCAGGGGTGACAGGAGCCCCATCGCGTTCCACTTGCTCTCTGGAGCCCTGGAGGCCCAGGAAGCTGTGGCTGGTTGGTGTCCTGGCCCCAGAGCTCAGGGCAGCATCTGAGGCTGAGTCCAGGCTGACACCCACTCCCAGCCCTGTCATCAGGGTGGGAGGGGGCTGCTACAGGCCTGATACACAGCAGGCCTGTCCCTCAGTCAACGTAAGGGACAGAGAAACGAGGACAAGGTTCCCCGGCATCATCTCCTCTATCCGCGCTGCACCCCGCCTCTCAGAGGCACACCTGGCCATGTGCTGACGGGCCGGCCCATGTTGACAGGCCTGAACCCGCTGACCGAGGTCACTCCCGCAGGCTACCTACTAGGAAACAGCCTTCCGCAGGGGGCGGGAGGGAAGGTCGAACCTCCAGCCCCTTCGCCACCAGGAGTAAGACCACAGAAGCCAGCCTTGCAGGTGGCCCCCAGTGCCCCCGCCTCCTGGTGGTCCAGCATGGTGGAGCCCTCGCCCACGTTGCACCAGAGTTGGTTCCTCTGACCAGTGGAATGTGGCAGAAGCGAAGATATGCCACTTCCAAGCTGAGGCTGCGAGAGAGCCCTCAGCTTCCAGTGGGGTCATGCACTCACACAGGTGCACATGCTTTCTCTCTCCCTCTTTCCACCGCAGCCCCCCTGCCCCGATCATGGTTCCGAGGGAAGCAAGCCACCACATCATGCTGGGAGGACACTCAGTCAGCCCCCAGAGGCCCAGGCGGCAAGAACTGGGGTTTCCAGCCAGCAGCTGGCAACCACGTGAGTAAGCGCCCCGCCCCCAGCCCCAGTCAAGCCTACTGATTAGGCAGCCCCCCAGCCGACAGGTGGACTATGACCCCCCTGAGCGACCCCAAGCCAGAACCACCCAGCCAGGCCGCTCCCGAGTTCTGACCTTCAGAAACTGAGGTGTCGGCTGTTTCGAGCCACTGGGATTTGGGGTAACTTGTTACATGGCAACAGGTTACTAATTCAAGGACCCCAAGGTGGCCCCTGTGCTTCCTGGGAGGGACAAGCCCCCCTCAGCCCCTCAGCCCTTGCTGCTCCCCAGAAAATGCTCTGGGTTGGCTGCTTGGCTGGCCTTGGGCGCTGGGAGAACTCAGAAGGTGGGGCCGCCCACAGGGGCGGCGGGGACTCACCCAGCTCGGTGGGCTTCAGCAATTCATCCAACATGTTAAAGAAGGGCAACTTCACCAGGCGCACTTCTGGCTTGAGGGTCTTGGCAGGCAACCGTCCGAGTCCGTTTAAGTACTTCCCGTAGAGCACGGGGTAGTCAATGTTGGGGCCCGTGAGGGGAGTCCTGGGCACCGAGCTGGCCCGGTCGTAGGTGGAGTGCATGGTCAGGGGGTCCAAGGGCCGGTGGGGCTGCGGCACGGGCTCCGAGCTCTTCTTGGCGTAGCGTGTCTCGTAGAGTTCCTTGATCTTCTTGAACAGCTCGGGACTACAGTCAAACTGGACCAGCTGGAGAGCCCGGGTGACAAGTTCGTGTTTAAGTCCGCTCTTACTCCGGCCGACAAAACCCAGGAGCATCTGAAGATCAGAGACTCGGAAACTCATCACCATGTTCTGGGGAAGAGCAACCACAAACACACAGGTTCAGAGGGATACGCTGCCAGGGTGAGGGACTGCCTGGGCCAGCTGGGGGGACAGTGAAGTGAGACCCTGCTAGCAGCTGGCCGGCCTGGGGCCCCCAGGAGGAGGAGGCGGCAGCTTCTGCCCCAGTCCCACCGGCAGGCTTGGTCCCACCTCCATGCCTGTGCTCAGGCTGCCGCCTTGCCCTCCCCTGAGGGGCCCCCTCCCCGCTCAGCCCTGCTCCCATCCTCCCCCTCCAACCTTCCTCAGCATCACCAACGCAGCAAAAGCTCGTCTGACTGACCCCCCCCACCCCCAGCTGCTTCTATTTTAGGTCCTCTTTTCCCATCTTCAAGCCTGAAAGCATCCCCAGGGCAGGAACTGGGAATCTTGCTTCTCCATAAACAGCCTCAGTCGCGCTCCAGCTGAGAACACTGATGGCCTCTCTGACCTAGGCCTCTTCGTCAGGGAGGATGGCGGGTCCACCTCATCGGGATGTGGGAAGGACCAGATGAAGCGATGCACGTAAAGCAGAGTGAGCGCTCGACCAAGGTCGGCCACAAACACATTTTCCCTTTGGTCTGGAGCATGGTAGCCACCGCTTGCTTAGTACTGACTCACCTGCCGGGGACTGAGCTGGGCGTGTGATTATGCACTTAATTCTGATCCTTCAAACACCCCTACCAGGTTGGGGTGAGCTCCAGTTACAGACAAGATCCAAACCATACTCTGAAGCCGGGGTGGCTCCTCTCTACCAGGCTGCCCCAGCACCGACTGATTTCAGCTGAGCGCTGCCGAGGCCGTCAAAGCGTCTGCTGGTCCCCCCCACAGGCGTCCTCCCCTTGGTGCTGTGGACACTGGGGCCATCCCGGGCATGGTGGGGTGTGGAGCAGCATCCCTAGCCCCGCGCACTCGATGCCAGAGCTCCCCCAAACCCCAGTCGTGACGACCACAAACGTCCCACAGACATCACCAAATGTCCCCTGGGGGGCAGGATCAGCCCCAACAGAGGAGCGCGGGGATCCAGCAGCCACAGAGGCTATGAACTGACCCGTGGCAAAGTGATGACTGGCCACTATTACCTGGCAGGGCCCCTCCAACGAAATCAGACCAAATACAAGAGAGCAGTGGAGCCCAGTGTTTTCTGTGGGACTGGCTGGCAGTGGCCTGCCCTCCGTGACCCTCTGGGCTCCCCGATAAGCTACATAAGCAAAGTATCCCGGAGGGATGGGCCTGCGGGGTATGGGGGCCACCCGTGCCAAACCCTGAAGCTGACCTGTGATGAGTGAAATGTGGTGGGAAAAAGACACTTCCGGGGTGGGGGATGGAGAAAGAGAAAGTACAAGCGATGACAGTGGACATGGAAAGCTGGCGAGCCTGGGGCAGGACAGCACCCAAAGAAACCAATAAATCACTTAAACTCAACTAGAAAAAGTCTGATGGTCAGAGGTGGGCGGGACCCCCTGCCAGGCTGGTTACGTGCCACAAGGCGCTGCTGTTTCCGGGCTGTCAAAGAGTGAGCTGTGGAATCTGATCGTGGCTCCAGGAGTCAGGAGCCCTAGGTTCAAGCCCAGACCCTGCCCTAGGTTCCCAGATGACCCTGGGTCTGCTGTCAGGCTTCTCCGCACTTTGGACAAGATGGGAACTCTAACGTTCTTTCCAGCTGTACGGCGCCAGGCTCCTGCTGATGGCAGAGGGGTCTGACGGGCCCAACATGACACAGACAAAGGTGCGGGGAGGCCCCATCCTGCCTGCAAAGCTTAGAGGGGGAGGCTTTTCCTGCTGCAGGGTCTTTCTCCTACTCCTGCACTGCAGACGGAGAGCGCCCACCAATGCCAAGCACAAGGGCCTTCATGGTCACTAATCTCACAAGGACTGGTGCCCATTACACAGGTGAGAAAACTGAGGCTCTGAGAGGTAAGCAGCTGGCCCAAGGCCTCCCCGTGCATCCGCAGCAGGGCTAGCAGTATTTGGACTCGGGGCCATCGGGCTCCTGAGGCTGCTTACTTCCACTCACACCCAGCTGCCTGGGAGCCCCTCACTCCCCTGTACACCCGCTGCTTGGGGGCCTAGCAGTCTGCTGGCCCTCCAAGAGTCTGAACACTTTTGAAAACAAAGAGGCTTCGCCTCCCTCGGCCTGACTTCCTACCTTGAACAGAGAAGAAAGGCTTGCAGACAAGATGTTTCTTCTGGAAGAGCCCCAAGGCGCTCCAGGGGAGAGGCAATGTCATATGGAAGCTGACCGCCCACCATGGAGCCAAAGGCAGGTGGGCCTGGCCTTTCAGAGTCTGACCACAGCACATCTTCCTGCCCCTGGGAGCCCCTGCCCCTACCTACCCCTTCCACCAGGTTGGGGCCATCCGGAGCCACCTCATGCACGCGCATCCCGGGGCACACCCCTCGAGCTGCCATATGTTCATGACTCGGATTTCTCAGCAGCTGCCACCACCGAGGAGCCTGCCCTTGACACTGGAAGGGAGGGGGGGCCGCGCAAGCAGGGTGCAAACGTTCAGGAAGAAGCCCCAAGTGCTGCGCAGACCACTTCCTGCCGCGGCTTCATCCTGACCTGCCTGCCCCTCAGATCTGTGTTTATAAACAGCGCCAGGCCCCAACGGCTTCCAGAGCCTCAACTCTGGGCTCCTTCGGAGCCGTGTGGAGAAACAGCAGCTGCGCTGAACTTAACAGGGGCGCCTCTCCAGGAACTAAGAGCTCCGTGCAGAATGCTACACACCCTCTCAGGGAGTTCCCAGACCACTCCCCACCCCCACCCCCAAGCCCCTCCCAGGGGCCTCAGGTTGAGTGTCTCAGATTTCTAAGCTTATCAACAAGCCCCTCGCTCTCCCCTCGGATCAGCCCATTCTGGACCCCAAAAGACAAAGTCTCCGGCTCTCGCTACAAAAGGCTGGGAAAGCACCTAAAAGAGGGGGACATTTCAATGACAGGTAGGCACTCCACAGTGACAGCAAGGGACTGAAGGAGAAAGAAGGCTGCCTAGGATGGGAGCAGGCTGGGCTCACGAGGCTCGTGTTTTAGAGCACTTGAAAAAGGGTCAACTTGATCTAATTGGGGAGGGGGGCCCCAGCCACTGGAAGGTGAAGTAGAGTTCATCAGATCATATTTCAAGGCCCTGGATGATATAAGAGTTCAGATCCTACTCTCTGGCTGGAGTGGGGGTGGGCGCCCAGAGCCACAGCCCCACAGCGGCCTGAGGAGGTTAAATTTCAGGGCTCCAGGGGACTTCAGGCCGCAGGTTGTTGCCTTGGGCTGGCAGAGTTCAGACCTCTGCATCTCTAGGGCAAGTCTCAATTTCTCAAAACTCCGGAGAGAGGCAGCCATGTGTGTGATGCAGGTATATGGAGAGGGCACTCAGGGGTGAATGGGGCTAATACCCTATAATCACAGAACCCTGAGGGCCGCATTTCAGATCCCAGTGGGAAGGGAAGGGAGATGTAAGGAGAGGGAGGAGCAAGAGAAAGAAAACATTTACAGGTCAGGACCCTGGGGAGGGGAGAACAGCAGGGGGAGGGGGCGGTGTCTTGGTCCTGCAAGGTCCGGTCCCCCACCTCCCTGGGATCAACGGCCTTGAGTAAACTTCTCCGGGAAGAACCCTAGCCTAGTCAGGGGCAAGGGTTCTGGAGCCTCACCTCGGGGAGGCATCTGGGAGAAGATACAACCCCGGGAGAGGGATGCTCCCAGCTTAGTCCCAAGAGGATTAAAAGGGGCCCCAAGCTTGAAGAGGTGGCATCTATGGGATGTGGAATGTGGACCCCAAACAGGAATACGGGGGAGAAAGACTAGAAACTAACCACCAGCGTCCCCCAGCGCCGGGAGCCCCCAGCTGTCCCGTCACGTGATCGCCCTCCTAAATACCCTACCCTGCAACCAGCCAGGGACTCTCCAAGGACCGACGTAAGAGACCGGCAAAAAGAGAAGGGTGCCTCAGATGCCAGAGCTGGGGTGCATAAACAGATCTAAAGCAGGGGTTCTGGGGGCTGTGTGGGAAGGGAGTGTGATCTGAGCAGTAGACTCACGATGGGGTAGAGTATAAGGGAAGCAGACAAGGTTTGGAAATGGGAGTCTGATCCTGCGAGTGTGGGGTCCAGAGACCCCAGGAACAGTCCAAAGCAGCACAGATGCTGTCCTGAGGGTAGAGGGAGGAGGAAGGCAGAGCCCAAGACCCAAGGCTGAGAGGAGAGTTATTAGGAAGGCGCCGACACAGGGGCCAGGGCTCAGTCCCATCGGGGAGGGCAAGCTGTTATCGCCGCGCGCACTCCGGGGTGAAGAGGGTGTCGGGAGGGGGGCGGGGCTCTGGGACCAGAGCGGGAGCTGAATATTGGCTCCAAACCCTAGCCTGGGGTAGAGACCCCAAGAGACACACTGTGTTTGGGGGCAGTTCAGGACCCCAGCTCATCACCCCGGATGGTGGAAACGGTGGCAGAAAAGTCAGGGGACCTTTCTGGGCAGGAGTCGCCAACCCCAGCCTGGTCAGCTAGGCGAGGAGGCTGAGACCCAGATGTACCAGCCCACTGTACCATGGGGGGCTGGGAGGCGCAGACACTCCCCCAGGCCAAAGAGCGCCGAACTCGAGGAGTGGACGAGCAGTCCAGTCAGTCATGCTGTCCGGGGGGACTGTACCTCAAGCTGGGAGGCGCGGCCCTGTGCCCGTTCTTAGGAAGGTCCAGACCCCAACCGCTTGAGCTGGAGGTAGGAGAACCCAACCTCCTACCTGGGGGCTGAACCCCTGGCGCGAAAACTGGGGTGAGGTTTGGGGGGCCCCGCCCCCGGCCTCCCCGCGCCCCGCCCGCAACCGGAGCCCCGGGGCCAGGGGCTGGCGAGGGAGCCGGACGCCGAGCCGCGGGCGGGCCGCACTATGGGGCCCCGAGCGGAAGGCGCAGACCTCGGCCGGCCGCCCGGCCCCCGCCCCCCCGCCCGCCCTGGCCGGCGCTGCCGCCGCTCACTCACTTTGGCCTCCACCAGCTCCGCCGCCATCTTGGCCACCAGCGTCCCCCGCGCCGGGAGCCCCCAGCCGTCTCGTCACGTGATCACCCTCCACTCGCGGGCGGGGCCGCCACCGCGGCCAATTAGCACCCGCGCGCCCTCCTCCTCGGGGCGCGCGCGACCGCGCACTGCGCAGGCGCGCGCGGCCACCGCCCGGGCCTCGGGCCAATCAGGGCGGCCCGACACCGCCCCCCCTTCGCTCGCGGCGACCACGCCCACCCCTGGCCGCGTCTGGCTTCTTAAAGGGGCACGAGCCCGGCATAGGTGGGGGTGGGTGCTGAGTCCTGTCTGGGGAGGGAGTAGACAGCGGAGGCGACAACAATGCAGCCAGGTGCCGCGGCCCCCGGCGCGAGGCGGCCTCCAGGTGCGTGACTGGGCGCCCGGCGACGTGGGGGGAGGAGACGGTTGGCCCGCGCAGCGGCCGCCAGTGCGTGCAGTGAGCCGCCTTGGAGCGCAGCGCGGGACAGCCTCGGCTGGCCGGGCGACCCGCGCACTGTACATCCGGGTCCCAGCGCGGCCGAAGGAGCGCGGGCGCTACACCTCCTTGGTTGGCCCCTGGAGGAGAAATGCCAGACCCCCTGCCCAATTCCCGGTATGCCGGCGAACCGCCCCTCCCCACCCCGCCCCCCTAGTTCCGCCTCCCCACCCACAGTAAACCTTTGGAATCTGCACTAACCGGAAACTCCCCTGCTCAAGAGCTCTCCGTGGCTCCCCAGTGCCCACGGGCCGCTGTACTCAAACTTTCGTGTGTCAAAACCTGGAAGCAAGAGGACAGAAACGTGTATTTCAGGGCCCATCCCTTGAGATGATCAATCTCAGGGCAAGAATTAGGCAAAATTAAGACAGCGCCCCAAATGACTCAGTTATCAAGGTAAGTATGTTTGTGCGGTATTTTTAAAAATAAAATTAATGCAAAAAAAATCCATGATGAAGAAAATACTAAAATTTAAGTAAAGAGGGAATCCAACTCCGCAATTGTACAGGTGACCTCCCTCACCTCACACAAACTCTGACTCTGCAGGGTTTTGTTTTACTTTTCCTACACTTTTTTTATTTTGAAGAGGGTGCAGAACTAGCACCCTTCACACTTATGTACCCTTCACCCAGCTTCCCCCAATGATGATATCTCACATTCCTACAGTGTGTTGTCAAAACCAGGAAATTGATGTTGGTACCATACAATCAACTCAGGTACAGATATTTGGATTTCACCGGTTTTGGGGGGTTTTTTTTGAATTTTTATTTTATTTATTTACTTTTGGCTGTGTTGGGCCTTCGTTGCTGCACGCGAGCTTTCTCTAGTTGCTGCGAACAGGGGCTGCTCTTCGTTGCGGTGCGCGGGCTTCTCATTGAGGTGGCTCTTCTTGTTGCGGAGCACAGGCTCTAGGTGTGCGGGCTTCAGTAGTTGTGGCTTGCGGGCTCTAGAGCGTAGGCTCAGTAGTTGTGGTGCACGGGCTTAGTTGCTCCGCGGCATGTGGGATCGTACCGGACCAGGGCTCGAACCTGTGTCCCCTGCATTGGCAGGCAGATTCTTAACCACTGCGCCACCAGGGAAGCCCGATTTCACCGGTTTTTACATGCATGTTTTCGTTGCTGGTGGTGGTGGTCATGTATAGTTTTATGAACTTTGATCACTTATAGATTCTTGCAACCATCACGGTTGGAACAGCTGAAGGTGTGATAATGGTGCTACGGCTATGTTATGGAAAGAGCATTTGTCAGATGAATGGATAAAGAAGATGTGGTTTATACATACAATGGAGTATTACTCAGCTATTAAAAAAAGAATGAAATAATGCCATTTGCAGCAACATGGATGGATCTAGAGGTTATCACACTAAGTGAAGTAAGTCACAAAGAGAAAGGGAAATACCTATGATATCACTTATATGTGGAATCTAAAATATGATACAAATGAACTTATTTGCAAAACAAATAGATTCACAGACATAGAAAACAAATTTATGGTTACCAAAGGGGAAAGGCACTGGTTGGGAGGGTGGGGAGGATAAATTAGGAGTTTGGGATGAACGGATACACACTACCATATGTAAAATAGATACAGAACAAGGTCCTGCTGTATAACACAGGGAACTATATTCAATATCCTGTAATAAACCGTAATGGAAAAGAATCTGGAAAAGAATATACGTATGTATATATGTGTAACTGAGTCACTT
Organism: Grampus griseus; assembly: GCF_964374135.1. NCBI lineage: Eukaryota > Metazoa > Chordata > Mammalia > Artiodactyla > Delphinidae > Grampus > Grampus griseus. The sequence continues at coordinate 169,694,224 of NC_139019.1, forward strand.
TGCTGTACACCAGAAATTAACACAACACTGTAAATCAACTATACTTCAGTACAAAATTAAATAAATAAATAAAATACAAGAGAAAACAATAAAAAGAGTCTTTGTGAAGAATACATGAGGGCAGGGCTTCCCTGGTGGCGCAGTGGTTGAGTGTCCGCCTGCCGATGCAGGGGACGCGGGTTCGTGCCCCAGTCCGGGAAGATCCCACATGCCGCGGAGCTGCTGGGCCCATGACCCATGGCCGCTGAGCCTGCGCGTCCGGAGCCTGTGCTCCGCAGCGGGAGAGGCCACAACAGTGAGAGGCCCGCATACTGCAAAAAAAAAATAAAAATAAAAAAAATAAAAAATAAAGAATACATGAGGGCATATGTACAGAAGAAATGATATAGGATTTGCTTTAAACTAAGGAGGAGGGAATTCCCTGGCAGTCCAGTAGTTAGGACTCTGCTTTCACTGCTGAGGGTCCGGGTCGGGGAACTAAGATCCCACAAGCCACAGGCTGTGTGGCCTGGCCAGGAAAAAAAAAAAGAAAGAAAGAAAGAAAAAAAGAATGAGGAGGGCATGGGGAAAGGTGGATGAAACAAAATGGACTGTAAGTTGTTTATCGTTGAGGCCAGGGTTATGGACTCATGAGGGAGTCATGATATTCAGTAGCTAAGGCTGCTGAGCTCTCACAGAACTACCAGATCAAGCTCTTTCCGTGTGATCAGCATTCTTGTTGACCCCTGTTTTTTGATGATGAAACCCAGGCTCAGACATGGGAAGCAACCTGCCCAGACATAGGCAGAGCCAGAATCTTTTTATTTTTTTAAGATTTAATTAATTAATTAATTTATTTATTTTTGGCTGCATCGGGTCTTAGATGCCGCATGGGGGATCTTTTGTTGAGGCATGCAGGATCTTTCGTTGTGGCACACAGGCTCTTCGTTGTGGCGTGAGGGTTTTCTCTTCTCTAGTTGCGGTGCGCAGGCTCCAGGGTGCGTGGGCTCTGTAGATTGCAGGACTTGGGCTCTAGTTGAGGCGTACCAGCTTAGTTGCCCCGGGGCATGTGGGATCTTAGTTCCTTAACCAGGGATCAAACCCGTGTCCCCTGCATTGTAAGGCAGATTCTTTACCTCTGGACCACCAGGGAAGTCCCCCAGAGCCAGAATCTTAATCCAGGCCTGACCCTCTCCGAAGAGCAGAGTCAAGTGGTAAACTGCATCAGATTCTTCCATCAGATATTCAGTAATAATTTCTCCAAATACCAAACACTTACTACATGCTAGACACTGTTTTTTTCGTTTTTTTGTTTTTTTTTATTTATTTATTTTGTGGTACGCGGGCCTCTCACTGCTGTGGCCTCTCCCGTTGCGGAGCACGGGCTCCGGACGCGCAGGCTCAGCGGCCATAGCTCACAGGCCTAGCCGCTCCGCGGCATGTGGGATCTTCCCAGACCAGGGCACGAACCTGTGTCCCCCGCATCGGCAGGCGGACTCTCAACCACTGCACCACCAGGGAAGCCCTAGACACTGTTTTGAATTAGAGATGGGAAAACATTTTCTGTGAAGGTCCAGATAATAAATATTTTCAGCTTTGTGGGCTACAGCATCTGTAGCAACGACTTAACTCAATGGGCATGGCTGTGTGCCAGTAAAACTTCATTTCTAAACATTGAATTTGAGTTTTATATAATTTTTACATATTATGAAATATTATTCTTTGCTTCAAACAGTGAAAAGAGAAAAAGAAACATTTTTAGCTCAAAGGCTGTACAGAAACAGTTGTCAGGCTAGATTTGGCCCTTCCTTCCTTCCTCCCTCCCTTTCCTCTTTCCTTCCAACCTGCTTTTTTTTTTTTTTTTTTTGGCTGTACACGGGCCTCTCACTGTTGTGGCCTCTGCTGTTGTGGAGCACAGGCTCCGGACGCGCAGGCTCAGTGGCCATGGCTCACGGGCCTAGCTGCTCTGCGGCATGTGGGATCTTCCCTGACCGGGGCACGAACCCATGTCCCCTGCATCGGCAGGCAGACTCTCAACCACTGAGCCACCAGGGAAGCCCCCAAATTGATATTTTTGATTGCTTTACCTGAGGCCTTTCTACAAGGTGATTAGTATTTTATTTTTCAAAATATGAGGAGGAAGAGAAGCTGAGAATATTTAAAACAGCCAGTGTGGAAAATGGCTGGGTTGACTGCCTTTCAGAAAAAGGAGGTCAATTAACCTTTGACCCACCAATTCCACTTTCCACAGAAATCACTGTAATCTGCTGATGGTAACAATACCAGTTAATACTTGCTGTCAAGCCTCGTGTTTTTTGTTGTTGTTGTTGTGTTTTCTTGGCCGCGTTCCCCGACCAGGGTTCGATCCCTTGCATTGGAAGCATGGGTCTTAACCACTGGACTGCCAGAGGAGTCCCAAGCCTTGTTTTAAGCACTTAACATGTGCTACCATTTCATCCTCACACCAACCCCATGAAATAGGTACCATTATTAGGTCTAATTTATAGATGAGAAAACTGAGGTCTTGAGTGGTTATGTGACTTGCCAGTGTCAACTAGGGAAACAAGTACATTGAAATTGCCTTTGAATATTCAGACCCAGGGAAGAGCTGAAGTCACAGCTCAAGTCTGAAGGCTGTCTCCTGGCAGAATTCCTGCTTAGTAAGATCAGTCTTTTTGTGCTAGTCAGGCCTTCAACTGATTGGATAAGGCCTACCCACATTAGGGAGGGGAATCTGCTTTACTTAATAGTCCACTGATTTAAAATATCAATCTCATCTGAAAACACCTCACAGAAACAGCCAGAATAATGTTTGACCAAATATCTGGGCACCATGGCTCAACCAAGCAGACACATAAAATTAACCAGTGGGACTTCCCTGGTGGTCCAGTGGTTAAGGCTCCATGCTTCCACCACAGGGGGCACAGGTTAAATCCGTGGTTGGGGAACTAAGATCCCGCATGCCATGCAGCACGGCCAAAAAAAAAAAATAAAATTAACCAAATTAAAATTAATTAACCCAGGGTAAGATATGATTTGTATTTACAAAGATTCCCCTGGCAGCTGTGGAAAATGGCTGGTGGGGAATCATAACAGAGGCAGGAGGCCAGGGAGGAGGCTGGTGCAGTCACCCAGGCAACTGATGATGGGGTCCTGGACCAGGGTGGGGACCAGGGTGGATGGGGTGAAATGGACAGAGTCAACAGGTTTGTTTTATTTTATTTATTTTAATAAACAAATTTTATTTATTTATTTCATAAATTTATTTATTTATTTTTTGGTTGCGTTGGGTCTTCATTGCTGCCCGGGCTTTCTCTAGTTGTGGCGAGTGAGGGCTACTCTTCTTTGCGGTACGCAGACTTCTCATTGCGGTGGTTTCTCTTGTTGCCGAGCACGGGCTCTAGGGCGCATGGGCTTCAGTAGTTGTGGCGCACAGGCTCAGTAGTTATGGTGCACAGGCTTAGTTGCTCTGCAGCATGTGGGATCTTCCTGGACCAGGGCTCGAACACGTGTCCCCTGCATTGGCAGGCGGATTCTTAACTACTGCGCCACCAGGGAAGTCCACCGGGTTTGTTTTAAATGTAGAATTTAATGAGTTTTAATATCGCTGTGCTCTAATTGTAAAGCATTTCTATCACCCCAAAAAGAAACCCCGTCCCCATTAGCAGTCACTCCCCTGTCCCCTAGGCCCTGACAACCACTAACCCACTTTCTGTCTCTGTGGATTGGCCTGTTCTGGACATTTCATATAAATGGAGTCACACACTACGTGGCTCTTTGTGTCTGGCTTCTCTCGGGTCATCCACATTGTAGCGTGTGTCAGTGCTTCACTCCTCTTTATGGCTTAATAATATCCCACTGTGTGAATGGACCACATTTTATTTTTCCATTCCTCAGCCCCCACCATCTTTTTTTTATTTTATTTATTTTAACATCTTTATTGGGGTATAATTGCTTTACAATGGTGTGTTAGTTTCTTTTTATAACAAAGTGAATTAGTTATACATATACACATGTTCCCATATCTCTTCCCTCTTGCGTCTCCCTCCCTCCCACCCCCACCATCTTTTTTTATTTATGTATATATATATATATATATATATATATTTTTTTTTTTTGGCTGTGTTGGTCTTCCTTTCTGTGCGAGCGGGGGCCACTCTTCATCGCAGGCTCAGTAGTTGTGGCTCATGGGCCTAGTTGCTCTGCTGCATGTGGGGGTCTTCCCAGACCAGGGCTCGAACCCATGTCCCCTGCATTGGCAGGCAGATTCTCAACCACTGCGCCACCAGGGAAGCCCGCCCCCACCATCTTTCTCCTGGAGCAGCACAATCCCCAAGGCCATGCCTCCCCCATGCAGCCCCTCCCCCACCGTGGTCTGTCCTCCCCACAGAAGCCACTAGAGGGCGCCCCCAAGTACCTGAGTCAGGTCCTGCCCCTCCTCTGCCCACAGCCCTCCAGCCTTTCTGGGATCCTACTTCCCTCAGGGTAAAAGCCCAAATCTTCCCTGTGAACCACAAGGCCCTGCCTACCCCCCATCTTCACCTCTCTCCTCTCTCTCTCCCCTTCACTCACTCTGCTTCAGTCAACTCCTAGCTGTTCCTTCAATATGCCAAGCATGGTGCTGCCCCAGGGCCTTTGCGCAAGCTGTTTCTCCCACCTGGAATGCCCTTCCCCCAGACACCCACAATTGCCCCCTCCCTGATCTTCTTCAGGGCTCTGCTCTGATATCTCCTTATGCATGTAAAGTGTTTGCTACCATCCGCCCCCAGTACAGCGTTCCCTAATGCTATTTCACTTCTCTCCATGGCACTTCTCACCATCTGACATATCACATACTTATTTACTGTCCTCCCTGCCATCTCTCACTAAACTATAAGCCCCCCAGGACAGGGATGCTTGTTCTGTGTCCCCAGAACCTCACTCAATGTCAGGAAGACAGGAGGTGCTAAGTATGTGTTGGATGAATGAATACTATCTGCACTCGAAAAATTTAGACCATGTTGTAAATAATCACATATAGGGTTTTTCTCAACCTTGGCACTGTGGACATTGTGGCCAGATCATTGTCTGGGGGGCCGTCCTGGGCACTGTGTGGTATGAAGCAGCCTCCCTGGCCCCCACCCACTTGATGCCAGGAGCCCCCCCCCCAAGCTGTGATAATTACCAAGGTCCCCAGACATGGCCCAGCGTACCCTGAGGGCAAAATCACTCCTGGGTGTGACCCTGTGCTGGAGGGTGAGGATTACCCGTTCCATTTTACAAATGAGGCTTACATCAGGCACAGGAGGTATCAGAGTTCTGCTCATTGGGGTTCTTCACTCATATGCTCCCCTATACCCTGGGGGACCACACATCCCAGGGGCCTGGGATAAGCCTGGTTTACAACCATCATTCTGGTGTAAATCAATTAGTGTCCCTTTTGCTTTCAAACCCGTCCTGATTTGCAGTTTGGTGAATGCCTACATCCACTCAAGCTGGAATCAGGCACAGTGTATGACTCAGCATTCCCACTCCTATGTATGTACCCAACAGAAATGCTGCCAGGACACGTGCTAGAATGTTCCATAGCCGCATTAGTCATAACAGACCCAGCTGGAAACAACCCAAATGCGCACCAACAGTGAAACGGATAAGTAAATTGTGCCAGGGTCTCAGAAAGAGAATGGAGCAGTGAGAACAGGTGAAGTTCAGTCATCCCCAACATGGGTAAACCTTCGTATGAATGTTGACTGCAAGAAGCTGGATTGAAAAGAGACCATGCTGCTGTGACTTCCCTGGTGGTCCAGTGGTTAAGAATCCATCTTGCAATGCAGGGGACACGGGTTCAATCCCTGGTCAGGGAACTAAGATCCCACATGCCGCAGAGCAACTAAGCCCCGTGTGCAGTAACTACTGAGCCCACACACCACAACTAGAGAGAAGCCCACATGCTGCAATGAAAGATCCCGCATGCCGCAACTAAGACCCAACACAGCCAAAAAAATAAGGAATAAGAGTTAAAAACAAGAAAAGGCCATGCTGCATGATTCAAGGTGTATGAAATTCAAAAATAGCCCCCCCCCCCCAGTTTGTGTTGTTGGAAGACAGGATGCTGGGTATCTTTGGGTAGTGACTGGAAGAGACACAGGGGATTTCTGGGGTTTCTGAGGGCTGGTCGTTCTGTATCTTGATTTTCATATTGGCTACTGGCATGTGTTTACTTTGTGAAAGGCATCAGATTTTATACGTTTGATTTATGCCGTTTCTGTATTTTGGTTAAACTTCAATCACAGCTTCAGACTGAGAAAACAAATTTATGGTTACCAAAGGGGAAAGGGGGAGGGGAGGGATAAATTAGGAGTTTGAGATTAACAGTTACACAGTACTATATACGAAAGAGATGAACAATAAGGACCTATTGTAGAGCACAGGGAATTATATGCAATATCTTATAATAACCTGTAGTGGAAAAGAATCTGAAAAAGAATACATACATATATACATATGTATATATATATATAAAAAATTCAATCGCAACTTTGCAAATGTAAAGTGTTCTTATTTAGATGATAAATTATAGAGCCACCCTTCTCCTAGAGCTGGACAGGGTGGTGGGGTGGTCTGAAACTAAGGCCCAGGGGCCGTATCCCCCTCTACTGCCTGTTTGTGTGCCCCAGTGAGCTAAGAATGGTTTTTACATTTTCAAAAAAATTATTTATTTGTTATTTGTTATTTATTTATTTTTTTGGCTGCGTTGGGTCTTCATTGCTGCGCGCAGGCTTTCTCTAGTTGCGGCAAGCAGGGGTTACTCTGTTGCGGTGCGCGGGCTTCTCATTGCGGTGGCTTCTCTTGCTGTGGAGCACAGGCTCTAGGCGTGCGGGCTTCAGTAGTTGTGGCACACGGGCTCAGTAGTTGTGGCACGCGGGCTCTAGAGTGCAGGCTCAGTAGTTGCGGCGCACAGGCTTAGTTGCTCCGCGGCATGTGGGATCTTCCCGGAGCAGGGATCGAACCCCTGTCCCCTGCATTGGCAGGCGGATTCTTAACCACTGCACCACCAGGGAAGTCCCAGAGGGGAATCAAAAGAAGAATCATAGTTCATGTCATGTGAAAATTGTATGAAATTCAAATTTTAGAGCCCATAAATAAAGTTTTATTGGAGCACAGCCATGCCCATTTGAGTATGTGTCATCTCTGGCTGCTTACGTGCAGAGTTGTGTAGCTGTGATCGAAACCGTGTGGCCGGAAAAGCCAAAATGTTTTCTACTTGGCCCTTTTAGAAAAAATGAGCCAACATTTGTCTCAGAGTCATGCCTTGACTGGTCCAGCTAAAGCTGCCCGCTCTGCTTTTTTTTTTTTTTTTTTTTCTGATGGTGCTGCACGGCAAGCCAGATCTTAGTTCCCTGATCAGGGATCTAACCCGCACCCCCTGTAGTGGAAGCACAGACTCTTAACCACTGGACCATCAGGGAAGTACCCCTTCTGCTCTGTTTACACTCAGAGTCACACTGTTTCTTCACTGTGCCTCCCACCTCAGGGTCTTTGTATCTGCTGCTCCCTCTCCCTGGAATGCCATCTCCACTTTGGTCATCTTTCAGGTAACAGTTAAGGAATCACCTCCTCCAGGCAGCCCTCTGGGATCCCCCAGGCTAGATCATAGCCCTCCCTAGTCTATCCTCTCCTTTGCCTCTTCTCTTTCTCCTTCCTGGCACAATTTGAAAGCTTCCATTTGTGCAGATATTTGATTGACTATTTCCTTCACCAGAGGTTCAGCTCCTCGAGGGCAGGGATTCTTTTTTTCCTCTGACAGGCTCCCAGGAAAACATTTGCTAGACGAATGAGTGCCGAGACTGGAGGGATGTGAGGAATTCCAAGCAAAAAGGTTGAGCTGGACTGCAAAACTGATGGGTGTGTTTGCAGGCGGGGAAGGGCGGGGCGGGTGGAAAGTCCCTCAGCCTGAGGTCCCAGGGGCAGATTTGCAAAGAAATGCAAAACAGTTTGCCTAGGGTTCTCAGTGAGTCCCTGTGGACCTGCTGGGAGCCCTCACAGGAGGCGGAGTCGGGAACAGATCCACCTTCACTTACCTTCTAAGAGTCTCAGTTTTAGCCTCTGTAAACTGGATCTGAACAGTGAGAACCTTCTGAAAGGGCCAGCAAATCCGTCTCCTCCGTGAGACCTCTGCACAGTTCAGTGATCTTAGGAACCAACACTGGCCCACCCATTCCCACCATGCAGCCCCACCAGACCTCCCTAAACTCAGCTGTTCAACCATCCAGAGAAGCAGTACACCCCTTCCTAAGGCTATTCCAGAACATTCCATGCTACAGAACATCCCTAGAGCATGTAGTGGGACTACCTAACCCTGAGCTGTGTGCAGTTATCCTGGACCCTGAGAGAAAAGGAGAAATCAATAATACTGGTCCTATCTTTCTTTTTAAAATTAATTAATTATTTTAATTAATTAATTAATTATTTTAATAATTATTAATTATTTTTGGGGTCCTTGTAGCTGCGTGGGCTTTCTCTAGTTGCCGCGAACGTGGTGGGTGGGCTTCTCATTGCGGTGGCTTCTCTTGTTGCGGTGCATGGGCTCTAGGCGCACAGGTTTAGTTGCTCCATGGCATGTGATATCTTCCCAGACCAGGGCTCGAACCCGTGTCCCCTGTATTGGCAGGCGGATTCTTAACCACTGTGCCACCAGGGAAGTCCCTGGTCCTATCTTTCTTTAAAATTTGGATGCTTTGCTCATCATGGACTTTTTTTGCATTTATTTGAAGTTTAAAAAGTGATACTAAAATATAATCATCGGGGACTTCCCTGTCAGTCCAGTGGTTAAGACTCTGCACTTCCACTACAGGGAGCACACGTTCTATCCTGGTTGGGGAACTAAGACCCCACATACCTCGTGGTGCAGTCAAAAAAAAAAAAACAAAAACCATCAGGACTGAGTTTTTTGGAGCTCCCCCCCCTTAAATTTTGTGCCCGAGGAGAGTACCTCGCTCTCCTCAATGCAGCAGGTAGTAAGTGCTAATAAATGCTCCTAGAAGGAATGGTTGCAATATATAAAATCTGGTGTTTCTATCTCACAATGGGGGCTGTTTTAATTTGCTGGGGAGGCCACAACAAAATGCCACAGAATGGGTAAATAAACATCAAATTTATTGTCTCACAGTTCTGGAGGTCAGAAGCCCCAGATCCAGGTGTCGGCAGGCTTGATTTCTGCTGAGGCCTCTCTCCTTGGCCTGCAGATGGCTGCCTTCTTCCTGTGTCCCTGTGTGGTCTCCCCTCTGGGCCTGTCTTTTCCCAATCTCACCAATATGACTGGTGTCATATTAAATTAGGGCCCACCCTAAAGACCTCACTTTAACTTAATTGCTGCTTTCAAACCCTGTCTCTAGGGCTTCCCTGGTGGCGCAGTGGATGAGAGTGCGCCTGCCGATGCAGGGGACGCGGGTTCGTGCCCCGGTGCGGAAAGATTTTACATGCTGAGGAGTGGTGGGGCCTGTGAGCCATGGCCGCTGAGCCTGCGCGTCCGGATCCTGTGCTCTGCAACGGGAGAGGCCACAGCAGTGAGAGGCCTGCGTACTGCCAAAAAAACCCCCCAAACAAACATAAAAACTCTGTCTCTAAATAAAGTTACATTCTGAGGTACTGGGGGGTTAAGACTTTAATATATATGTTTGAGGGAGGGGCACAATTTAGCCCATAACAGGAGCAAACTCTTCAACGGGGCTTAATGTATGCCAGGCACTGTGCTAGGTACTTTATATTAACTTCTTTAAGTCTCGCAAGAGTCCCATAATAGAATAGGTTCTGTTATTATTCAACATTTTACATGAAGGATCCTGAGGCTCAGAGAGATTATGTAACTTGCCCAAGTTCACACAGGCAGCGAGGGCAGAATCTAAACTCATGATTTTTGGTTTCAGATCAACCAAATCTGGAATCCATCTAGGAAGTAATAGTGGAGCAGAGTTGCTCCCTGACTAAACCATGCATTTTTTCTTTTAAATTGTGGTAAAATATACATAACATAAAATTGACCTTTTAAATCATTTTTGAGTGTACAGTTTACTGTATTAAGTACACTCACATTGTTGTGCAGCCATCCCCACCATCTGTCTCCAGGACTTTTCCATTTTTCCAAACGGAAACTCTGTCCCCATGAAACACTGACTCCCGCTCCCCCTGACCCTGGCCTCCACCACTTTACTTTCTGTCCCTTTTGACTCCTGTAGGGACCTTATATAGGTAGAATTATACAATATTTGTCCTTTTTTTTTTTGGCTACACCATGCAGCTTGTGGGATCTTAGTTCCCTGACCAAGGATGAAACCTGGGCCCTCAGTGGTGAAAGCACAGAGTCCTAACCACTGGACCGCAAGGGAATTCCTCAATATTTGTGCTTCTGTGTCCAGCTTATTTCACTGAGCATACCATTTTATCCATGTTGTAGCCTGTGTCAGAATTTCCTTCCTTTTTGGAACGAAATTAGGTTATTTGTAGAGACGTGGATGGATCTAGAGACTGTCATACAGAGTGAACTAAGAAAGAGAAAAACAAATACCGTATATTAACGCATATATGTGGAACCTAGAAAAATGGTACAGATGAACTGGTTTGCAGGGCAGAAATAGTGACACAGATGTAGAGAACGAACATATGGACACCAACGGGGGAAAGTGGTGGGGGTGGGGGTGGGGGTGGGATGAATTGGGAGATTGGGGTTGACATGTATACACTAATATGTATAAAATGGATAACTAATAAGAACCTGTTGTATAAAAAAATAAATACAATAAAATTCAAAAAATAATAATAAAAGTGCCAAAAAAAGAGAGAAGAATTTCCTTCCTTTTTAAGGCTGAGTAATATTCCAGCGTATGGGTGGACCACTAAACTATGCCTTTTTAAGTCACTTGGTTCTGCCCTTATTAGCTGTGTGACCTTGGGGAAATCACTTAACTTCTCTGAGCCTCAATTTGCTCCTGCATAAATGAGCCCACACAAAGCCCAGGGTGTGGGGAGGATTACGTGAATTAATTGGTTTATTATTATTATATTTTGATATTTAGGCTGCACTGGGTCTTAGTTGCGGCCCATGGGATCGTCATTGCAGCATGCAGGATCTTTAGTTGCAGCATGTGGACTCTTAGTTGTGGCGTGCATGCGGGATCCAGCTCCGTGACCAGGGGTCGAACCCGGCTCCCCTGCATTGGGAGCACGGAGTCCAACCCACTGGGCCACCGGGGAAGTCTCGTGAATTAATTGATTTAAAGGGTAGTGATGGGTATCCAATACACGCTCAACAGCATCAAAAGGCAGATGCAAGGGGCGTGCAGTGGCGGCCTCTGGTCAGCAGGAGCCGCTGCCGGTACCTCCGTGTCCGCCCCGCGCCGCAGCGAGCGCACGCGCAGCAGAGCTTTCCTGCAGCGGTTGCTTTTCTTCGTGCTTCTTCCCCGCCCTTTACCCTCAGCTGTATTTATTACTGCAGACCCTGAGCCTGGCTGTCTGCTTTTGCTGTGCTGAAGCCCTGCTCCTCCCCAGGCTTCTGGGTCTGGGGATGGCGGTGGGGAGTTGTCCCCTGCCAACATCTGGCCCCATCTCTGCAGCTGGGGGTGGAACACCTCTGCATGGAGGGTTACAGAGGGGAGGGAATGTCTTAAATTTCCCCATTCCCCTTAAACTCTCCCCGGCCTCTTTAATTTACATTAAGTTAAAATTTCTCAATAAGCAATCTATTCACTTGGGAGCAAATTCAACCCTCTTAACGAGAAAACTTTTGCTTTTAATCTCTGAAATGTTCCAATTTGCAAGGAAGTGCTGTGAAGTGCCTAAGACGGAACCCAGCACACAGTTAGTGCTGAGTGCACTTAAACATTTTAAAAAAATTAAGATAGGGGCTTCCCTGGTGGCGCAGTGGTTGAGAGTCCGCCTGCCGATGCAGGGGACGCGAGTTCGTGCCCCGGTCCGGGAAGATCCCACATGCCGCGGAGCGGCTGGGCCCGTGAGCCATGGCCGCTGAGCCTGCGCGTCCGGAGCCTGTGCTCCGCAACGGGAGAGCCCACAACAGTGAGAGGCCCGCGTACCGCAAAAAAAAAAAAAATTAAGATAAATCATTTATTAAGAATGGGAAACTGGATACCCATCTGCTGAAATCGCGTCCCCCCAACGGCGCATGCGCTTGCCATGTAAAATTAACATAACGTGTCAGGAACACAGGCGCAGGTTAAAGATACGGGATTGAGCTCGGGCATTGACGTCTGCTGCCTGCCACTCTGCGGCTCCGATCCTCGGTCGTTCGGTAGATATTTCTGGAGCAGCTCCTTCCTGCCTCAGTTTCTCCCTGGGTTAAACGCGGGATAGTGACGGCAGTCTTCGATTAAACGAAATCAGGGCTGTGATAGCGCTTTACAAAGCAAAACGCGCAAAGCCTTTGCGGAGAGAGGAGTGCATAGGCTTAGAGTCCAGATCCGAACTTGCATGGCTTTTTACAGACGCACATCTCCTCTTCTCCCAGCGCAGGGAAAGCACTGCAGTCCCCCTCTTTTTGACAGAGTGAATTTAGGGGAAGATTTACAGAAAGGGGTTTATTTACGCTAATGAGAATATCATTAATTGGTGCAAGAAATACTTATGAGCGCCTACTGTGTACCAGGCATTGAGCTGGGCTCTTTACCAAGAATAAAAATACTGAATTGAATGCCAATTCGTTCTCTTGAGCCAGAGATCTGAAATACAGCTGTTTCTTAGGGTCATATTAGGACACAAATGCAAAATAGTCTTCCTGCGCCTCCCCCTGGAGAGAAAATGAAGTAGAAAATGAGATTGCGCATGTAGAAAAGCGCTTAGCCCCGTGCTTGCGACAGGGCAAACCAGTACCTGAAATGTGTTTTATTAATAGTAATGATAGCTAATTAAAAATAGCTGACGTGTATTGAGAACTGTGTCAGGCACGGCGCTAATCCCTGTACATATACTTAGTGAATTTTACTCTCCCCCAGTGAGGTCGTACTGATGACCCCATTGTGCAGATAAGGAAACTGAAGAATAGAAAAATACGAGTATCTACTGTAAGAACACTTAAAGTGGTGGAGCTAATAAGGTGTTTTGTTCACTGCTATATCCACAACACCTATAGCAGTGCCTGGTATCGTAGACGCTCGATCTGTCTTTGTGGAATAAATGAGTGATTAATACCTGCCTTTAAAAAAGCTTTTTTTTTCTTGTAAATAGGTAGTTGCAAAAATGGTACTGAGAGGTCCTTAGTACTCTTACCCCTGTACTGTCATCTTACCTAACATCAAACCGAGGAAATTAACCTTGGTGCAATCTACAGACCCTATTAATATTGTAATCTGCTTTTAATAGGAGTGCTTGGCAGTTTGCAGACTGATGTAGTTGCTATGATATGGTTAATATTCTCAGCTAAAACGGCTCTTCGCTTTTTGCACCTAAGCATTGCATCCGGGAGGCGTGCACCCTGCACCGGGCGGACCACGCCCCAGGGAAAATCCAAGTATGGAACGCAGACCCTCTATATTAGAGCAGCGGCGCCGACGCACAAGGGTTACCCTGTGGGAGGCCGTCCATGCGCCTGCGCGGGGCGTCGCTTCGCCCCGCCCCAGAAGCGGGGTCAGATGACCCGCCCAACCGGCGTCGGCCTATAAAAGCTCGGGTGTTGACGTCAGCGTTCTCTTCCGCCGTCGTCGCCGCCATCCTCGGCGCGGCTAGTCACACTCGGATCTGCCTGGGAGAATCCACCGCCATCCGCCACCATGGTGAGCAGCGCTGTTCAACGGGCGGCCTGAATCGGCGGCGGGGCCTCCGTAGGGCCGGCCCTACCAGGCCTGGAGAACTGTGGCCTCCCTGACTGAGAGGAGACATGGCGGCGGCGGCGGATCCGGCGGGCTCGGGGCTGGGGAAGCGGCTGCCGCCATGTCTGCGCGATGCACTGCTAGCCGAGCTCCGCTTCCGGGGGCGCCGCCGCCTCCAGGACCCCGGGCCCGGCTGGAGCTGGGGCGGAGGCGGGGCGGGGGGTATGATGATGTGGCAGACGCTGTAATGGCGGGCGCCGCGGTGCGAGCGGGGAGAGGGGAGCCGCCTTATGTAACCCGTGGGCTGGGAGTTTGAGTCCGATTTTTTGTCGGGAGCCGGGGGAGGCAAGGAAATGGCAAAAGGAGAGAAGAGTAAGACCTTTAGAAGCGTCTCGTCTTCTGACGTTGTGTAACCTTGGTCCTCCTTGTACCTCCCAGTTGTGAACACCTGATTCCAGAACTACGAGGTGGAGGCTCGTGCCTGTTAGGGCTGCGCAAGCCTCCCACCCGACCGGGGGTGGCATATTTAAGAATCAGGGGCAGGGTGTGTGGCTCTACCTGATTGACCCCCACCCTGCACAGCGAGAGGTGACCTTGGATTTTAAAGAGGCCCTTTGGTTGGGGGAAGGCTGGGGGTATAACCAGTGGCAACACAGTGGGGGGAACTTCAGCTGGACTCTAGATACGTCAATATACTATAAAGGAAATCTGCTGTCATTCTTTGAGACTTACTCCCCAGTACTCATTCTGGGTTGTGACAACCAGCGTCTGGCTTTTCAGGGACGGGGTGAATTGCACTTTTAAAGGGGTGTCAACAGAGAAAGGGGGATCTGGGTGGGAGTTGAGGCAGCGCCAGGACCAGCTCCCTCTGGCCATGGCCTAGCAGTCTCTATTGATCAAGGTCTCAGTGCCAAGCCTCATTCCTGGAGTGCCGGGCCATCCTGAGTCGTCCCCCCGCTCCCCCCCGCCCAGGTGAACTTCACAGTAGACCAGATCCGGGCCATCATGGACAAGAAGGCCAACATCCGAAACATGTCCGTCATCGCCCACGTGGACCATGGCAAGTCCACTCTGACGGATTCCCTGGTGTGCAAGGCGGGTATCATAGCCTCCGCCCGGGCTGGGGAGACCCGCTTCACTGACACCCGGAAGGACGAGCAGGAGCGTTGCATCACCATCAAGTCGACGTGAGCAAAGCCTTGGCACCCTCTGGACAGGGAGGGGGGAGGTGCTTACTCTGAGTCCTTGGGCGGTGGGTAGGGAGGACAGACAGTAGCCAACCCTTTCCTGACAGGTTTCTGGGGAGATGAGCACATTGGGGCTGGGTTTTTGGACTGTGAGAGACAATGGGGCTTCAGCTAGTGAGATGGGAAGCTTTGTCTCCTGTGGGAGAGGCACAGTGATGGGTGGTATTAAGGGGATTTGGAGAGGAGGGGGGCCGAGGGGCTCTTGGCATTGTCTGGAGAAGTCTGGGTGGGTGCTGCTGGCATCCAAGGATGCTGGTAAAGGTCTTGCCTTACCTATGGTGGCTCCCTGTGAGTTTTCTGGCCCCAGATGTTAAGAGGGTGAGAAAACTCCCCTCCCCCGCAAAAAAAAAGAAAAAAAAGAGGCTGTAACAACAGTTGTTTTCATCTGGTAACATCTCCTTGGTCATTGGCTCTGAGACTCGTTTCAGCTGGGGAGGGAAGGGTGAAAGGTAGTCTTTGGGGTTTCTGGATCTTGCCTGATTGTGTAGCAGCTCTTTGGAATCAGGTGTGTTGAGCCTGAGAGGAACCAGGTGGACTCTGGTACCATTGCACCTGTACCAGGGAGGTGGTGGTTCCCGGCAGAGGGTGCTGCAGAGGTAAATGTCCCTGGATAGGATAGCTCTTGTGTGGGAAGTCTGCAGTTCATCTCTAGGGATGAGTAATGCAGGGGGAGGAGACAGGTTGCAGCATCTGTCTGGCTTTTTACTGGATTACAGCCTCACTTCAGGATCAAGAGCATCCACCCTGACTCCCGTGGGCAGGAACCTGGTGGACCACAGGGCTAGTGGGAAACAGGTTAGGAGCCAGGCTGAGGTGTGCCTCCATCCGGGTAACCTGTCGCAATCTCTCAGGGCCATTTCCCTCTTCTACGAGCTCTCAGAGAATGACTTGAACTTCATCAAGCAGAGCAAGGATGGCTCTGGCTTCCTCATCAACCTCATTGACTCCCCTGGGCACGTGGACTTCTCCTCAGAGGTGACAGCCGCCCTCCGTGTCACCGATGGTGCCTTGGTGGTGGTGGACTGCGTGTCGGGTAAGCAGCAGGCTTCCCCACGGATGGCGGGGAACCTGGGGCTGTCCCCTCTTTGGCCGACGGAGACGCCTCATCCCCTGCTGGTCCACAGGCGTGTGCGTGCAGACAGAGACGGTGCTGCGCCAGGCCATTGCCGAGCGCATCAAGCCTGTGCTGATGATGAACAAGATGGACCGGGCCCTGCTTGAGCTGCAGCTGGAGCCCGAGGAGCTCTACCAGACCTTCCAGCGCATCGTGGAGAATGTCAACGTCATCATTTCCACCTACGGGGAGGGCGAGAGCGGCCCCATGGGCAACATCATGGTAAGATTGCCTGACTGCTGAAGTCGGGGTCCCTTGGCGGATCGCCGTCTCCTGCTGTGTTCCTAGTACCCCCTCCCGCTTCTCCCACTGGGTGGGCAGCATTCCTCATGCAGATTGGAAGGGTTGTGGTTTTCTCCTTCAGGGCTGCCCTTGGGAAACCACTGTTGTGAAGCCATGGCCTCCTGGGGATTCTTGGGAGGTTGGAAGGTGAGGTTGCCAGGAACCTTGGAATGGCAAGAAGGCTGGACTTCGGTGGAGGCTGTGGGGTAGCAGCTCAGCCTGCTAACAGAGGGGCATGGGGCAGTGCCTGTGGCATCATCGCACACCCTGTCGTGATGGGGGCAGAGCTGGGCACCCTGTACATGATGACTAAAATTTCTTCACTTTGACCTGACGACTGTTGAAGAAATCCAGTGTCTGAGGGCCGGGGTGCTTGGGGGCTTCATTGATGTGGTTTGTGTCCAACTGTCCCAACTCACAGCTTTCTCCTGCTCTCTCAGATTGACCCTGTCCTCGGTACTGTTGGCTTCGGGTCTGGTCTCCACGGCTGGGCCTTCACTCTGAAGCAGTTTGCAGAGATGTACGTGGCCAAGTTTGCTGCCAAGGGTGAGGGTCAGCTGGGGCCTGCCGAGCGGGCCAAGAAGGTGGAGGACATGATGAAGAAGCTATGGGGAGACCGGTGAGTGCTGGAGACACAGCCCAAGTGTCTGTGGGGTCCTTCACACCTGCATCCCCCCAGATTCCCCTAACTTGGGTTGAGTCTTGTCTGACAGGTACTTTGATCCAGCCAACGGCAAATTCAGCAAGTCAGCCAACAGCCCAGATGGCAAGAAGCTGCCACGGACATTCTGCCAGCTCATCCTGGACCCCATCTTTAAGGTGAGCTGGCGTGTGCTTGATATAGGTAGGCGTCCCTAGGGCTGTCCTTGGGTTCCCTGAGAATCTGGTACCCAACCTGCTGCAGCCAGTAGCAAGATGCCGTGGGGCAAGGCAGGGCCAGGCTGCAGAGGCAGCTCCTGGGACAAGGATGAGGCAGCATGAGGTCAGAACGCCCTCAGGGTTCCACCCTGACAGGGAAGTCTCCCTGCCCCCTGGGCTTCATCATCAGGGGGACCATCAGCCTCCCTGACTGGGCAGCAGGTGAGATGAGGTAGGAGGGTCTAGGGTTTGCAAGCCTGTGAGTTTAGTGAGTGTATGCTCAATATCTGAAAATAGGAAGGGTTTTTTTTTTCTTTTAACAATCTGTCGAGAAGTGTCCCCGTGATTTGCTTAATTGGGTCAGGCCTTTGGCGGTAAGTGAAGATGGCCTTTAAAGCTCCAGAGCAGGAAGCAGGTAGCTTCAGGCTTCCAGTATGTTCCCAAACCCACTTTGCCATGTCTCTTGGGTGTCAGGTGTTTGATGCAATCATGAATTTCAAGAAAGAGGAGACGGCAAAACTGATTGAAAAACTGGACATCAAGTTGGACAGTGAAGATAAAGACAAAGAAGGCAAACCACTTCTGAAGGTGAGTGGAGCGGCCATCCTGTGAGTCCCCATCCCAGCTTGAGTGCCATTTTCTCAGGTAATCAGACAGCTGGCTGTAAGGGTCTCAGTCAGGGCTCCATGCTGGGCCCAGGCTTATATTAGAAGTATCACCAGCAGGAGCTCTGTCACCAGCAGGGATGGGTAGGAGACATCAGCTGTTTTACACTGTTCTTCTAGATTCTTTCTCAAGTCATTTTTTTTGTCCCTCTTTCACATCCCCTACTTTAGGCAGTGATGCGCCGCTGGCTACCTGCCGGGGATGCCCTGCTGCAGATGATTACCATCCACCTGCCCTCCCCTGTGACGGCCCAGAAGTACCGCTGTGAGCTCCTGTACGAGGGGCCCCCAGACGACGAGGCCGCCATGGGTACGTGGGGTGTGCCTGCATCTTGGGATTAGAACGCTGGGCAGAGCTGCAGAATTCTGGAAAGCTGAGCTGCCAGGGAATCAGTTTCCCCTGTGGGGGGTTCCTTTCTCTCTCCTCAGGCATTAAAAGCTGTGACCCCAAAGGCCCTCTTATGATGTACATTTCCAAAATGGTGCCGACCTCTGACAAAGGTCGGTTCTATGCCTTCGGCCGGGTCTTCTCAGGGCTGGTGTCCACCGGCCTGAAGGTCAGGATCATGGGGCCCAACTATACGCCTGGGAAGAAGGAAGACCTATACCTGAAGCCAATCCAGAGGTGAGGTGCTCCGTGAGGCAGAGGGTGCCTAGCAGCCTCCCTTTCGTCCCTCAAGCCAGTGAAGGGGGAAGGGTGAGGGTTATCTGAATGTAGACTTGGCCAGGGGAGGCCCACCAGGAAATAGTGTCTCCTTCTCCCCACTAGGGATTCACAGTGAGACACAGCCCGGAGTTGGGAAGCAGTTAGGCTGAAATTATGGCGGCAGCATACATTTTAAAATACCCAGAGAATAGGCTCTGACCCTAGAGATGTCATGTGGCGGGTGGCCACCCAGTCCAGGTGTGGGTAGTGGGAAGAGCCTCCATTCCTGCTAGTTCCTTGGGGCCCTGACTGTATTGCGACCTGCGAGTGCCGCCGGTTTCCCTGTGGCACGCATGTCTGGCCTGGGTCAGGGTGCAGAGTCCTGCACAGTGCACGTGTTAGTGAGCAGGTGGCTCTGTCCTGGTGTGCAGGAGCCAAAACTGTCATTGAGACCTGGGTCGCAAGATAAATTCAGAGCTTGGCCCAGGGTGGGATGGCACTGCCCCTTCAGACAGGAAGACAGCCGCAGGCTTCAAGACAAAGGAGGCTTGTCTTTGGTCATTTGGGGATCTGCCACCCCAGTGCCGATGCATTGTGGCCTTTTATGTCTCCCCCAGGACAATCCTGATGATGGGCCGCTACGTCGAGCCCATCGAGGACGTGCCTTGTGGCAACATCGTGGGCCTGGTGGGCGTGGACCAGTTCCTGGTGAAGACAGGCACCATCACCACCTTCGAGCATGCCCACAACATGCGGGTGATGAAGTTCAGCGTGAGCCCTGTCGTCAGGGTGGCTGTGGAGGCCAAGAACCCGGCCGACCTGCCCAAGCTGGTGGAAGGCCTGAAGCGGCTGGCCAAGTCGGACCCCATGGTGCAGGTGGGTGGGCCCCGGCTGGAGGCGGATACCTGCGGCAGTGGTGGTTTGTTGGCTTATGTCGTGTGGCTGAGCCGAAAGATTCCGCTGGCTTCTCACACAAGTAGAGATTCCGTGTTGAGAAAACCAGCTGTGCTGGCTACACCTGCCCTGGTAGAGGTGCTGCCCTTAATTTAAATGGTGGTTTTCCACCCAGGAACCCGATTTCTTTCGTAGGCTGCTTGGGTCTTTACAGGCTGGTTGTGCACGGAGGGTCCTTACAGAAGGTTAATGTTGAAAACAAGTAAAGAGGATCCTGCTGTCTTCCCCCCAAAACCCCATTTTGGGAGTCTGCCTTTTCCATCTGGAGGAAAGCTTGGAGCCCGCTTTCTACCTGTCCCTAGAATCCCTTGGGTTTCCCGCATTTGTCCCGGGCTCTGTGCTCAGGCTGACACGTGGCCCTTTTCAGTGCATCATTGAGGAGTCCGGGGAGCACATTATTGCGGGTGCCGGGGAGCTGCATCTGGAGATCTGCCTCAAGGACCTGGAGGAGGACCACGCCTGCATTCCTATCAAGGTGAGGCCTGGCGCTGCTCTGGTGGCTGGAGGCCCGCTGTCCTCAGGACGGAGGGCAAGGCAGGGCCCTGGGTCCAGGCTGGGCTCTGAGGGGCCCATTGACTGGGCCACTCAATTCTCTGTCTTTCCATCTGTTACTGCCAGCTGATATGTGCTGTCGTGACACCAGCTTAGATGCGTTGGCAAGGCTGGAGTGTGAGCGGTCTGCTTCTTAACAAATTTTTTAAAAAGCTCTTGGGAAGTGCAGACACTGAGGCTTATGTAGCCGGCCCCACG
This sequence comes from Grampus griseus, assembly GCF_964374135.1. Taxonomy (NCBI): domain Eukaryota; kingdom Metazoa; phylum Chordata; class Mammalia; order Artiodactyla; family Delphinidae; genus Grampus; species Grampus griseus. The sequence continues at coordinate 169,714,512 of NC_139019.1, forward strand.
CCCAGCTGGTGCGTTCTGGTTTCCATTCTCCTTTTTTTTCCCCACAGAACTGAGCGCAGATCTGTGTCTGGTCTCAGACGTGGATTTGGGTTTCTTTACGTGTGGTTCTCTTTGTTAAGCTTCTGTCTTTTTGTTTCTCTACTTATAGGAATGAAATTTTCTTTTTTCAGGTACGGTGACGGCTTTTCCCCATTATTCTCTATATTAGAAAACTAATATGCTGGGGTGTGGGGTTAGGCCTAGCACTTGTATCTTTTGAGATTTTTTTTCCCAGTTAATACCGCATATGTGGAGTTTCACTGTTTCACCAGCCCTCTTGGCAGCGGGCTTCCTTCTACAAGGGAGTACCTGCACACCTCATGTTTACACAGAAGACGTGCATGGCTCTGTGCCGCCAGATCAAACTCGCTCTGTTTTCTGTGCCACTGCCACTGTTAAGTGGGCCTCGTTATTAGGAAGACCGTCTGTTAAGATGCCTCTCAGGTGTCTGGTTCCTGTGGCAGACCTGACCTGACCTGCATGCTCCTTTTGCAGAAATCCGACCCAGTTGTCTCGTACCGAGAGACCGTCAGTGAGGAGTCTAACGTGCTCTGCCTGTCCAAGTCCCCCAATAAGCACAACAGGCTGTACATGAAGGCACGGCCCTTCCCCGACGGCCTGGCCGAGGACATCGACAAGGGCGAGGTGTCTTCCCGCCAGGAGCTCAAGCAGCGGGCCCGCTACCTAGCTGAGAAGTACGAGTGGGACGTGGCCGAGGCCCGCAAGATCTGGTGCTTTGGCCCTGATGGCACCGGCCCCAACATCCTCACTGACATCACCAAGGGCGTGCAGTACCTCAACGAGATCAAGGACAGTGTGGTGGCCGGCTTCCAGTGGGCCACCAAGGAGGTGAGGGGCTGCTCAGGCACAGCTCTGGTGGGTTTGTCACTGGGGCGTCCTCCTGTCCTTGTTGCCCTGTTGGCAGGGTGGGGCTGTGGTCCTGCCTCCTGGGAAGGGGACCCTAGGGAGGCTGAGATGGTCCCTGTCGGTGAGACCTAGAGGAGCTGGCACAGACACTTCTGGCTGACCTGTTCTCAGGAGCTGCAATAGAAGCGGTTTCTTGATGGTGTTCCCCTTCCTCCATAGGGGGCGCTGTGTGAGGAGAACATGCGGGGCGTGCGCTTCGACGTCCACGATGTGACACTGCACGCGGACGCCATTCACCGCGGTGGCGGCCAGATCATCCCCACGGCCCGGCGCTGCCTGTACGCCAGCGTGCTGACTGCCCAGCCCCGGCTCATGGAGCCCATCTACCTTGTGGAGATCCAGGTGGGGAGGCCTGGCCCCCCCAGCTGCTGCTCCCGGTCCCACCCTGCCCAACAGCTGCTAATAGCCCTTCTTTGCCTGACAGTGTCCAGAACAAGTGGTTGGTGGTATCTACGGTGTGCTGAACAGGAAGCGGGGCCACGTCTTTGAGGAGACCCAGGTGGCCGGCACCCCCATGTTTGTTGTGAAGGCCTACCTGCCTGTCAATGAGTCCTTTGGTAAGTGCCAGTCTGGTGTGGTCCTCAGATGCCTGCTGCCTTTGGGGTGGAGCCCAGCAGACATTCAGCCTATCTGGTCTAGGACGGGATGCATTTCTTTTCTTTTTTTTTTATTATTTATTTGGTCGTGCTGGATCTTAGTTGCGGTAGGCTTGCTCCTTAGTTGTAGCTCACGGGCTCCTTAGTTGTGGCATGCGAACTCGTAGTTGTGGCATTCATGTGGGCTCTCTAGTTCCCTGACCAGGGATTGAACCTGGGCCCGCTGCATTGGGAGTGCAGAGTCTTAACCACTGCGCCACCAAGGGAAGTCCCAGGGGCCCAGTTCTTTCTTGTTGTGCATGGCACAGGGTGGGTCTGATGGGAGCTGTTGCTTTCTGCATCGCAGTTGTGGAGGAGGAGGTGCCTGTTTCTCATTTGGGCCTCTGGACTGTTGAATTAGGGGGAAGGTCCTTGGGCCTGTAAATCTAAGAGCAAAGCCTGCAGAGAAGCTGTGCTGGAGCCCCTGGTTCATCCTGAGAAGGAGCAGGTGGAGACCAGAGGCCCAGGAAGGGCCAGCCTTGCCCCACTTATTAATCAGTAGCCTTTGAGGGAGCCTTTGGGTGAGGGATAGGATAATGGGCCTGACATCTGACATGAGCCAGGTAGTCCAGACTCAGTGATCTTCTGGTGTGGTGTGGGCCTGTGTTCCCACCTTCCCCTCCTGGCCTCCGCCAGGGAGCCGTGAGGCTGCCTGGGCTGCCCGGTGAGCGCCGTTTCTGTGCCTCCTACAGGCTTCACCGCTGACCTGAGGTCCAACACGGGCGGCCAGGCCTTTCCCCAGTGTGTGTTCGACCACTGGCAGATCCTGCCCGGTGACCCCTTCGACAGCACCAGCCGCCCCAGCCAGGTGGTGGCAGAGACGCGCAAGCGCAAAGGCCTGAAGGAAGGCATCCCGGCCCTGGACAACTTCCTGGACAAGTTGTAGGCAGCCTCCCCGCAGCCCGCTGCCTGGTGGGACTCGGGCGCAGCCCCTGCACCCAGGGACAGGTGACCACAGCAACAGCCCCACATTCTCCACGACACCTTGAGGCTGTCCAGACCCAGTAACGCTCTGCCTGACAAGTTTCTGGGGCCCACTCCGTGCCATCGCTCAACATGAACACTTGATGCCGTTTCTTTCGATATTTATTTCTAGATTTCAGACGCAACAGAAGTGCCCTCACGGCATGGACTTATCTGGCCGGTAGGGATGGGGGAGGAGATGGGACACCCAAAGCTTTTTTGTTAAGAGGGAAATTCACATGTCCAAAAAAAGTTAAAAATAAACGCATTAAGAGGTTTATTTGGGTAAATGGCCTGCAGTGGATTTTCCTCCGGAAAGGGGGAAGGAACAGGCGGGTAGATGTTCTCTTTGGACAGAAGCTAGTAGAAGGCAGGAAATCCTGTGCAGTGTCACCATGAGCACCTCCAGCTGTATTAGTGCCATTGGAATAATAAATTTGATATGGTGGTGATTGTGCATGCGTGTCCATGGTCTTTCTCCATCCGCTCAGGCTAGAATGGACTCCCTGTGCCGGTGAGCAAGGCCATTGTTTACGCTCCAATACACAGTGTTCAGTATCACCTCCAAATGTCCAGGGCTGAGGCAGAGGTCCGTGAGACTTCACGTGATCCAGGCGAGTCCAGTTGTCCACCTGTCACGTGGGGCCAGCTGGTGGAACTGTCCTACATCTGTGCTGTTTGCAGGGGCAGCCACTGGCCTCATGTGTCTACTGAGCATTTGAAATGGGGGTAGTGCAAGCCCAGGACCGTTACTTTTAGCTGTAAACATATTTCCATAGTCTGATGACGCTGGTGCTGTCTTAGCAGTCAGTGCAGGCTGGGAAAATTGCCCATGTGCTCAGCTTTGTCCCATCAAAACTTCCCTGTGGTTACTGCAGTGCTGACTAGCACCCTGGGGGCTGACTTGTGCCTGGGTTGTGGGAGGAGCCTCAGTCTAACTTTCATGCTAGGAGCCGCTCTTTGAACAAACAGCAAGGATTCCTTTGTAGGATTCTCTGGATTTGGCTATTCAAACTTTACCCTAAAGATTTGTAACGTTACGCGTGGGTTATCACTCTACATGCCTGTCCTCAGGAAGGCGGATGGGGACAATGAGGTGCTGGTGTGGGGTTCCAGGCCAGGAGGGTGGCCATTGTGCTCCCAGGCTGCCCAGACCTATACCTCCACTAATATGTGTCTTGTTAAGGTATGGAAAGGGGAGGAAAAGAGCTGTAGAAACCTGATGAACGTTGCCTAGAGCCAGATGACCAAGGTCAACATCAGTGATAAGTCAGGATGATACTATGGACCCTTGATAAGGAGTGATGAAAATGGCACTGTATGGTCTTCCTAAAACCCGTCACCCCTCTTTAACCACAAGAAAGACAAATCCCAATTGAGGAAGTAGACCAATCCTCAAAACTGTCTAAGTCATCAAAAACTGGGAAGTGTGAGAAGCTCAAAGCTCAGAGGAACCTAAGGAGACGTAACTAAATGTGACGCGGGATCCTCGAACAGGAGAAGGACATTAGGGAAAAACAAGGAACTCTGAATAAAGTACAGACTGGTTAATAACGTATCACTCTTGGTTCATTAATGGTGACAAATACAAGATGTAATAGGGGAAACTGGATATGGGAGAAAGTGCTGCTTTAGCTGTGCACTTAAGTGTGCTTAGGAGTTAAGAGTGGAGGAAGGCGGTTCCCAGGTAGGAGGAAGAAAGAGCTGGTGCCATCTCAATGAGATGCTTGAGGCGAGAAGGCAAATGGTGTTGGAGTGAAAAAGGGTGAGGGGGGGGGTTGCACGAGGTTAGGGTGGCCAGCAAGGACCAAAAGACACAGGTCCGTGTCAGATGGTATCTGAGCTAGTTCAGCGTGGGCTTTGGGTTCGGGCCTCTCTGGGAATGAATCTCAGTTACGCCTTTGCCAGCTGTGTGACTCCGGGTGGGTTACCTAACCTCTCTGGGGTCTTGTTTCCCTAACTATAGAATGGGTAAAATATTAATGTATTTTACCTCCTCGGGTTGTTGATTGGTAAGCAGTAAGGCTCAATCAATGCTAGCTGTTACCATGTATCTTGAGCTTAAAAGGAGTCACAAAACAATCCTCAAGGGGCTTCCCTGGTTGGCTCAGTGGTTAAAAATCCACCTGCCAGGGCTTCCCTGGTGGTGCAGTGGTTGAGAGTCTGCCTGCTGATGCAGGGGACACGGGTTTGTGCCCCGGTCTGGGAAGATCCCACATGCCGCGGAGCGGCTGGGCCTGTGAGCCATGGCCGCTGAGCCTGCGCGTCCGGAGTCTGTGCTCCGCAACGGGAGAGGCCACGACAGTGAGAGGCCTGCGTACCGCAAAAAGACAAAACAAAAAAGAATCCGCCTGCCAATGCAGAGGACACGGGTTCGAGCCCTGGTCTGGGAAGATCCCACATGCCGCGGAGCAACTAAGCTCTTGCGCCACAACTACTGAGCCTGCGTGCCACAACTACTGAAGCCCGCGCGCTTAGAGCCTGTGCTCCGCAACAAGAGAAGCCACCGCAATGAGAAGCCCGCGCACCGCAACGAAGAGTAGCCCCTGCTCGCCACCACTAGAGAAAGTCCGCACTTAGCAACGAAGACCCAACACAGCCAAAAATAAATACATAAATAAAAATTAAAAAAAAAATCTCAAGCATTAATGGCAACACCAGACCAATCTCCTAATTTGCATCTTTATGTATTTGGAATATGGTTAGCATTTTACAGAGAAGTAAACTGCCACTCAGGGACTAAAGCAGGCCAAGGGTTCACCTCACGGCTGTCATGCCGGAGCTGGGCCTTGGATTCGTGTTATCTCATGCCCAAGGTAGGCAGGAATAGGGATGCAGGATTTCAGCATCCCGTCTCCCAGCTTCAGGACCCCGGTCAGAGGAGAACGGGCGGGGCGGTCCAGGGGCCGGAAGTCGGAAAGCCGACTTCCGTAAGTTTGACAGGCGTTCATTACAGCCAATCACCTGCGGGAAGCCTAGCCTGTGCCAAAGGCGAGGCAGCATTTTGGTGAGGAGGGCGGGACGCGCGAGGGCCTGGGCCTGGAAGGCGGCGGTGGGCGGGCTTCACGAGCGGCGGTCGCACTGACCAATGGGTGGTGGGCTCCACCTCTTGGGGGCGGGCCCTGGAGGGCGCGGTGACGTCGCACGGGTCGGCGCGTCGAGGCAGCCAAGGCTGCGGGGCCTGAGGACGCGGCGGCGGGCAGCGCGGCTGAGGGGCCGGTTCGCGGCGCGGGGCCGAGGAGGGTGCGGAGCGCGCTCGGTCCGAGGCTGGCGGGTTGGGGGGGCCCTTGGGGATCTTAGCGGGGGGGTACGTTTGGGGACCCGTGGGATGACTGGGCGGGAGAAGAAGCTGGGCCGGGGCCTGTGAGGGGCGTGGCGGTCTCTGGGACGCTGGAGCAGGGACGTCAGGGGCTGGGGAGATCTTTGAGGCGTCTCTGAAGGAAGCCGTCGGGGTCTGCCTTGGAGCTTGGGAGAAGGTCGGGGGAGAAGGACGATGGAGGAGACTCTCAGCTGTGGCCCTTTGAGGAGGCCCGTTGGGAGTGTGGAGACCGGGGTGGGGCCTTTGAAACCTGGAGGGGTGCCTTCGGGGACGGGGGGAGGAAGAAGTTAGCTTTGCTAGAACGGTGGAGGTCAGGGGAAGCAAGAGCGGGTCGGGGCCTTTGGAGGAGCTTGGAAACTATTGTCCAGTTCCTGGGGAATTCAGGATTGCGGGGAGCAAGAGATTACCCACAGCGCTGCAGAGGGTGTTAAGAGACCAGCCGAGGAGGAGGGGTTAGTGGGTAAGGGAAAGAGGGGTTGAGGCCGCTGATGGGTAGGGAGATGGAAGCGTGTTGGAGGTCTGGCAGGGAATCAGGGAGCCCCAGCGTTTGGGGGTGTGAAGAGTGTGGGGAACTTGCAGGAGTGTGTGGGGCTCTGGACAAGCAGGTTGGGAGAAGCCTAGGAGGGAGAGGCAGAAGAAGACTGCGGTGCTGTGTGCGGAAGCAGAGATCTGTGGCTGGGAGCTATGGGGGTGGAGGTGGCACAGCTGGGCTAACACTGACCTCGGGGCGGTGTGGTATCTAAATGAGCCGACACATGGAATTGACCCGCCCACCAGTTGCAAGTGCTTTCTACAATGACCGTGGAATTTCAGCATGGTGTGATGTGAAACCTCTTTTGGGGGAGCAGGTCACTCCATTGACCTAGAAATAATGGCTGGCATCTCACTCCTTTCTTATTTCCCTGTCTCCTCCTCCAGGGTCACGGCTAGAGGACTCCCTGAGGTCCTGTCCCCCGGGCCACTGTGACTGGGTTTGCACTGGAGTGGAAGGTGCTGGAAGGCAGACCGGCCGCTATGTCCACATTCAGGCAGGAAGATGTGGAAGACCACTATGAGATGGGGGAGGAGCTGGGCAGGTGAGTTCTCCCCTCTGATGGGGCTCCGACCAGGGGAGAGACCCGCTGTGGGGTTTTCTGGGTGTATCTCCTCTCCTGTCCTTTATCCCACTCTCCAAGAAGGGATGAGTCGATATCATGTGCTGTGGAACGAGTTTGGGCTTTGGAGTCAGTCAGTCTGGGCCTGGAATTCTTGCTCTGACATCCTCTGTGCATTTCCTTTGGGGAGAAACATAACTGAGCACAAATGGCACCTAATACGGTGCTTGGAATTGGCGTGAGAGCAGTAGATGTTGGCAGGTTTTGTTGGTGAGGGTCTGTCCCTCTCTTTAATCCTCTCTTGTGGGAGGGCAGTTGAGTCTCCCCGGCTCTCGTACGTTTCCAGGGAAGGCCTCCCGTCTGGGCCTACACCCTTGCCAATGGTTGGCATTCTTGTGGGAAAGAGCGGAGGTTTCCCGATCCAGCCAGCAGCTGATTTCCTGCTGGGCTGGGCCTTGGAGCGTCCCCTGGGAGTGCCCCCTCCCCCCACTCCCCTCAGACCTGCCAGGCACCATCCTCCCCCCCACCCCACAGAGCTTCAGACCTTATTTGGTGAGTTTGTTGCTGGCCAGCCCCATGATGTCACCAGAATGGAATGTAAATAACTGAGCCATAACTGAGCTGTTCATCAGGCCTTTGCTGAGAGAGTGTATGGGGCTCATTTAGGATTCTGAAGTCCCTCCTTTAGGAATTTCCTCCGATAGAGTGGTAGAGAATGCAGGCCGTCTCCCCACCCCCAAAAAAGTCTCAGACTCTGTTGTTGAAAATGTATTAGGACCTGCTGCTGAGAGTAGTTTGGCAAAAGTCAGCAAAAATACCATGTATGTTCCCTTTAACCCACTGATTCTGCTGCTAGGAGTTAATTCCGTGGAAGTAGTACGTACATGGACCTAAGGATCTAGGGACAGGGAGAGTTGCTATAAGGACTTTCTGTGAGCAAAAGACAGGAAGCCTCTTCAGTGCCTGTCACAGCACCATAGCCTCATCGATGGAATATTACGCAGCCATTAGAAAGAGCCTGAAAAGAAACAAAATTGAGTTATCTGTAGTGAGGTGGATGGACCTAGAGTCTGTCATAGAGTGAAGTAAGAAAGAGAAAAACAAATGCTGTATGCTAACACAGATATATGGAATCTAAAAAAAAAAAAAAATGGTTCTGAAGAACCTAGGGGCAGGACAGGAATAAAGACGCAGACATAGAGAATGGACTTGAGGACACGGGGAGGGGAAGGGGAAGCTGGGACGAAGTGAGAGAGTAGCATGGCCTTATATATACTACTGAATGTAAAATAGATAGCTAGTGGGAAGCAGCCGCATAGCACAGGGAGATCAGCTTGGTGCTTTGTGACCACCTAGAACGGTGGGATAGGGAGGGTGGGAGGGAGACGCAAGAGGGAGGGGATATGGGGATATATGTATATGTATAGCTGATTCACTTTATTATACAGTAGAAACTAACACACCATTGTAAAGCAATTATACTCCAATGAAAATGTTAAATAAAAAAAAGAGCCCAGCAACTTGTATAATGCAAGCCTTGTAGGGAGTTTATTGAAATTTTCTAGTAGCTGTGTCAATTTTAATAATTTTTTAAATAATTAACCTTTTTTAAATTAAATTTTAAAAATTTATTTATTTGGCTGCACTGGGTCTTGGTTGCGGCACGTGGGATCTTTGTTGCGGCATGCGGGGTCTTCAGTTGTGGCTTGCGGACTTCTTAGTTGTGGCATGCATGAGGGATCTAGTTGCCTGACTGGAGATCGAACCCAGGCCCCCTACATTGGGAGCGTGGAGTCTTAGCCACTGGACCGCCAGGGAAGTCCTAATTTTAATGATTTTAATAATGTATTTTATTTAACCCAATATGTCAAACTGTTATCATTTTGCTTGTGATCATTATAGAAATTACTAATGAAATAGTTTACTGCCTTTTATTGATGTGCACCTTTGAAATCTGGTGTGTCTTGTACACTCACAGCACATGTCAATTCGAATGGGCTGGACAGCTCCATGTGGCCAGTAGCTGCCATCTTGGACAGCGCTGCCCTATGTAATGATCCGGAACATTCTTGGAGACACATGAGGTGAAGGATTAATGCCACAGAACACTGTGCATACTGTGCTGCAATTTGTATAAATTACAGATGTTTGGACATCTGAGTCCTGGGCTGTTTTTTTGTTACATTTCCATTCATCTGTGAAAGGCCCTGCCAGGCAGGTACTGTTATTATCCTCATTTTATAGATAAAGAAACTGAGGCTGAGAGCAGGGAAGCGTCTTGCCCAAGGCTATACAGACTAAAAGTGGCCAGGCAGGATTCAGACCTTGAGGCCACGCCCTGCCGGCTGCAAAGCCCAGGCGTGCTGGAGCCAGTGCTGGAACCAGAGGTGGGCGTCCAGCTTCTTCTGCCTGTCTCGAGCAAAGCACGGTCATGTTTCCTTGTCCCAAGAGTCACGGGCTGAATGAACTGGGAGTGAGTTTCTTTGTGCGCCTGTGCAGATGTGTATGGAGGGTTCTTTCCTCCTAATTCAAGTCACCTGGACAGTCTTGGGAAATAAATGAATCTGTTGTTGGTCATTGTAGACCTCCAGCCTGGCTTCCACGTCATGGAGAGCTGTGTGTGTCTGTATTCGTCAGCTCGGGCTGCTGTAGCAAAGTGCCTCAGACTGGAGGGCCTGAACAGTGGAGGTTGATTCTCTCACGGTGCTGAAGGCTGGACGTCCAAGGTCGAGGTGTCAGCAGGCTTGGTTCCCTCTGAGGCCTCTCTCCTTGGTGTGTAGACGGCTGCCTTCTCCCCATGTCCTCACATTTTCTTCCTCTGTGCATGTCTGTATCCTAATCTCCTGTCCTTATTATAATCTCCTTATAAGGACACCAGTCATACTGGATTAGGACCCACGCCAGTGATCTCATTTGTACTTAATTACCTCACATTTTGAGGTTCTGGGGGTTAGGATTTTGGGGGACACAATTCAGCACCTAACAGTGTCTTTGTCCCTCTTCCCATGAACTCTTTCTTTGTTAGTTTTTTTGTTAGTTCAGCTTGGAATAAAGCTAGAGGGGAGAAAAATCCTTGTATTTGAGAATTAGGCCACACGTCCAGTGCTTAGCAGCGTTCCTGGCACGTGGCGAACACTCAGCCCTCGAAGTTATTACCGTCAGGCGTCATCGTGGGATGGAAGGTGGACCTGGAAGAACTTGCTTGGTTGATGTCGGCAGAGGGGAGGGGGAAAGGCCTTTCAGGTGTGGGGAATGTTAGCTAAGATGTGGAGGTGGGGGCAAGAGCATAGCGTGGATTTCTGAGCGGGGGGCGAGGCTTGATCAGGGACACTTGACACTTCTCGTCTGACCTGTGCTCTTGGCTTTTATACTAGTGTTTGAGTGTCTTGTTGCTGCTGTAACAAATTACCAGAACTTAGTGGCTTAGAAGAACACCCATTTATTATCATAAAGGTCTGGGAGTCAGGAGTCTAAAATGGACCTGCAGGGCTGGTCCTTCCGGAGGCTCCAGGGCAGCATTGGTTCCTGCCTTTTCCAGCTTCTAGAGGCGCCGCATCCCTGGCTCGCAACCTCTCCTGCATCCTCACAGCCAGCAGCGCAGCATCTCCCATCTCGCTCTGCCTCTGATCCTCCCGCCTCCCTCTTACAAGGACCCTGTGATGACACTGGGCCCCCCAGGGAATCCAAGGTCATCCCCATCTCAGGGGCCTTAACTTAATTCTGTCTGTAAAGGCCCTCTGCCCCATGAGATGACGTGTCCACAGGTTCTGGGGATTCGGATGTGGACCCTTACTTAGCCTACCTTGGTTGGTAATAATTTGCACTCCCCACCTTGATCCTCACCTGCCTGAGTGTGCTCGGAGCATGTCTGCAGTGGTTTGCCGTGGGCGCCTTTGTGTCTTGATGCTCACGAGGGCAGCGCTTCAGGTGTTTGCTGGCTGCAGGTGGTCCTGGGCATCCCAGTGAGGTCCACTTACTGGGACACACCCAGTTGGGTCCCTTGGCTTTTCTGAGGGCCCTGCTGGCTTGGCAGAGGCGCCCCTCACTCGTTTCTCGTTCTGTCTGGCCTGTCCTCCCTGTGCTGTCACCAACTTAAGAGACCCCTCCTGTCCCCAAGGCCCGTCTGCACAATTCCTTCCTCTGCGTGCTCGTCCCCCATTTCCACAAGATGTCACGTAGTCACCTAGTCTCCTTTCCCTTGACCCCCAGTGGCGCCTGGTTGATGTTTCTTGTCTGGAATGTGTGCCTTCTGTCTTAGAATTAATTTCTCTGCTCACGTGTGTGTTCATGTATCCTCTGGAGGCTGGGGTGCACGACCCATGGCCTTTGGGCCACATCCGGCCCTCACCTAGTTCAGTATGGCCCGCCCACAAACGTAGGATGGTTTTTTCCTTGTTCAAAGGGTTATAAAAACACACAAGAATTGTGACAGAGACCACATAGCCCGTAAAGCTTAAAATATTTACCCTCTGGCCTTTTTCACTCAATTCTTGAGTGAAAGCAAGTTAACGTAAGTTCCTAGATAACGAAAGAATACGGACATTGGACAGCTCCCTGGAGTGCAGTAAAGAGAGTTTCTCTTTCTCTTCAGATACCAGGGGTCTTGAGATACAAGTCACACACCATACAATTTACTCATTTAAAGTGTACAATTTAATGATCTTTCGTACATTCACAGGGTCTTACAACCATCACCATTAAATACTTTCAGAACGTTTCCATCACTCCAAAAGGAAACCTAATCCCCATGAGCAGGCACACCCCCATTCCCTCCCCCAGCCCAACAACCAGGAATCCACCCCCTGTGTCTGTGGATTTGCCTGTTCTGGACGTTTCCCACCAATGGAATCACACCCTGTGTGTCCTTCTGTGTCTGGTTTCTCTCACTGAGCAGTGTTCTCAGGGTCCATCCACGTTGCAGCGAGTGTCAGTGCCTCTCTCCTCTTCATGGCTGAGTGATGTGCCCGTGTGTGGAGGGACCACATTTTGTGTATCCGTCATCCGTTGAGGGACATTTGGGTTATTTCCATCTTATGGCTACTGTGAATAATGGTGCTGTGCACATTTGTGTGCAAGTTTCTGTGGAGCGATGTTCCTGGGTCCGATGGTAACTCCATGTTTCACCTTTTGAGGAACCGCCAGACTGTTTTCCACTGTGGCTGCCCCGTCTCACACTCCTACCAGCCATGCACCTGGGTTCTGGTTTCTCCACATCCTCACTCTTCTCTCTTGTTGTGAAAATGTGTGTACTTCTTTCACTCTGCCTATTGAATAAGAAGCTCTTTTTTTTTAAAGTGATAGACATCCTTTTATTTATTTATTTTTTGGCAGAGCCACATGGCATGCGGGATCTTAGTTCCCCGACTAGGGATTGGCCCCGTGCCCCCTGCACTGGGAGCATGGAGTCTTAAACACTTGCACTCCAGGGAAGTCCCTGAATAAGAAGCTCTTTTGAACTCAGTGGTTTTTTATCTTTTCTTAGATTTTAAACAATGATGAAATAACGCTGTGAGAAGTTGAATCTTATAGAGTCATATCAAATAAAAAGTAAAAACCCCTTTTCACTGCCCTCAGTCGCGCTCCTCAGAGATGTCTCTTGCTCACAGCTTGGTGTGTGTCCTTCAGACCTCTTTTCCGGCATCTATACACATAAACATACCTGTATAGGTGGGTACAGCATGTACCTTTTTTACCCAGAAAAATCTTGTTCCTTGTGTTATCCTGCAGTTGTCTTCACTGAGCCGGTCTTCACGGGTATCTGTCTTTTCTTTTCTTTTTTTAAAATTATTTTATTATTTTAACTATTTATCTTTGGCTGCGTTGGGTCTTCGTTGCTGCGCATGGGCTTTCTCTAGTTGCAGTGAGCAGGGGCTACTCTTCGTTGCGGTGCACAGCCTTCACATTGCCATGGCTCTTCTTGTTGCAGAGCACGGGCTCTAGGCACGCGGACTTCAGTAGTTGTGGCACACGGGCTCAGTAGTTGTGGCTCGCGGGCTCTAGAGCGCAGGCTTAGTAGTTGTGGCGCACGGGCGTAGTTGCTGTGCGGCATTTGGGATCTTCCCAGACCAGGGCTTGAACCCATGCCCCCTGCATTGGCAGGTGGATTCTTAACCACTGCACCACCCAGGAAGTCCATGGGTGTCTTTCTGGTCAGCACGTGGAGAGTCGTTCTTTTCCAAGACTGCGAAAATTCTGCCTGACTTACCATGATGGGAGTCCAGCTCCCTTTTGATAAACGTGGAGCTGTTTCTGTTCTTTCACTGCTGCAGAAACGCCAGGTAGCCACTGTATTATGCACCAATTTGCACTCGCGTGGGAGCACCCCTGCTGGGTGGGGTGCATTCTCCAGCTGGTGGGGTGCACCTCAGCATGGCGCCAGGAGCTGGGACGAACTGTCCCAGGAGGTTGCGTCATCCGAGCGCGGCCTGGTCCCAAGAGTCCTGTGTCCCTCTCGGCGCCCACTCCCCACTCTCCCCTCCCCCTCTGTCCCTGCAGCGGCCAGTTTGCGATTGTGCGGAAATGCCGGCAGAAGGGCACCGGGAAGGAGTACGCGGCCAAGTTCATCAAGAAGCGCCGCTTGTCGTCCAGCCGCCGGGGGGTCAGCCGGGAGGAGATCGAGCGGGAGGTGAACATCCTGCGGGAGATCCGGCACCCCAACATCATCACGCTGCACGACATCTTTGAGAACAAGACCGACGTGGTGCTCATCCTGGAGCTGGTCTCGGGCGGGGAGCTCTTCGATTTCCTGGCGGAGAAGGAGTCGCTGACAGAGGACGAGGCCACCCAGTTCCTCAAGCAGATCCTGGACGGCGTCCATTACCTGCACTCCAAGCGTATCGCCCACTTCGACCTCAAGGTAGCCCCGCTGGGCCCTCAGGACAAAGCTGGGGACCAGCCTGACCAGGGAGGGTGAGGATGGGGGCCGAGAGGGTCCACCTCCCCTCGGCACAGGATGTCCTTGCCCGGGGCACTGGGGAGACGGACTGGCTCAGGCCTGGACCTGTGCGGGGTCAGCCTGCACAAACCCCGCATGCTGGGATTGGGAGGTGCTCAGGGACAACCTGGTGCTGTTCCCTGAGGTGGCGGGCCAGCAGCAGCACTGCCTCCTGCCCAGCACCCTGCCTTCCCGCCCTGCCTCCAGCCAGAGAACATCATGCTCCTGGACAAAAATGTGCCCAACCCGCGGATCAAGCTCATCGACTTTGGCATCGCCCACAAAATCGAAGCAGGGAACGAGTTCAAGAACATCTTTGGCACCCCGGAGTTCGTGGGTAAGGCCCGGTGTGGGCCTTGGGGGCACTGGAGGATTTCTAGCTGGCATGGGGTGAGGCACGCCCACTGGCCTCAGGTTTCCCTTCCTGGCCCTGGCGCTGGACACGGGGAACTTAAGGCCTGGCGTTGGTGCTGTCACCGTCCCGGCTTTCCCTGCCGAGGGCCAGCCTTGCCTGAGTGGGCACTGTCCGCTGGTTCCCCCTTAGCCATACCCGGCACCTGACCCTATCTCCCTGTCTCTGCAGCTCCCGAGATTGTCAACTACGAGCCCCTGGGTCTGGAGGCGGACATGTGGTGAGTGGGGGGTGGCGGGCCCAGGGCTGCCCTCGTTGCTTCTCCTCAGGGCATCCCCCATCTGTCCCCAGGAGCTGCCGGTCACAGCCGCAGGCCGGGGTGTAGCCTGTTTTCCTGGTCTTGGAGCTGTGGGGCAGGGGCAGGACAGACTGCTGCCTTAGAACAGGGTTGGCCGACGACCCAGGCCCATGAGCTCGGAATGGTTCTCACGTTTCTGGAGGGTGTTAAAAACACACAAACGTGTGGCAGAGACCATCTGTGGCCCCCAAAGCCCCGCTCAGCGTCTCGCCCTTTAGAGAAGGAGTTTGCCAGCCCTACCCTCGGCCACAGCAGCCCCGTCGAGGGCCCCACGTCTGTGGTGCCTTTGGGCTCTGTCCACACCGCCCCGACCCCGGCCAGTTTGAGCCTGAACAGGCAGGTGTGGTCAAAGGCGCTTCCGTGTCCAGTCCTGAGACCCTCTGAGCAGAGCGAGGGCCTTGCTGGGGGCTGTGCAGCCCCTGGAGGGAGAGGGTCCCTGGGGCTGATGGGCCTGCTGCCGACCGGGCTCTGGGCCCCCCAGCCCCCTTGGGGCTCTGGGGTTGGGGTGCTGTGCCCCTGGCTGAGCTGACCCCCATCTCTTCTGTGTGTTCTCTTCCAGGAGCATTGGCGTCATCACCTACATCCTGTGAGTACCTGCTCGGCACTTCCTGCCCCCTCCCGGGGCCCTGCTGGGTCAAGAGGAGGGTAGGGAGGCTTCTGTGTGGGGACAGCAAGTGGAAGGCAGCACCCTCAGTTCTCTGACGTGTCGCGGCACTTGGGAACTCTGGATGGATGGACGAATGCATGAGTGAATGAATGAATTTGTGCAGGAGAGAGAGGTGTGTTCAGGAGAGTTCAGAAGGCAGGGCCTCATCGTGTGAAACAACCGTGCAAGGCCCTGGGCCGGGACGGCATGTCCCCGTCATCCTCCGGCTGGCAGCTCCTAGGCATGGTGGACTCAGTCACGGGCCTGTTGGAGGGTAACTCAGCCTCCAGCCCCTCCCCTTCCTGGAGGTCAGGGGTGAGGATGAAAGTTCCATCACTGTAACCCCACTTGCTGGTTCCCTGGCCACCGGCCCCCTCCTTAGGGCCGTTCCACAGTCACCTCAGTGGCATCAACTCAGGTGTGGTTGGAGGGGGCTTGTTGTGAACAACAAAAACACTCCTTTCATCTCAAACCCCGAGCTGTTTTAGGAAAGGGAACAAAGACCAAATATTATAACAGAAGATGCTGCCACCTTGGGTTTTAGGAAATGACAAGGGTTTTTGGATCTGTGTACTGAGGATTGGAGTGAAGACCACATACACATTTGTCACCCTAAGTCACAGCATCACGTACCCATAACCTCACAGTGTGGTGCTGTGGCCTCAGTGCAGCATGTCTGGAAGACACATGACGTCTGCAGTGTCGGCCAGGACTCCCCGCCACCTCCCCCCAAAGTTAGCCGTTTTCCCTCTAACTACTACACGCTTCAGGGAAGTGCTTCGAGGCTGTGCGTCTACGTAGCTGCCTTGAGATTCTGCAGAGATTTTGCCCACTCGTTTCAGCACCCCTCACTGGCTGGGCAGTGGAGTTTCACTGCCTCTGGTTGGAGGCTGGGCACAGTTGTGGTTGGTGGCCCGGGGCCCGGCATCGCCCTTCCTCCACGTCTGCCCCCTTTATGGGCATGGCGGAGTCGGGTGGTGGCCTGGGCAGTGGCCTTGTTGTGGGGTGACTGCAGGGATGTCCGGCCCCACTGAGCCCGGTGTCCGCCTTCCAGTTTGAGTGGCGCGTCACCATTCCTGGGAGAGACCAAGCAGGAGACCCTGACCAACATCTCGGCCGTGAACTACGACTTTGACGAGGAGTACTTCAGCAACACCAGCGAGCTGGCCAAGGACTTCATCCGCCGGCTGCTCGTCAAAGACCCCAAGTAGGAGCGCTGGGCTGGGCAGGGAGGGCCTGGCAAGGCCCCCAGGATGGGTGCTCTGGCCGAGGACAAGTAACACATCCGTCCGAGCCGCCACCTTCCTGTTATTGGGAATTGGGCGCGGCTTCTGCTTTGGGCTGAAGATAGCACAGAGGAGTTAGGTCGGCCCTTTTTTTTTTTTTTTGCGGGTACGTGGGCCTCTCTCTGTTGTGGCCTCTCCAGTTGCAGAGCACAGGCTCTGGACGTGCAGGCCCAGCGGCCACGGCTCACGGGCCCAGCCGCTCCACGGCACGTGGGATCTTCCCGGACCGGGGCACGAACCCTTGTCCCCTGCATCGGCAGGCGGACTCCCAACCACTGCACCACCAGGGAAGCCCGGTCGGCCCTCTTAAGAAGCTGTCCTTAAGCTTTGAATCTGTGGCCAACGTTTGAGATAGGAGGTTTTTTATAAGATTCCAGATTACTATTTGTTTTTTTCCCTAGAAAAAAAATCTAATTGTGCTGGCAGCACGGAGCCTTCATTCACACAGAGGTGCTCCCGTGGGCCACAGTCCTCCCCAGCCTCCTCCTATAGGTGCCTGAGTTGTGAGACCCCAGTGTTAGGTGTCAACACTGTGAATGAAACCCCTCAGAAAACATGGAGACCCTGGAGTCCGCACCCCCAGTCCCCTTGATGGGCTCCTTGTGGTTGGCCAAGCAGAGTGGAAGCTCTTCATGGTGCCTGTATTTTCACGGTCATTTCAGGGACTTGCTGCTGGGCTGGAGGGTGACTTTAGGGACTTGGGAGGGTCCCCAGGGGTGGGTGCCTGAGTCAGCCACAGGTGGGGCTGAGAGCCAGAGCTGCAGCAGGGAGAGTATGGCTCACCCCTTCCTGCTGTCTGCGTTGGGGAGGATGGTAAAGTGGCCCACGTGCAACTAACTAAGGTTGGGGGCTCTTCCAGGAGGAGAATGACCATTGCCCAGAGCCTGGAGCATTCCTGGATCAAGGTGAGGCGGTGGGGCTGCCCCCACGTAGGCATGGCAGGTGTGAGCAGCCCCTGGCATGGGGGAGGGTCCCCAGGGGAGCGGACCCGGACGGTGTGGGGTGCGGGGTGTGCATGGACGTGGTGTTGGAGCCATCTCACGGAGGCGCCGGCTGGAGTCCACGGCCCCTCTGCACGTAGCAGAGCT
Source organism: Grampus griseus (assembly GCF_964374135.1). NCBI lineage: Eukaryota > Metazoa > Chordata > Mammalia > Artiodactyla > Delphinidae > Grampus > Grampus griseus. The sequence goes on from NC_139019.1 coordinate 169,732,153, forward strand.
CCCTCCCCAGAACTTCCCAGAAAGGGGTCACCTCCAGGCCCGGGTTAGGGTTGGCAACCTCTGTAAAGAGCCAGAGAGTAAATGCTTTTGGCTCTGTGGTCTGTGGCACGGCCAGGTAGTCTGCCATCCATTCTCGGCTCGGCTGTCAGAGCGTGGAAGCACCAGGAGCATGTGTACGTGAATGGGCAGGGCTGAGTGCCGACGAAAAGCGAGCGGAGGGCCGGGCGTGGGCCGGGGGGGTCTCCCCCTGCCGGCCCCCCAGTCCAAGGCACCCTCCCCTCCCGCTGCAGGCGATTCGGCGGCGGAACGTGCGGCGGGAGGACAGTGGCCGCAAGCCGGAGCGGCGGCGCCTGAAGACGGCCCGCCTCAAGGAGTACACCATCAAGTCGCACTCGAGCATGCCCCCCAACAACACCTACGTCAACTTCGAGCGCTTCTCCAAGGTGCTGGAGGAGGTGGCAGTGGCCGAGGAGGGCCTGCGTGGGCTCGAGCACAGCCGGCGCCTGTTCCACGAGGACATCGAGGCGCTGACGGCAATCTACGAGGAGAAGGAGGCCTGGTACCGCGAGGAGAACGAGAGCATCGGCCAGGACCTGCGGCGGCTGCGCCAGGAGCTGCACAAGACGGAGGCGCTCCAGCGGCAGGCCCAGGAGGAGGCCAAGGGCGCCCTGCTGGGGGCCAGCGGGCTCAGGCGCCGCTTCAGCCGCCTCGAGAACCGCTACGAGGCGCTGGCCAAGCAGGTGGCCTCCGAGATGCTATTTGTGCAGGATTTGGTGCGTGCCATGGAGCAGGAGAAGCTGCAGGGGGGGGAGTGCAGCCTCCGCTAGGGCCGCTTGGGGCACAGTGTCCTGCACCCCGGGGGGAGCCCCCCGTCACCCTGGTGTGGCCCTGGATGCGCTCCACATGGCCCAGGAGTCCACGGCTGAGGGGAGGGCTTTGGCCCGGCTCTGCACCAGGAGGATGTGGCTGATGTGGGCCTTCTCTGTGCAACCCGAGTCTTCCCCCCACAGGCCCCAGCTCAGCCCCTCCCTCCTGCATCTCGACTCTGGGGGCTTCTGGGACAGCATCACCACAGGAACTCTGCAAGAGGTTGACACCACCAAGGCAGCTCTGGCCGTGGTGGACACAGATGCCTCACACGTGGCAGGGTGTAGGGGTGGCAGCCTCCATGTGCAGGGCCTGGGTCAGCGGCTGCAGGACCTCCATGTGGTCTGAGTGCTTGGAGCCTTGGTGTGGGGACGGGGGTGTCTGAGTGCCCTGGGCTCGCCCCTGGGGCTCAGACTTGGAGGGGCCTCTGCTCGACACCCCGGCTCCTCCTGTTCTGGAGACGGATGGCTGCTCCTCCAGGGTCCGTGGTGGAGGTGGTCTCTGAGCCCAGTTCTTCAGATACCCCAGCCCCTCGCAGGGCCCCCAGCCTGGGGCTGGGCACCAGGGCCAGAGCTGAGGAGATGACGCAGCCCTCGAGGAGGTGTGGGTCTGGGGGTTGTACTGGGGGCAGTGTGTGGCAGGGCACAGCGCCTGGATGCAGTAAAGGAAACATCTGCAAAGCTGAGTCTCTACTCTCTCCCTGAGGCAGGCCCGCTGGGGGCCGGGAAGGGGGGAAGAGCTGTGGCCGCCTGGAGCCTCCTGCAGCGGCAGGCTGTGGAACCATCCCCTCCTCTCCAGCTCCCTGTCAACGCACAGCGCTGACTCTTCGGCGGGGGTCCCACCCACTGCCCTGCCCCGTGTCACTCCCTCCCCCAGTGCTGCCTTCAGGACAGCACCTCTCGGGTGGGCCCCACGGAGTAGCTGCTGGAGGCCCGTGTTCCCAGCGTCCCCTCCCTGGAGAGCCCCAGGGCCCCTTACAAACGCCCCACCCCATGCTCTGTGCCGCCTATTTGACTGCCTCTGCTGGCCTGGTGTTTTCAGGGACTCCCTCTCCGGTGGAGGTGGAGCCTTGGAGGTGGAGCCTTGGCGAGTGCTGGCCTGGACCGCAGGGTTAAGAGGGTTTCAGCGGGCAGTGCCGCTGTGCGCCACTAGGTGCTGCCCTGGAGCGGGTTCTTGCGCCCCAGAGAGAGTGCCCTGAGAGCCAGGCTTCAGTGGAACGTGGGTCTCCGGCTGGTGGCCACTCTGAGCTCGGAGTTCTCTGCTGCTGGTTGTGTTAATTGAGGGACCCCTGTGCAGCCCCCCTTGGCCCGAGAGGAATCCTCAGGACAGAGGCCAGCCCAGGCTGAGTGCAGGGAGGAGCTGGGCAGGCGGGCAGGTACTCCACCTGTGGCCCTGGCTGGGGCTCAGGCCCAGGACCCTGCGGGGCCGAGGAGGCCTTGGGACCTAGATGTGGGCTTGGCGTGGGTGGGGGTGGGCCCGCTGTACGCCCCTCGTGAGCTCCACTGCATGACACACACACCTCTAAGCGTATGTGTGCTGCTCGGAGGCGTGTGTGTCAGCTTAGAGGAAGTGAAGCGTGGCTTCCCTGGCGTCCTGCTCGTCTCTGCTTGGGCCCGGGCAGGGGCGGCCAGCCTTGGCAGTCACCTGGTGCCACGGCCTCTCCGCCCTCTTGTGTCTCCCCCTCTCTGTCACTGCCTGCTCCCACAGCCCTGGGGGACCTTGGAGGCTGCTCCAACCTTGGGGCTCAGGTGGACTGGGCCTCTTGTTGTTGCCGTGAGGTGGAGGCGTTCAGGCAGCTAGAGTGAGTTTGGAGGGGTTTCCTGTCCCTTGGCTCCTCCTGAGACGCTGCTGGATCACATGTGGGCTGCCCTGCACCGCGCTGGGCCCGCCCGGAGGAGATGTCCTTGCCGCTCCTGCTCCCACTCGCCTCGGCCTCTGGGTCTGGAACGTGGTTCCAAAGAGGGCCCTTCTGACCCTCTTCCTCCTTCCCAGCGGCCTGCTCGACCTTCTGTTGCCTCGTTCCATGCATCCCTCCCCGCACCGGTTTTTTAAAACTAAATTTAGAAAAATTGAGATAAGGCTTACTGTACAATTCATCCCTTTTCATTTGTCTGTTTTTGACCAACAACTTCCACTTTTAAAATCTCAGTAAATTTCAGTTTGTCGAATGGTTGGACCCACTCAGGTTTCTCCAGTTGGTCTGTGATTCCTCCACAGCTGTCACCTGGTTATTAGGCCTTCAAGGCAGGGCTCTGAGCAGCAGATCCCCTGATGGTGCGTTGCAAAGCGCGGTCGGCCCACGGCAGGAAAGGGGCACCCAGCATGGATAGTTGTATAACATCAGTAGGCTGTGGTCTGGGTGCCTCTGATGGGAAGGGAGGAGCTTCCGTGCAGTGCTAGAGGGTCTCCAGACCCCGAGGGGGGTGAGCCGGAGGCTCCCTGAAGGCCTCAGGGGACCAGTGAATAGCATTCATCCAACCGTCATTTCCCCAGTCATGCCAGTTCTGTGGGCCCCACGTCAGGCCCTGGGAGATGGCGGTAGGAGGTGGATACGATGGTCTGTCCCGATAGGGGCAGGGGCGGGGCCCTCACCCATCCAGCCTTTCTGATGGAGACTTCTGGGTAGAAACCACGTTTCCCTTTGGACTCACACCTGCCCTTTCAGTATCCAAAGCACCTCTGTGCTGAGGGCAAATTCCCCAGAGTCTTCAGTGGGTAACATGAGCAGGTGTCTTTGTTTTGGAGATTACCTCTGCCCCCTGACCCGGGTTATCTTGCTCAGTGCAGCCTCGGCATCCTCAATCTGTCAGTTAAGGGCACAGGGAACCACACTTTGTGGTCATAAAGCACCTCCCAGTGTATCTGGCCCATGCAAGCACTTACAAATAGTGCTGTCTCTTTGTAGAGCCCCTGGGGCTGACGTGCTGTTATTAATGTTGTCTGTGGCAGGCAGGCCCCAGAGTGGCCCCCATGTAGCCCCGCCTCCTGCTCCCCACCCCCTGGAGAGCAGGCTGGCCTCGTGGCAGGTTCTGACCAACAGAACTCTGGGAAAGTGATGGAGTCGCTTCCGTGGTTAGGCTGCACAGCCTATGATTTCCATCTTGCCAGCTGACTCCCTTGCTGGCTTTGATGCAGTGAGCCGTCATGTTGGACAGGCCCACGTGGCAAGGAACAGCCAGCAAGCAGCGAAGCCCACCGACCACGTGAGGGGTCCTAACAGTGGGCCCCTCCCTAGTCGAGCCTTTGGATAAAACCCAGCCTGGACTGACAACCTGGATTGCAGCCTCCTGAGGGACCCTGAGCACAGGACCCAGGTAAGCCAATCAAGACTCCTGACCCACAACTGTGAGATGATAACGCGTATTGCTTTAAGGCACTAGGTTTGTGGTGCTTTGTTACACAGCAGTAGCTGAGTCATGCTGATGAAGGTGTGCTGCATCCACTTACAGGTTCACCAAGCAATTCAACTCTCGCTTCCCCTCTTTTGGTACCCTGTCCCTCTGCCACGCCCTCTGCCCCTTTTCTTTCAGGGGTGTGATTGGGGGGGCTGCATGTTAGCACCTTCTGCTCTGAGGAGAGAGGGCTCCCAGCAGGTCTGCAGAGCGAAGGCTCCCCACATCTCTTTTTTGTTTGTTTGTTTTTTAAATATTTATTTGGTTGCACCAGGTCTTAGTTGCAGCACGTGGGCTCAGTTGCAGCACACGGGCTCCTTAGTTGTGGCATGCGAACTCTTAGTTGCAGCATGCATGTGGGATCTAGTTCCCTGACCAGGGTTGAACCCGGGCCCCCTGGATTGGGAGGACGGAGTCCTATCCACTGCACCACCAGGGAAGTCCCCCCTGCATCTGGTTTTGCTCTTATGCAAAGTGGAAATGTCTTCTTGCCTGCTTCTTGAGACGGATGCTGGGGGAGCCGTGAACCCTGTCCCTGCAGCTGGCGAGAGTCAGGCTGGACCTGCCCCGAGGTTCGCTTAGGGTTTGGCTGCCATGTGCATGAAGCTCGTTGCAAGGAAGGTGTTGAAAGCCCGTGTTTATCTCAGAGCAAAGCTTGCGCAGAGGATGGCGAGTGAGGGAGGCTGAGCTATCACCGCCGGCTCCGCCCCGAAACTGCGGTGATACCCCTCCCTGCCTGCCGCACAGTGGTGGTGCTCCCCCGCCTGTCCCCCCCGCCCCCCCCGAGACGCTATGAGGAGTAACCGGGAACCTGGAGAGCACTGTGGAAGCTGATCAGGTCAGAGGGATGAGACCTCAGACCAGCAGAGCTCGTGTCCCCGGGTAGGTCAAGTTCTCCAAGTGGACATTGTGACACCAGCTGCAGAGAGAGACAGCAGCGGGCACAGGGGTCACGATCGTGCCTCTAGACACACTCAGCCCTACACCCCCGCCGCTGGGGAGGGGAGAGGGTCTGGGAGGGCTCAGATTTTGGGCGGTCGGCAGAGTCCAAGCTTTATTAGATTGAAATCACAAGGGTCAGAGAAGGTCAACATCATTATCGCTTAGGTTCCAGCTTGATCTGGTGGCTGAGCTCTTGAGGGGGCTTAAATTTGGCAAAACAGGGACTTCCCTGGCGGTCCAGTGCTTAAGACTTCATGCTGTCAATGCAGGGGGCACGGGTTCCATCCCAGGTCGGGGAACTGAGATCCCCGCATGCTGCGGCAGGCAGTAAATAAATAAATTTGGCAGAAGAGCTCAAGAAAGTGCTTCTGGCGAGTCTTTACAACTGATTTATTATCTTCGCTGTTGTTCCTTTTCTTGTCTGATAACAGTCTTTCATCCCTGCATTCTTTTGTTTCCTTAAGCTCACTAGTTATTAAGATCTGTTCAAGGACAAACACTGTGGCCAGGCTTAGATCCCAAAATGGCTTAGGCCAAAAAATGGCTTCTCTGATGTCAAGAAAGCCGCGTCTGATTCTGTTTCTCGGACCCGTACCATATCTGCTTACATCCCCTCCCTCAGGCCGGGGTGCATCACTGGTGAGGCAGCCTGGGGCTGTGGCAAAATGCCCTCCCGGGCTGGGCAGGGACAGACCTGCTGGTCATGGTTGGGCTGCTGAGCCAGAGGCTCTTGGGTCAGTGACTTGTATTCTTTTTTTTTTGGCCTCACTGCATGGCATGCGAGATCTTAGTTCCTCGACCAGGGATCGAACCCGGGCCACAGCAGTGAAAGTGCCGAGTCCTAACCACTGGTCCACCCGAGGATTCCCAGTGACTTGTGTTTCAACTGCCTCCTTGTCACCAGTTAGAGAGGGCGGGAGTCCCACTGCGGGGAAAGGGGTGGCTGGATGCAGGACGTCTGACACGGACAGATGAGTAGACAGCTCTTTATTAGGCACAAGGACCGACAGCCCCGGGGAGAAGGACGCCGCAGGCCCTGCAGGGCACTTGGGGCGCAGTCAGGAGCAGAGTGTGCAGGCAGCCTTTAGTGACAAGAGGATGAGGTGGCCTCCAGTTCTGTGGGAGGATGTCGCTGACTTGCTTGAATCATTCTGCTGGCTGGCAGGGCAGTGACAGCAGGAGCCCAGCCGGTCCCTCGGTCCCTCGAGAAGGAGGGCCTTGGGCTCTCCGACGTCATCGGCGGCAGCTGTGGGGGACCCTCCGTGTTTTCCTAGCATGTGAGATTCACCCTCAATCGAGGCCTTCACCACAGCTCACATTAGTCACACGCCGTTTGCAAAATGAGTCAGACAGGCCTGGGTTCGGTGCAGCCCAGTTGGGCTCCTGGCTCTCGGCAGACACGGCACCTCTGTGTGTGCCAGCTTTGTCCTTGGGGACAGTGGTTTCTAAGGTGACAGCGAGGGTTGGAGGCAAGGGTGTGTCAGGGTCTAGCACACTCTGGGCGCCCCCTCACTAAGCGTGTCTTGTTAGATTCGGGGGCTCGGGCGCAGGAGTCACCAGGCCATGCTCGGTCCCCTGCAGCGCTGCCCGCCTCTCGTAGGGCAGAGGGCTGTCCTCGCGCCACCTGTCCTGCCCAGGGGCTGCGCACCCACAGCTGCTGTGCTCCTGACCATATTTGGGCAAGAGGCGGTGGCCGCTATTAATAACCAGCGGGGCTGCCAGGGCACGGGGTGGTCTATAAAGCCAGACCCACCAGCCCTGAGAGGCTCCTTCAGCCCCCGAGACCTTTAGCCCCCCTGTTGTACAGAGAGAAAAAGAAAAGTAAGTACCGAAACCATCCCCTTGTCCCTCTGTCTGGCCCCACTCTGTGGCCTGAAAAGTGAGACACAGAACAGTGGTGAAAGACATACCCCATGCAAAGGACGTCTGAAACACAGCCTAGGGGGCACTTAACCGGCCCAGGTGGGAGGAGGGCAGTGAGGGGCGGGGAGGAGGAGGAGGGGGCTGGGACTTCTCCTCCCTGATTCTCCTTGTCCTGGAGGGGAGAGAGCCGGGGACCCCTGCCCTGGCCAGGTGACCCCAGGATGCATGTGTGTCTTGCAGTGATGGCCGTGGTGCCGGCTCCCCTCGGGGAGTGCGCGGCTTCCTCCCCCTGCCACCCCGACTCCCCCGGTGTCCCCCACCCCACCCCTCGGGGTTTTGCATTTTTGAGGGTCCCTGTATGGGAGGACTTCCAGACCCCTGCGGAAGTGAGCCCTGTTTGCATGATTGAAAGTTGCCTCTGCGCCCCCTCCCCTCCCGGGCTTGTTGAAGAGAAACTTAAAGGGAACGGGGAGGTGATGAGGACATTTCTTGGGTGCCCCAGGCTCCCTCCAGAATGTGCTGGGAGGACTTGGCAGGGGGGGCTCCTGAGTGGCAGCGGAGGGCATATGGCTGCCCCTGTCTGTGCCGGTCAGCCTGCTCCTCCCCCAGGCACTGGCTGGCCCCCTAGTCTGCCCCAACGATGCCCCCTCGGGGGCCTGGCAGACGGCACCTGAGGTGGAGGCAGCCTTTGGAGGTGACCGCCCTGGCCCTGTTGGGACGTGGGTAGGGCAGGCAGAGTAACTGCTGATTAAGATGGCCCCTGAGTGCTACTTGACATGAGTGGCAAGTGCTTGGGGTTGGGGGGGTCCTGAAATAGAATGAGGAAAGAAGGGCCCCGGGAGCCGGCTCTGCAGCCTTGCCCCACCTCCTGGAGCCTCTCCCTCCATCTTTCTCCCCCGATGGCTGTTAGGACATTTGGGGAAGGGCCCCAGGGCCGATCTCTGGTGGGGGGACTGTCCAGGGGCCCATGTGAGGACGCTTCGCATGGAAGGTCGCCTGTCTGTATGCGGTGAGCTGGGGTGGGGTAGGGTCTCCCTGGCAAGGCTTCCGAATTGGGGTGGCCTCAGAGGAGCCAGGTTCCAGCGAGAGGCCCGTGGGGTCCCGCCTACCTGCCTGGGCCCCCAGCAGTCCCGAGGCCACACCTCCTCCCCCACGGAGTGAGCTCCCTGGTGCGGGCAGGCCAGGCCCACTTCCCGGGGGTGGGGAATGACTTGGCCCAGCAAGGTGTCAGCCACAGGATGACTGGCACGTGAGTGTGTGTGTGTCACGTGGGTTTGTGTCAGGGTCTGTCCAATCCTGGGCTCTCAGCCTTCTCTGCACATCGAGTCCCTCTCGGGGCGCCTCCAGGGGGCGTTTTTTTTTTAAATTTGTTGTTTAATTTGTTTTTGTCTGCCTTAGGTCTTCATTGCTTCACGTGGGCTTTCTCTAGTTGTGGTGAGTGGAGGCTCCTCTTCGTTGTGGTGCGCGGGCTTCTCTTTGTGGTGACTTCTCTTGTTGCAGAGCACGGGCTCTAAGCACGCAGGCCTCAGTAGTTGTGGCACGAGGGCTCAATAGTTGTGGCTCACGGGCTTAGTTGCTCTGCAGCATGTGGGATCTTCCCGGACCAGGGCTCGAACCCGTGTCCCCTGCAAGATTCTTAACCACTGCGCCACCAGGGGAGTCCCAGGGGGATGGGGGTTTGAGCCAATTCTCTGCCCTTAGTCCAGGCTGTCTCCCCTCGGCACCGCTGACATTCGGGCTGGATTGTTCTTGGCTGTGGGCCTGTCCTGGGCGCTGCGGAGTGTGGAGCAGCATCCCTGGCCCCCACCCCCTTGATGCCAGGAGTCCCCCAGTGTGACAACCACAGTTGTCCCCAGACGTTGCCCAGTGTCCCCTGGGTGGGGGGCAGAGTCGCCCCCAGTTGAGAAGCACTGACCTGAGGTTGTTCTTAGCCTTCAGCGTTCCGGGAAGGTGGAGTGCTTATCCCTGGGCCTCCCCGGGATGATTTTAGGGGAGGGATGGGGGGCAGGCATTCTTAGTGTTTGTAGCGACGTGCTTTCAGGAAATTCAAGGTTTCCCATCCACAGCAAGGCCATGAAGTTTCCTCTTCCAACGAATTTAGTTAAAATCAATAAAATGAGCGAGACTCATAAAGAAAACTAATAAATACCATAGCAGTTATGGGGGAGTCTGCGGCCCCAGCCCTGTCACGAGGGTGGGAGGAGAACGAATGGCCTCAGAAGGAACCTCGGAGGGAGGCGCTGGGGGCATCGGGAGCTGGGGGGCCTCCACCGGGCCCGGGGTCGCAGGGGAGCCTGGCAGTGACTGGTCCTGCCGCCAGCCCAGGCAGGACAGTGGGCACAGCTGCGTCCCAGGCGCACCAGCCTGGCCTGGAACCCTGTTTCCTTCCTTTGTGGCCTGCAGCTAAGGGACTCCACCTCCGGGAGCCTCAGTTTCCTCATCTGCGGAAAAGGAGTAGGTTGTACTGGTCACAGGAGCATGGGAGACAATTCCCAGCCCCCATCCCGAACACCGGACAGGGGTCCAGCAGGTGTGAGTGCCCTCCCCGGGGTTGGGGGCCGGCCTGGAGCGGGGGGGGGCGGGCCTTGGGCTCCTTGTCCCAGTGAGTGGCAACACCTGCCACAAAAACCCAGCAGCAATGGGCATCCGAAGCCCAGGGGAGGACGCTGAGGCGCAGGTGGCACGTTACCTGCCCCGGGATCTCTCTCTAGGAAGGGGCTGAGGCGGCCGGCTTCTGGAGCCACCCACTTACGCTCTAGGCTGCCCGGTCTTAGGGTGTCCCGTCCTGGGGCCTGGGAAGACCGCCAGGCACTGACCTAGGGGGTGCTTGGTGGATGTGACAGGGGCACGTCAGGTTAGTCTTGGGGTTCTGTCTGGGGAGGGCAGGGGCTGGAAACGCACAGGTTAGCCCAGCTGGAGTCCACACTGTGCCCAGAGCTGCCCAGCCAGGGGCAGGTGGGGCTGGATTCACTGGGCCCATCAGGTGGCTGTGGGAGGAGTGAGAGAATCTTCCCGGGATACGGGTACTGAAGGCGGATGGGGCGAGGGTGAGCCGCCTGGCACACCTCCTTGGCTGGAGACGGTCCTGGGTCAGCATTTGACAGACGTGTTCAGATCTCAGCTCCGCTGAGTGACCTTGGGCAGGTCCCTTTCCTCTCTGAGCCCTAGAGAAGCGGGTCATAGAATAATCCGACCACTCAAGGTGGTCAGCCCCGATCAGGGTGACAAACTGTCTCAGTTTGCCTGGGCCCGGCCTTTCCCAGGTTGGGGAACTTTCAGTGCTGAAACTGGGAAAGTGCTGTGCAATCAGGATGCGGTGGTCCCCCATCCCGCTACTGTTCTTATAGTGACCGAGGTGTCTGGTGGCCAGGCAGGGCTCTGGCTGCCCCGGAGCCACCTCTCCCGTGTCCCTATCCCATCCTGGACTATTTCGGGCCTGGTGACCAGAGGATCAGCCTCACCGTGCTCCGTGACTGTGACAAAGGGCAGGCCTTGGCAGGCTGTCCGAGGCTCCCTCCACGCCCTGCACCAGCTCCCACCTGCCCTCCAGGACACACAGTGGGCTCTTCCCGCCACCCTCCACCCCAGACCTTGCATACACTGCAGCCATCAGCAGACGCTGCAGGAAATGAGTGATTTCAGCCGTGCAGACATGAGGGTCTCTACCCCAGCCCCCCAGCTCAGCCGTGTAGCTTGAAAGCAGCCACAGCTGACACGTACTCAAGTAGGTGTGGCTGCCAGCCAAGACAACTTTATTTATAGATGCTGAAATTTGAATTCCATGTAACTTGCATCTGTCACGAAATTTAATTCTTCTTGTTATTTTTTCCCATGACCATTTAAAAATGTGAAGCCATTCTTAGCTCGAGGGCTATACCAAAACATGCAGTGGGCTGGATTTAGCCCATGGGCCATACTTTGCTGCCCCAAGTACTACACACCCAATAAACATTTGTTGAGTGAATAATGTTTAGTGCCCCGTTAAAGCAGGCACTAATTTATTAGCGTGACAGTTACGTGCTGTTAGTGAGTATATGGTCATTTGTACATTTTTTTTGTACATTTTTTATTAAAGTCACAAGTGTTGGAAATGCCACCAAATAAAATAAAAGTCACATTGGGTGATTTTTTTTTGGGGGGGGGGGCTTCGAGGCTTGTGGGATCTTAGTTCCCCAACCAGGGATTGAACCCAGGCCCTTGGCAGAGAAAACATTGAGTCCTTCTGGACTACCAGGGAATTCCCGGCCCAGAGGACTTTAAAAAACAGCTTTATTGACATAGAATTAACATACCGTTCAATTTATCCATTTAATGTGTAAACTTCAGTTTTTGGGGTGTATTCACAGGGTTGTACAACCATCAACTACGATAAGCTTGAGAATATTTTGGGAATTCCCTGGCGGTCCAGTGGTTAGGTCTCTGCACTGTCACTGCCGAGGGGGCAGGTTCAACCCCTGGTCCGGGAACTAAGATCCCACAAACCGCGTGGCATGGCCGAAAAAAGAAAAAAAAAACTTGAGAATGTTTTATCCCCACTAGGAGCCACCCCCCACCCCTCCCCAGCCCCTGGCAACCACGAGTCTGCTTTCTGTCTCTCTGGATTTGCAAGGTTCGTCCTCCCGAGGCCTCTTTTCCCCCCGGCTTACAGGTGGGCATCTTCTCCCTGTGTCCTCACATGGTCTTCCCTCGGTGTGTCCCAACTTCTTCTTATATGGACACCAGTCATACTGGATTAAGGCCCACCCTCATGACCCCACTTTAACTTAGTGACCTCCAAATGCAGTCATACTCTGAGGTCCTAAGGGTCAGGGGCTTCAACATACGAATTTAAGTGTACACAATTCAGCCCATAATAGTGTCGTTTGCTTTTTGGTTTTGTTTGTTTGAAGCAAGGAGAGTCTTAACAGATTCAAATCCTGCTCAAACATACCAGGACATGGTGTTCTGAGCCATAAGGTACACAGCTTGTAAATGGCCTGGGATGGGAACCCAGCCCCTCCTGACTCTCGGCCTGTGGGCACTTTCACCTCTGTTCTGCAGCCCCCAGCAGACTAGCAGATACGGTGACCAACCATCTCGGTTGGTTGGTTCTGAGGGATTTCTGGGGAAGCAGGACTTTCCATGCTAAAGTAAAGGGATGGGAATTCCCTGGCAGTCCAGTGGTTAGGACTCCGCGCTTTCCCTGCCAAGGGCGCAGGTTCAAATTCCTGGTCGGGGAGCTAAGATACCGCAAGGCACGCAACGTATTAAAAAAAAAAAAAAAAAAAGTAAAGGGAAAGTATTTGGAAAATAGGGACAGTTGGTCACCCTACTAGTGATCTGCACTGGGTCTTCAGGTTGGTGGGGAAGGGGCTGCATGAGGCTTTAGCTGAAGCTAGTGCCAGGGATGAGCCCCAGGCCCAGCGGGGCCTCCCGGCTCTGCTGCCGTCCGTCTGTCCATCTGCTTACCACTCTCTCCTTTGTGTTTTGCTCTGTGCTGTATTGTGAGGCCACAGGGGCAAAGGGCAGTGGTGATTGCACCGCTAGGTGATTTCTGTTGGCAGGAAGGCTGTGTTTAGAAGGGACAGCAGCTGAGTAGGAGGCTCCCCGCAGCTGGGGCACAGGAAGTGAGCAGTTTCCCAGGAGCCTGGGACCCCGAGTCCAGGGCAGGACAGGACGTGTAGCGCCGACCTGCTGCCCAGCCCGTTCTGTGGTGAAGGGCAGGGAGCCTTGGGGCACACGGAGACCCCACTCCATGGATGCCACTGCCGGAAGCTCAGAGGACAGTGGGAGTGTTGTGTGGCAAGTGGGGGGCAGGGCTCTGGACGCCCACACTCCTCGCCCCACAGCCTTCTTGCCACCGACAAACATGAAAGCACACGGAACCCTCACTGCCCCTGTGCCCTGATCCTCCCTCCCCGCATCCCTTCCTTTTCTTTTTATTGAGGTGAAATTTCCATAACATACAATTAATCATTTTAAGTGAACAATTCAGTGACAGTTGGTGCATTCACAACGTTGTGCAACCATCCATCACCTCTAATTCCAGAACATTCCATCACCCCAAAAAGAAACCTTGTCCCTATCATCAGTCACTCCCGCACCCCGCCTTCCCCCGAAGCCCAGCCCCTGGCAACCATGAGTCTACTTTCTATCTCTGTGGATTTGCCGGTTCTGGACATTTCATATACGTGGAATCAGACAGTATTTGTCCTTCTGTGTCTGGCTTATTTTACTGAGCATCATGTCCTCAAGGTTCATCCATGTTGTACTGAGTGTCAGACTTTCCTTCTTCCTAAGGCCGTGTGTGGATGGACCACGTTTTGTTTATCCATCCATCATTTGATGGACTTTTTAGGTTGCTCTCACCTTTTGGCTACTGTGAATAGTGCTACTTTGAATCATTCATGTACAAGTTTTTGTTTGAACACCTGTTTTCAATCCTTTTGGTTATCTTCTGTAGGAGTGGAATTGCTAATTGGTAATTGTTTTTTTTTTTTCCCCCATAATTTCCAAATGTTCAATGGCTTTGTCCAAAACTGTCTACACTTCAGGTTTTTCCTGCCCTTCTGGACTGAGTGGGGTGGGTGGCTACAGTTCCACGGCTGGCCCTGGGGTATCACCCTCAGGTCAAGGGGTACCCTGTCCTCCTCCTGTCTGCCCCTACTCCGTCCACCCTCCCCCTCCCCGCCCTGTCTTCAGGCTCCACGGGAGCCTTCCAAACTCCCTTGGGCAAAAAGAACAGGGTCTGAGGAGACCTGAGTTCAAATACCAGCTCCCAAGCCACTGACCATATCTGAGCCTCAGTTTTCCCATCTGTGAAATGGGTATATATGATAAACTGCCTCACCAACATTCTAGGGAAGGCTCAGGGAGATGTGGTTCCTGGGACAGGGAGTGTGTCCTTACGAGCATCCTGGGTCATGAGAAGTAGGTGTCAGCTCCAGTCACGGAGGAGGCGCCGGGGTACAGTGACAGCGGGGCTCAGCTAAGAGTCAGGGGCACCCTCAGGCTTGGCTGACCTCCCAGCCCCTGCTCTGGGCCATGCTGCGCTGTTTTCTGAAAGCTGGCAGGAGATCTCCCTTTTGAGGAAGCTAGACCCAAAGACCCTCAAGCAGCCACCCAGGGTCACATTGCCATGGATCCAACGGGTGGAGACTGTAACTGCCCAGAGCCCTCGGTGTCACCCCCCCCGATGCCACCAATGCACCAAGGAGATGGGGCAGGAGGGTCCCTCTCAGCACGTCGAACACAACAGGCTGGACCCCAACGATTAAAAAACAGGATCAGGTTTAGTACGTAAGCCGCCATCGAGGTTACAGAAGCATCACGGGACAGAATGCCTGGGCCCTGAGATGCTGGGCTGTGAGTGGGGCCTCCACTCTCATATGTACAGACTTCCCCAAAGGGAAATGGTCACGCAGTGTCTGGCTGGGATGCCACCAGCCTGGCCGTACTGTGGCCGGAATTGTGTCTGGGTCCCTGCATTGGGGGCTGGGCCCCTCCTCTCCAGCCACACCTAGGAGCGGTTCAGAAGCGAGTTCTGAATGTCTTCCAGGACTTGGTGGAAGAGCTCCTCACGGGACTTCATGCCGTCCAGGTACACTGAAATCAGAAAGGCCACAGTCAGGGGCCCTGGGGGCCCAACCGTGGCCCGGGTCACTGGGGCTGCTGCCAGGAGGCGGGGGGCCAGCTCACAGAGGACTAGAGGACTGCAGGTCAGGAGGAAGCTGGCCTGCAGAGTCAGCCTGCGGGAACAGACCAGCCTCTGGGGCCCAAAGCGAGAGAGACTGGTGGTGAGACCCGAGGAGGGACTTTCAGGTTTCCCAAATGGTCCCAGTGGGGAGGAGCTGGCCTCATCTTACTCAGGGACTTACCCACTTCCACGCCATTGGCCTCCATCTCCCGCTTATACTTCTGGTACATAGGCCACACGTGGCCGTCGAAGAGGCCGGGGGGGTCGGGGACCATGTAGCGTCGAGTACTGGGGAGGGAGATGGGCAAGAATGAGCAACACCCATGTCGCCCAAGGGTGATGCCACAAGCAGAGCCTGGGGTGAGGGAACTAGATCGGGGTGGCACCACTGAGAACGGGGACCCCACTGATTCAGGGGCCCCGTGCTGGGGCCTGGGTGCCCCAACTTCCAGCATTTTCCCCGGTGGGCCTGGGAGATGCCCAGGGTAGGGCATGGGTGGGCCACGCTCTCCAGGCCGCAGGCTATGGGCCTCTGGAACCCAGCACTGACCACCCAGGTGCCTGCTGCCCGTCAGCCTGCAGCTTCAGGGTGGCCATGTCCAGCAGGCATTACCCAGTTTCCTGGTCCCACCTGGGAATGCAGACAGGGCCCCCAAGCTCACCTTCTCCTCCACTTGCACTCTTCGTACGGGACGGTCAGGAAGTACCGTCGGCTATACAAGTCCACCAGGGGCCTGGCAGGGGTAGGGGACCCGGTCAGCGCCCGTGGGTCAAAGTACACAACCCCCCATGGCCTTGGCCTCCAGGGACATTCCTGGGTGATGAGGACTGGTTGTGGGGGGGGCGGTTTGTCTGGGCTGATTCGGTTAGGGATGAGTGAGGGGACCAGCATCGGCCAGCCTCCTACTATGCCCGCATTAGCCCCCCACCCTGAGGATGGAATCCTCCCTCTCTCCCAATTTGGATGGGCCCAAAGAGGTACGATGTCCTGCCCAGGGTCACCCAGCAAGGTTGTCTGTCAAAATAGAGACTTGGTGACCTGGGAGGGCCCAGATTGTCCGGGGCCCAGACCTGGAGATGCTCACTTGTAGCTGTAGAGAAGGAAGCCTTCCAGGATGAGGATGTGGGTGTCTGAGGCGTCTAGCTGGACACTGACCCCGTGGGCACGGGCGAACTTCTGGGGGCTGCTCATCCAGGCCTGCACGGTGCTCAGCATGGCCTCCATGTCCAGGGACTCCAGCACTGGGGGCGGGAAAGCGAGTGTTGGTGGGGTGGGGGCCGTGGGGCAGTGAGGGCAGGGGGCGCGGGGCTGCCGTCCGTCCTTACCGTCCCACTGTTTGAAGCCGTCCTCCCCAACTGCTATTTGGTCTTGGGGCTGAAACAGAGGAGCCCAAGCCGCGGGCTCAGTGCCCGCCTTCCCACCTTACCCCACCCTGGGGTGACAGCGCCTGGAGAGCCCCCAGTGAGGGTCTGGGTGCCCCTGCCTGCCTCGGCCCCCTGCAGCTGATAGTCATAGGCTTCGAGGTCCCAGGCGGGGGTGGGGGGCTCCAGGCTGGCATTCAGAACCCCTCCCCAACCTTGTGACTGTTGGGACCAGGGGCGGGGTGATTTTGCATCTATGATCTAGTTACCCCCTCACCCTCCACAAAGCATCAAGGGCGGGCTCAGAGCCCATTTTGCAGATGGGAAAGTGGAGTTGCAGAGGATAAAGGGTACCACCCAGGTGGCACGCACCCTCTGGGAACTGCAGTTTCCCCATCTGTCCCATGGGGAACGGGTGTGCCGTGAGAACGTGCCAGGCACGCAGTAGGTGCTCAGTAACCGAGATCGCCGGTCCCTCGATCTCCCGACTCGGGTTAGCCCAGGGTGCCCCGGGAGGGGTCTGCTCCCCTGAGTCTCCTCGGGGCTGCCACCCCCCGTCCCCAGCCAGGGCAGCTACCTTGAAGAAGTCATCCTGGTGGATCACACAGCAGTTGGGCAGTGACTTAAGGAGGCTGTTGGTCAGTGTGGTCTTGCCGCCGTTGGTCATGCTGTGGAGAGAGCATACACGTGAGGCTGCCTGGGTCCCCTCTCTGGACCTCTCTGGGTCTGAGGGGCCCCCAGGATCAGACTCAAATCTAAAACACAGGCCTGTAGGGACTTTCCTGGTGGTCCAGTGGTTAGGACGCTGCGCTTCCACTGCAGGGGGCGTGATTCGATCCCTGGTTGGGAACTAAGATCCCGCAAGCCAAGCTGCGTGGCCAAAAACAAAACAAAGCAAAACAAACACAGGCCTGTAAAACAGTAGAGCTAAGAGGGTATTTCTATTCATGTTAGGTCAGAGGAGGCTTTCTAATCAGCCGATCTGGACTGCCTGGCCCACTACTGCCCACTGCCCGCTGGGGCCAGGCACAGGCCTGTGCTCACCTGCCTGACGAAACAGAGAAAGGGGGCAGAGGGTATGAAAACAAACAACCAAAAAAGTGAACACAGCCTTGGCTGGGGTCATGGAAGCACTGTTTTCTGTGTTCAGACTCGTCCAGTGTTACTGCAAACCCAGGAGGTGGTGCCCGGAGCTCGAGGAAACTGAGGCCCACGTGTGACTTAGCCTCAGCAGGGCTTTAAAAAAAGCCAAATTGTTAAAGCAAGTGCAAACTGGGGGAGAAAAAGATATTTGTGATAGGAAAACCGGCAGTTCACTGCAAAACCGGGAAGAGATAATCACCTTATGACAAAGGGAAAGGATTATTAAAAAAAGTAATGGGCAAAGCCGGGTGACCACCTCATCCTGGTGTGCCCGGGATGTCTCTGGTTTTAGTGCTCAAAGTCACAAATCCTGGGGACCCTTCAGTCCCAGGAAGAGCAGGACGGATGGTCACCCTAAGGACTCTGGACTGGGGCCGCTGAAGGACAGAGAAGGCTGGCTGTCAGGCCTTTCTGGGAATGAGTGTCCCCTTGACCTGGTTGTCCCTCTCCTAGGAATCAGGGGTGGAAAGCTGGGTGTGGAAGGGGGGGGACCTGCAGCCGTTTAAAAGGGCCAATGGGAAAGGTGACCCCCATACATTAAGGGGAGCAGGTTAGAACATGCCTGATGTTAATTTGACTTGCTGCTGAAAGACACACGGTGCTCTCAGGGCCGGCTACAGAACGTGCAGAAATGGAGGGCCCTGGTCTCTATTAGGAATTTAAAGAGGGTGATGGAGCATTAAACCAAGAGGGGGAGGACCCAGGGCGACCTCCCGGGTGGGAGCGCCAAGCCAGCCCTGCTTATGCTAAATGCTTCTCGAGCATCATCTTAAAAAGGCCTGGTTACTGGTAATAAATCTCCGGGAAGGCAAGGCCCCTGCCTGGGGTCAGCAGAAGTGGCTGCAAAGGCAGGTGCCACACAGCCAGGGGAGTGCCATTCTGGGGACTCCGCAGCACCTGCCCACGTGCCTCCCTGGGGTCGGAGTTTCCCCACCTTCCTCCCCTTCGCCCCCCACCCCCCCGCGCGCCTTAAGGAAGGTCGGCCTGGGCTTTATAAAGTCTTCTATTCCCCCTCTGAATCTAGTCAGGGGTGCGGCATGGGGAAGTGACTTACATTTGGAATTTTTTAATTGGGCCCCGCACCCGGCCCTGTGCCGAACAGAGGGCAGAGACCCCTCCCCGCACTCCGACCTTGGGCATCGGGTCCCTGCGACACCAGTCGCCAGGCAGCCCTCCATTCATTCCCCGGCCTCCTGCCCAGGCCACCTCGGCCCGCACAGGAGAGCACCCGGCCGGCCTCTCCCGAGAGCTCGGCGCCTTTGCCCCCGCGGGGCGGTCCGCCCGGGGCCCTGGACGCTCACCCTCCGATGCCCACAATGTACTTCATCTCCGCGCGGAGGGGCGGCGGGGACCGCTGTTGGCAGGCCAACTCCCGACTCCCTGGTACCCGGCTGGGCCCGACCCCGCAGTGCGTCCCGGCTTCATTGAGAAAACCCTGCGCCTTTATAGGCTGGAGCAGCCCGGAGGCCGCCCCCAGGGAGGCGGCCCACGGCCTATGGGGAGCGCGGCCGGCGGCGCGATGAAGTGTTGGGCGGGGAGCGCTGGGGACGCCGCACCTGTTCCCACTGGATGGAAATAGCTCCACGCTGTCTTTTGCCTAAATTAGTCACGGGTCGGCCGGGCAGGGGGGTGCGGGTGGAAGTCACCCCGCTGCCTCTTCCCCCCTCCTCCCCGCCTGCCCCCTCCTAGCCAGACTGCCCACGGGGCAGATAACCAGCCACACCTCCTCCCTCCCTAAAAATATCCAGCCCGGTGTGTACCCTCGCCTGACCCTGACATTAAGGCCGGTTCTGGGGGCTGAAAAAAGGAACTCACCCCCCCTTCCCCGTCTCCAGCGACAACAGCGGGCCAGTCCCAGAGGTACCACACGACAGGGGACTTCCTTTTCCAAGGGGGTTGATGCCAAGATGAACTTAAGCTTTGTTCTCGTGACCCTGGCCGCCAGGAAATCTCAGCGTGACACCAGTGGCTGTTCAGCGGGCGCCCACGTGAGGGCTAGCGTCACTGCGTTTGGCTTCAGGCCTCTCAGCAGCTAGGGGGTGGGGTAGGCAGGGCCCTGCTGATCCCCGCCCCCTTACTGACCGGATGGGACCACATGCCCCACCCCGCCTCCCCACCAGAGGAGACCTTTTGGTTTCAGGACCCCTTTTCCACTCTTGAAAAGGACTGAGGCCCCGGGGAGCTTTTCTTTAAATAGATTATCGTCATGGATAATATTTACCACGTTATACATTAAAACTGAGAAAAATTAAAGGTTTGTTAACTTTAAAAAATGACAACCAGTGTCTTCCCTCGTGGTCCAGTGGGTAAGACTCCACATTCCCAATGCAGGGGGCCTGGGTTCCATCCCTGGTGGGGGAACTAGATCCCGCATGCTGCAACTAAGAGTTCACATGCTGCAACTAAAAAAAAAAAGGACAACTGATCACTACATGGTCACATAAACATAATACATATATTTTTAATTTATTTATGTTCGGCTGTGTTGCGTCTTCGTTGCTGCACACGGGCTTTCTCTAGTTGCACGGAGCGGGGGCTACTCTTTGTTGCAGTGCACGTGCTTCTTATTGCGGTGGCTTCTCTTGTTGTAGAGCATGGGCTGTAGGCGCGCAGACTTCAGTAGTTGTGGCACAAGGGCTCAGTAGTTGTGGCGCACGGGCTTAGTTGCTCCACGGCGTGTGGGATCTTCACGGACCAGGGATCGAACCTGTGTCCCCTGCATTGGCAGGCGGATTCTTAACCACTGTGCCACCAGGGAAGCCCCAAATATAATATTTTTAATGAAAAATAATAACATTTTTTAAATTAAAAAAAAGGGAGTGGGCTTGATCAAATTAAAAATGTCTTGTGCATTGAACGACGTTATTAAGGAAGTGAAAAGACAAAGCAGGGTGTGGGAGAAAATTTTTACAAGTCATATATTGATATATGGTAAGGGGTTACTAGCCAGAATATATAAAGAACTCTTACAAGTCAACAACAAAAAGACAAACGACCCAATTTAAAAATGGGCAAAGAATCTGAATCGACATTTCTCCAAAGAAGATATACTCATGGCCAACAAACACATGAAAAGATGCTCAGCATCACTGATTATCAGGGAAATGCAAATCAAAACCACAGTGAGAGAACACTCACGCCTACTAGGGTAGCCATAGTCAAAGAGATGGACGATAAAGAGTGTTGGTGAGAATGGGGAGATACGGCGACCCTGTGTGTTGCTGGTGGGGATGGAAAATGGGACAGTCGCTGTGGAAAACAGTTGGCGGTTTTATGACCCAATTTCACTTCAAAGTGTCTACCCAAGAGAAATGAAAACATATGTGCCCACAGAAGCTTGTACGTGAATGTTTACAGCAGCATAATTCACAGGCGCCAAAAGGTAGAAACAACTCAAGTGTCCATCCACAGATGATGGATACACAAACTGTGTTCCATCCGCACATGGAATATTATTCAGCCATGAAAAGGGTGAAGCACTGACAGTCGCTGCAACATGGATGGACCTTGAGAACACGATGCTCAGTGAGAGAAGCCAGACACAGAAGGACACACAGTGTGTGGATCCATTGACGGGAAACGTTCAGAACAGGCAGATCCACAGACACAGAGAGTGGGTTCCTGGTTGTCAGGGGCTGGGAGTGGGAAAATAGGGAGTGATTACTTATATGGTGTTCTTCTGGGGTGATGAGAATGTTCTGGAATTAGAGGTGATGGTTGCACAGCATTGTGAACGCACTAAATGTCACTGAATCGTATACTTTACAATAATGGCTAGTTGTGTATTATGTGAATTTCACCTCAATTAACAACAAAAAAAACTGAGAACCTTTCCAGCTACAATCACAGGGAAGGGACATGTAGCTACAGCAGAAGGTTCAGAAAGATACCCTGCTGCTGCCTGTGAGGATGGAGGATGGGGCTGTGAGCCAAGGATGCGGCACCTCTAGAAGCTGGAAAAGGCGGGAACTGATGCTCCCGTGCAGCCTCTGGAAGGAACCAGCCCTGCCCACATCTTTTTTTTTTTTTTTTTTTTTTTTTTTTTTTGCGGTACGCGGGCCTCTCACTGTTGTGGCCTCTCCCGTTGCGGAGCACGGGCTACGGACGCGCAGGCTCAGCGGCCATGGCTCACGGGCCCAGCTGCTCCGCGGCATGTGGGATCCTCCCGGACCGGGGCACAAACCCGTGTCCCCTGCATCGGCAGGCGGACTCTCAACCACTGCGCCACCAGGGAAGCCCACCTGCCCACATCTTGATCTTAGCCCCGTGAGACCCGTGTCAGACTCCTCACCTCCAGAACTGTCAGAGAATAAATTCATCTTGTTGAAATTTAAAAAAAATTTTTAGGTAAAAGAGTGATATTCTACATTTTTGCAAGTCTCTTTAATATCTGGTTTAGAAGGATTCTCACATCTGCTTGTCATTCAGCCCACTTCCATAGTTGTCTTGGTTGATATATAGGAAGAAAACCCAGCTTCACACAGAGAGAGGAGGATTTTTAGCCTTTTTAGGACATCATGGGTAGTCTTCTTTGTCCTACACCCGAACTGGACAGGTAGAGGTTTATGAAGGTGGCCTGTTCTCTTTCATTCTCTGCTCCATTAAAGGCCATTCGTCTATCTTTGCACTTTGTTTTATTTTATTTTAATTTTAATTTTTGGCCACACCGTGCGGCATGTGGAATCTTAGTTCCCCGACCAGGGATCCAACCCGTGCTCCCCTGCATTGGGAGCACAGAGTCTTAACCATTGGTCCGCCAGGGAAGTCCCTGTCTTTGCACTTTGAATGGATCTTTTGCTCATGTGTGATTTTGACCTTGAAGACCCCCTGAAAGGGTCTCAGCAACCACCACCCTCACCCAAACTGGACACACTTTAAGAAGCCCTGGTTAAGAATCCTGCATGTGAATCTTGGTTCTGCCACTTGCCACCTGGGGGAGCTCGGGCCCCACCCTTGCATCTCTGTGCCTCACCTGTTCTTATCTTTATAAAGGGAGGCTGCTGGCCCCAACCAAGGGAGGGAGGCTCTCTTTGGCTTTGGGCTTCCACCTCCAGGAGTCTTTATGAAGGGAGGATGCCCTGCCCTACCCATCACTTACCTGTCCCTCAGCACCCAGAGCTGCTGCCACAGGGCCTTTGTACATGCTGTTCTCTCTTCCAGGAACCCCTCTCCTCTTACCCAATCGTCCTCCCCTGGGCTAACTTTGACTAAGCCATCCTGTGTCACCTTGGACATCAGTCCCCTCCTCCAGGAAGCCTTTCTGGATCCCCATTCCCTCCCTCCACACTGTGAGTTCCCTCCGGGGCAGGCAGGGCCAGATGTGTCTTGTTCTCTGATGTGTCCCGGGTGCCTAACAAGGGTGGGTCCACAAAAGGCAGAGGCTCCCTAAATGGTAGCACAGGGAATGAATGAAACAGGGAGGGGCAGGAGATCTTTGAATCCAGCCGCCAGGTGAAACACGAGGGTGTTTCAGCAAGAATCTGCTAAGTCAGTATAGCCAGAATCCCCCCCTTACCCCTCACATCTCCTCCTAGTGATTCTCTGTCCACCGACCCCACCGGCTCCTTCGCTGTGAACCTGCTTGCCTGTGCTGTTAGGAGTGGAGCCATTGCAGTAGCTCCTGAGTACAATCCGGTTTTACAGATTGAACTGTCTGGCACTGGTTTTTCTTTAAACCAACTACCTCTGTATGATGGCCAGAGGGAGGAGCTTTGTAAAAACCCAGACCAGGGGCTGTCTTTCCTCTGTTTCAACTCTCCTTTGCCACATGCCTCCCCATTCTTATTTGCATTTAAAAGAAGCACAGGGACTTCCCTGGTGGTCCAGTGGTTAAGACTCCACGCTTTCAATGCAGGGGGCCCCCCGCGTTCAATCCCTGGTCAGGGAACTAGATCCTGCATGCTGCAACTAAAGAAAAAGATCCTGCGTGCCACAACTAAAAATAAATAAAGAAAAGAAAAGAAAAGAAGCCCACTGTCCTCATGCCCAGGCCCTGCCCTGTCTGGACCGCCATGACTTCCCTTACCCACCCCCCCCCCCCGCCCCGATTCCACCGGCAGGGCCCGCTGTGGCCAAGATAGCTGCTGAGGACCAACCAGCGGTGGAGACAGAAAATGATGGACCTTGTTGATAACTGGTTAATGGACTCACCTAGTGGCCTCAGGCAGGACTCACCTGGCACAGAAGTCAGGAGAGGTCACTGGGAGCAGTGACCCTCACTTCAAAGGTGGCCACCAGGGGCAGAGTGAGCAAATGGCCAAGACAGGGGTCTTGTCCACTGGCTCCCACCCCCTTCTCCCCCGTCCAGCCCCTTCTGGGTCTCAGTTGCCTCTCTTGGCAACTCAGCGTGGCCGGACCTGTGCCACTGAGCTCCATCAGCTGCCCCGTAGGCAGGGGAAAGCCAGCTCTGGGTGTGACCTCCACTGAGCTCCATCAGCTGCCCCGTAGGCAGGGGAAAGCCAGCTCTGGGTGTGACCTCCGGCTCAGTTTCAGTGGCAAGAATTTCCTGGGAGCCCCCTTGTGGGGCATGTGGCCCAAGCCATGGGTGATGGTGACATGCCCAGATAGAGGCCCTGGCAGGGCACTGCTGGGAGGCCTCCTGGTCGGCGCACCCTGGCACATGGGCTCCCAGTGCAGACCTGCTGATCCTCAAACAGCCCACTGGTCCAAGGTTATTAAAAGTGACCATCCTGGGCTTCCCTGGTGGTGCAGTGGTTGAGGGTCCGCCTACCGATGCAGGGGACACGGGTTCGTGCCCCGGTCCGGGAAGATCCCACATGCCGCGGAGCAGCTGGGCCCGTGAGCCATGGCCGCTGCGCCTGCGCGTCTGGAGCCTGTGCTCCGCAACGGGAGAGGCCACAGCAGTGAGAGGCCCGCGTACCACAAAAAAAAAAAAAAAAAGTGACCATCCTGTCCCATAGTATGAAACGTCCAGAACAGGCAAATCCACAGAGACAGAGAGTGGATTCTTGGTTGTCAGGGGCTAGGGGAGGGGTGGGGGGGGTGATTGCTAATGGGGATGGGGTCTCCTTTTGTGGGGATGGAAAAGCTCTGGACCGGAGGTAATGGCTGCACAACACTGTGAATGTGCTGAATGCCACTGATAGTAAAAATCTCCCCCCAGTGCCCACCCTGCACTCCCGCCGCCCTTCATTCTCCTGCTTCTGGTTCACCCAGCTCTGTCTGGCCTCCAGGACTTTGCCCTTGCCGAGCCCTCCGCCGGGGACACCTCTCCGCCCGCCCGTTGGCCTAGCTAACTGCTACTTCTCTCTCTGGTCTCCAGTCACCGAGGACCCTCCCTCCAGGGACCCTTCCTGGACTTTCCTCCTGGTCCCCAGTGAGGCCCTGATTCCCTGTGTCAAACTCCTCCACTGGACTGGGAGCAACATAAGGGGTGCTTGGGCCCTGTGGGATCCCCAGTGCTCAGCAAATGGATGAACGAATGGATGAATGAGGTTCGCAAGACCCTCCTTAGGATAATCAGAGACTTGGTGGGGTGGGAAAGAGGGGCGGGTCCATCCCCTCCAAAGAGGGCATCCCCTGATCCCAGAGCCAGCTCTGCCATCTTCAACACCCCTTCCTCGCCGCCTTCGTGCCAGCTCGCCCCCTCTGCTTGAGGCCCCCTCCCAGCCCCCGTGAAGCGACCTTCTCTGTGAAGGGCACCTCACTGGACATCAGAGGGGCAGGATGGCAGAGGCAGGTGGGCTGGCACCTGCCAGCTCCCGCCATCAACCTGATGGTGACTTTGTGTGGACCTCACGCCTGTCCTGGCATCCCTGCCACCAGCAGGTCCCAAAATCCTGGGCGGGGACAACGGGAGGACTCCTCTTGTACCTGACATGGGAGGGTCCACTCTGACCCTTTGAGGGGCACAGCCCCCAATGTCCTGCAGCTGGCAGAGGGTTGTGGGTCTCCAGCCGAGCAATGGGGTGGCCGGGGGTGGCACAGAATCAGACCTCAGACCAATCACTCAGGGTCCGGCTGACCCCAGGTGAGCCACATACCCTCTCTCTGCCTCAGACCCCCCTCTCAGTAACATGGGGCCTGTGCTAGGTTGGACTCAGACTATTATTATTACTGCTACTGTTATTATTATTGTGATATTATGATTTATAATAAGAAACATAGTTGGACTTAGTTCCCAGTTCCCGGCACACAGCCCCTAAAACCCTTGTAATTTCTTACATCAGAAGAGGGAACATCTTTTCTTATAATATATACATTTTTTTTTGGAAATTTCTTTTCTTTGTCACACTGCACAGCATGTGGAACTTCCCCGACCAGGGATCTAACCCGTGCCCCCTGCCGTGGAAGTGTGGAGTTCTAACCACTGGCCTACCAGGGAAGTCCCTTTTATGATAATATTTGGTCTTATGTCCTCTGTGCCTGAAATGGCTCCAGATAGTAAAGATGAAGGAAGCATCCTTTGCTTTCATAACAAGCTCTTTCAATCACACCTGAGTTTATGCTACGAGGTGACTTTTGGAAACGCCCTATAACCACAGGATCGGGGCTGGTGGCCAGGGGACCCCACTGACCCTGGGATTAGAGGGAGGGAACTTTCATCAATGGCCAGTGGTGTAATCCATCATGCCTCTATGAAAATCCCTAAACATTTTTTGTAGAGCGTCCACTAGGTGGACACAGGGAGGTGCTGGGAGGGTGGTGCCCAGAGGGGGCGTGGAAGCTCCGCCCCCTTCCCCACACCTCGCCTTGTGCATCTCTTCCATCTGACTATTGCTGAATTGTACCCTATTCTAGGACCTGAGATTGACTGGTGTCTGAAGTCGGGGCCATCTTGTGGGGCTGAACCCTTAGCCTGTAAGGTCTGCCCGAACCGGTAGTGTTAGGACTAAGATAAATTGTAGGATACCCAGCTCATGTCTGCCGGGGATTGGAGAATTGCTTAAGACTAGTAATTAATATTATTAACTGTTGACTAAGTTTGATTCCAGAGAAGAATGGGGACAGGAAAGGAACCTGAATCACAGACAGGCAGAGCCAAAAGGGGCCTCGGGAAAAACCCAGCCGGGGCTCCCATGCTGCAGATGGGAGATAGAAGCAAGGGGATATAGGCCATGGCCCAAAGTCACCCAACGTTGCCCAAGGTCGCTTGGCATTGAGCTGTGCCCCCTCCCATTCCGTGAAAGCTCCTTCCTCTGCACCGCGACCAAGACCAGTGCCATGTCCCTTGGACGTGGACAAAAGTCACAAACCTCCCTTCTCAGTGATAGTTTATTTATTTCACATAAAAATCCCCCAAAGCTCATGGAAATGATGCCTTCATATCACGACAGTAATCAGAATGAATTGTTTTTGTTTTTAAAAACCACAAAACTCGCGCCGTCGGAAGGATGGGTGTGTGAACTACGACTTGGGGGAGGGACTTATGATGCATCCCATGTGTCACAAGAGGAAAACTCAATGTTCCTTTACAAGGAGGGCTCGACATCCGTTGCATTTCAGCCAAAAACTGCCCCGCAGATACAAATCTTTCTCAAAGCCGATTTCAGAGGGTGTGGGTAGCAGCCCTAGGTGCTACCGAGGACACAGTGGCCCCGTATGGACGGAGCTGTGCCTCAGAACTTCACACACCTGTGGACAGGTGGCTGACCTGGAGACAGCCACCCCGGGGGTCTCTCTCTATTCTGGAGGGGCTGTGAGGTTGGGTTGGGGTCCTTGGTTCCACTTGCCCGTTGTCTATGGCTGCTGGTGGTCCAGAGGGGGTGGTCGGTGGGCCACGGTGAACCAGGGGGTCCGTGCTGGAATTTCTTGTTATGCTGCAGGCTCCTTGAGGGCGGGATGGGTCTGCCTCTTTCGTCCTTC
The DNA here is from genome assembly GCF_964374135.1 of Grampus griseus. Lineage (NCBI taxonomy): Eukaryota > Metazoa > Chordata > Mammalia > Artiodactyla > Delphinidae > Grampus > Grampus griseus. The sequence goes on from NC_139019.1 coordinate 169,759,222, forward strand.
TGTCGCCTCTGCAGCCGCTCAGTAATTGTCGGGTTAGGTGGAATGCATCTGTTCCTGTCTCGGGCTCCTTTTTCTCTTCCAGTGGAACACTGGCTTTCCAGGAGTTATTGCATCTACTGTGGACTTGCAGGCCTCGCGGGTCACGTGTCCCTCTCAGCTGAGCAGGGCCAGCCACCTGAACCTGGAGTTCGAGGTGACCTGGCAGATGCCCAGGCACCTTTTAGAAAAGGAGGCGCTCTGGGTAGGGGTGGGGGACAAGCTGGCCCAGGATGGAGTGGCCTTTCGGAGGGCAGCCTGCAGAGGCCCATCCACCAGCCTCTCCTGTCTCAGCCTCCAGGTAACTCATCTGCGCCTGGAACATGGTCCCGGTCCTTTATTAGACATTTGGGAAACAGAGCAGAAACACAAATTTAAAAACCCCACCAGACGCCCAAATGCCCTGGCCTCACTGGAGCAGTGCTGGGTTCCAGAAGATGCAGGTCCAAGGCTGCTTAGAAACCCCGAATTTTCCAAGGCAGGAGCCACTGGCATTTGGGGTGGGACAATTCCTTGACATGCAGGAAGCACTGCTGTCCCTTTCGCTCAGCACTGAATGCCACTGGCTCCCTCCTGCCATTGGGATAACCCCAAACGCACCCCCTTGATATCCCAGGTGGAGAAGGATTCAACATCTCCTTTGAGGCCAAGAATCTCCTACTGGGAAATTATTGGGGGAGGGAGGGTCAACCAAACCTGGATGACACCCGCTAAGAAGCCAGCTGCAGAGCCAGCAAGTGGGGCCGGACGATGCACCTGCTCGACTTTTGCTCAGATTCATAGAAACAGAGACTCTCAGGGTTGGAGGGGACCGCAGAGGGCCACTTTGTGCAAGTACTGTCCAGCCTTTTCTTGAATGCCTCTACAGATGGGGAACTCACTCCTTTTAGTTCCGAGCTGACTGGCGTTTCAACCGCATTAGAAAAATGTTTTTTTTTGTCCTAAGGATATCTGCTTCCTTTGAATGCAGGTGGTCGTAGCATCCAGGCCACTGGTTTTAATTCTCCCCAGTGACCTTTGTAACACTCGAACGTTCAGTACCCTGTATCTTCCTTTTTCTCGATCTGCATTTCTGGGATGAGCTTATTTCAGCACTGGTTTCTCGGCCTCTGTTCCTGGTGGGAGCCCAAGGGGGCGCATCCCAACCCCATGTTGTCGGGGAGATTAGGGAAGTGGGGAGGCTCATTCCCTCGGTAGGAGGTATTGATCGGGATTGCCCTGTGGCGTGGCCTCTGCGTTCAAGGGGCTTGAGAATGTTCTAGATTGAGGGGGATGTAGGTTCACAACTGTAGAACAAGGATGATTATCAGCGGCCCTCACTGGCGCTGTGGGCTCCGATGCTCCCTAAGAAGGTGGAAGTTATAAGAGGCAAGGGGAGGGCTGTTCAAAGGAAAAGCTGTGAGTTCAAAGGCTGGGCAGTGCCCAGGGGGCACGGCGCTGCTGGGGGTGGGGGTTGAGTTTCCAGGCCAGATGCCCAGGGCTGCGGGGGCCGTTCTGGCAGGAAAGGCACAAGAAGGAATCCAGACCCGGCCAGGGAGTCGATGGGCATCTGTGGCTCCAACCTGAACCAGGTGACAAGCAAGAGAAGGGTCCTGACCAGGATTCTGTGCAGTGGTGTGGTGGTGGTGGGGGGGGGTCTCTGAGGCCACCAAGGACGCACAGGCCATGCTCAACGCTTCTTGCTCTTCTTGGCCATGAGCTCATGAGTGTGGGAGGGTGGAGAACTGGGTCCTTTTCCAGAACGCACTAATACTGCATCATTAAAAAAAAAAGTTTTCAAGCAGCTGGAAAGGATGTTGGGTTTCAGACATGGATGGAGGAGACGGACACCCCCTGGAGACTGTGACTCAGGATGAGGTGGGGACAAGATCCAGGGTCAGAGGGCGTCCAACAGAGGTTTCCTGGCATCTGGGATCTTCTTTTGTGTCCTCCTCTGTGCTCACGTCACCTCAGGACATGCTGGAGAGGCAGAAACACAGTCAAGTTATTATTATTGTATGTAAAGAAAGTGGAAAATGTTCCATGTGTGGGGAATCCAAAAGAATGATCTAATCGGCTTCAGTGTGCCCTCAGCAGCAAGAGTGGCACCTGCCTTTCAAGGTCTGCCACCTGTCACCCACCTTTCTAGGTATGGTTCTGAAGGGGACTTCTCCCTTGGTGCCCCAGCCAAAGAACAAGGCCCCAGGGCTGGTGCCCTCGATCAGACTGGAGGCAGGCTTCATCTCACCCATCTACTCACCAACCCATCTGTCCATCCGTCCACCCACCCACCCATCCATCCATCCATCCACCCATCCATCCATCCACCCACCCACCCGTCCATCCATCCATCCATCCATCCGTCCATCCACCTATCCAACCATCCATTATTCATTCACTTATCCATCACCCATCCACCTATCTATCTATCCGTTTATCCACCCATCCACCCATATACCTGTCCATCTCCCTATCCATCCATCCATCTATCCACCCTCCCACCTACCCACCTGTCCATCCGTCTGTCCATCTGTCCATCCATCTATTGCTCCCAACCATTCCTTCTTTTATGTATTTAATCATTTTAGACATGCTTGTTTTTATCACCTCTACCTGAGGATTCCCAGGAGGAGGTCTAATGCTGCTATCTGTTGTACCGCCGACTTTTTCTCATGGTGAATGATTTCCTCGCATGTTTTGTGTCTGTGGTTGGGAACTCAGCTCCAGAAGGACTGAGATGGTCTTGTCAGAAATGCATTGAGAACTTGCTTCTATTCAGTGTGCCCAGGGCAGTACTGTTCTAAGACGACTTTTGATGTTTATTTCTCAGCCTGGGGCTTCTTGGGTCACATGGGTAGTATTAAGGCATGTGGCCGGGCCATGTAACATATTTATAGCAGAGTGTGTGGTCAAGGATTAACCCTGCAGGTTCCAAAGGAAGGTCTGGCCCTTGCCTGGCTTCTGGGAGGTCACCTCTAAGCCCTTGGAACGTCCTTCCTGATAAGAGTATCTTTGTTTGCCTGGGACCTGGGGTCACCCTGGATAGTCTATGCTGACAATGTGATTTAAGGCAGGAGCCATGGACCATGTGGTATCAGTTCAACCTCTGGAGGGGCTAGAGACTAAGGTCAGCCACGTGGGTGGTCCGCCGTGCATATGACTGACCCCCAGTAAATACCCTGGACACCAGGGCTCAAATGAGCACACGTGGTTGGTGACACTTGGTGTGCATCACCACGCCTGGCTGCTGGGAGAATTAAGGGCTGTCCCCAAACAACTCCCCTGGGAGACAACAACTGGAAGCATGCACCTGTCTCCCCTCACCCCACCCCACGCTCTTTTTCCCATTGCTGACTTTGAGCTGTACCCACACTTCCACCTTAATAAACCATAACTGTCAGCAGATCAGCTTTGCTGAGTCCTGTGAGTCCTTCTAGCAAACCACTGCCCCCGAGGGTGGTCTCCAGGACCCGTGACACACAGGGAGGCTTTTCCTGGCATCTATAGTCAGGCAGACACACTGAGATAGGTTGTGGGCAGACAGTGCACCCTCTGGCTGAGTAAAATCCTGGGCTTCAGGGGGCCTGGCTCTGGGTGGACATCTCAGTCAGGGCCGCTGTGTGGCTCAGCTCTGGGGCCTCCTGTTAATGACGCCCCGCTGGAGTGGACCAGGGACCGGCTGCCTGGCCCCAGAGGAGGCCCTGTTGTCATGGTAACCACGGTCTCCCTGCCTCCCTGGTGCAGCATCCTCCCCCCATCAACAATAAGTCATGAGGCACTCATCCCAGGGTAGGTTCCACAGAGAATGTTTCCAAAAAAAGGTGCCAAGATTGCCCCGCTTCCCACCCACCTTGTTTCCTGATCTTCTGTGGCCAGAGCAGACCTGTGGGAAAAGGAAGGAGTCTCAGCATTAGTCGCCTGTCTGGGGAGCCTTGGCATTTGGCCATGAGCCCCATGAGGGCCAATATGGCTTCACCCTGATCTGGCACAAAGCAAGTGTCAGCACGTGTCAGCTGTGTAACAAATGAGCCAGGACAGGCAGTCGTGAGAATGGCTGAGCCCCTTCGCTGCCACAAAATGAAATCACTATTGCTGCTCCAGGTCCACTCACTGAGAAGGCTGAACCCATCCACCGGGACCTGCACAAAGGTCACCAGCTGGAACCTTCATCTGAGAGCAGATCTTGGTCTCTCGGGCACATCAGCTGCCCCTGGTCCCCATGCTTGGCCTGTGCTGGATGCAGGGTGGGAGGAGGAGGGGGCAGTGGTCCCAAGATGCAACCACTGCCCTCAAGGAGCTCAAGGACAGGAGAAGGAGGGTACGACAAGTGTCAAATGCAGGAGGCAGACCTGAAGAAAGAGACAGGAAAGGTGGGAGGGGCCTCTAGAGGCCAGGGAGGGGGTCGTGCCATCTGTCCACACATCCCAGGGTGAGGCACTAAAGGACTTTCAGTAGAGAGTTGCTGGATTTAAAAAAAAAAGGAGGGATTCCCTGGCGGTCCAGTTGTTAGGGCTCCGTGCTTCCACTGCAGGGGGTACAGGTTCTATCCCTGGTTGGGGAACTAAGATCTCTCATACCGCGGCCCAGCTGGGGGGAAAAAAAAAAAGGAGGAGTATAGGAATGGGAACAACTGCTTAACAGGGTACAGGGTCTCCCTCTGGGCTGTGGAATGTTCTGGAACTGGAGAAGGTGCTGGTTGCCCAAAACTACAGATGCACTAAATTTACATTAAAATTGCTCGACGGAATGGGCCTCATGCTGGCCGATTCACAGTGGTGGTCTTACTTCAGCACCATGGTAATGTCAGATCACCTTCACTGAGGTTCCCTGGGCTCAGCAGCCCCCCGCGGGTGTGGGCTCTGGCCCTGTGGCCACCTGCACACACTTACCTGTCCTCCGCCAGCCCCGCCTCCGCCTTCTCTTCAGACCTGGGCAGGACGCACTCTGGCTGCGGCCTTGCGCTGGGGACAGAAAGAGGTGACGAGGGATGACCAGCCAGCCGAGTGGGCCCAGGGGCTCTCGGCTCCCACTGGCCCCTCTGTCTGGACCCACCATGGCCTGACAGCGATCAGGAGAGGGTTTGGCTGCGCCCGGGGAAACGCGGGGGCCCAGAGGGTGGACTGCGTGATGGGATGGCCAGGGGTTCATGAAGATGGACGCAGATGGTTGGTGGGGGGGAGGGGGAGGGGCTGTGGGCCATTCCTTGGGGGCGCTTATCTCAGCTTATTGCCGCCGCAGGGGCCTCATGCACTTGCTCCCTGGACGCTGCAGCCCATGTGCTGTGATTCTGGAAGGTGGGCGCCCTGCTTGTCCTGTCATCTCTCTACTCGCATCCATAGCTAAGGCTCAGGAGGCGGGGGGAGCGTAACTCAGACAGGGAGACAGAGGAGAGGGGGACCTGGGGGTGGGGAGAAAGGGAGGAAAAGAAAGAAGCCAGACCGACAGACATGACTACCTCACACCCATCAGGATGGTTACTACCTTTAAAATTAAAAAAAAAAATTTTTTTTTGGCCACACCACGTGTTGTGTGGGATCTCCGTTCCCCAACCGGGGATCGAACCCACAGCCCCTGCAGTGGAAGCACAGAGTCTTAACCACTGGACTGCCAGGGAAGTTCGCAGGATGGCTACTACCTTAAATGTAGAACATGTGTTATGTTACTATGTTGGCGAGGATATGGAGAAATTGGAACTGCGCATGGCTGGTGGGGTGAGAATGTCAAATGGGGCAGCCGCTGTGGCAACGATTCTAGCTGCTCCTTGAAAGATGAAACATCGAGTTACCATAAGATCCAGCAACTCCACTCCTGGGTCTATATACACCCCAAAGAAGTGAAAGCAAGCCCTTGAATAGATAACTGTACACCCGTGTTCACAGCAGCACAATTCACAACAGCCAAGAGGTGGAAACTCCCAGTGTCCATCGAGAGTTGATGGATGAACAAAATGTGGTCTATCTGCACACTGGAATATTACTCAGCCTGAAAAAGGAAGGAGATTCTGACACTTGCTACAATGTGGATGAACCTTGGGAACCTTATGCTCAGTTGGATAAACCAGACGCAGAAGGACAAATACTGTCTGATTGCACTCACACGAGGTCCTAGAGAGTCAGATCCACAGAGATAGGAAGTAGATGGTGGGGGCCAGGGGCTGGGAGTCAGTGTTTCATGGGGACAGAGTTTCAGTTTGGGAAGATGAGAAAGTTCTGGAGATGATGGTGGGGATGGTTGCACAACAATGTGAATGTGCTTAATGCCACCGGGCTGTGCACTTAAAAATGGTTAAGATGGTGAATTGTATGTCCTGTGTATTTTATTGCAACTAAAGGTATTGAAAAAAAAAAAAGACAGGAAGGAAGGAAAGAGGAAGGGGAGGGAGGGAGGGAGTAGAGAAGAGAGAGGAGGGGAAGGAGGAGAACTCCCTGGAAGGCGTGGGATGGCGGGTCCTGCTGCCCTCCACGCCCCCTTCCACTCCGCTCACACTCATCACTATTAAACGACGCTGTGTGAAGCCGCCGTAATTTTTCTCATTATGTGTCTCATCTGCCGACATCACCTGTCCTGCCCCAGGATCTGCTTTCCTCACTCGGTGAGGCAACCCTCCCCTTTGCCCTTTGAGGAAACTTCTGGACCAGGACTCAGTCTTAATTGCCTCAGTCTCTCCCAGGCTGGCACAGGGCTGGCATGCTTTCGACTCACTGAAAGCCCCAACTCTTTCTCAGACTTGCTGTGTGGCCTTGAGCAGGTGCCTTGCCCTCTCTGAGCCTCGGATTCCCAGCCTGTCAGACGCTTTTAGGAATCCTGGCCCTGCCCTCCTCTTGGGGCGGAGGGGTGGGGATGGGGGGAATGAGAAAGGATACAGGAATGGTATAAGGGCTCCATAACTGGGTGGGACCGAAATAGTCCTGAAGTTTTGTGAGCACTGCCACTTTCGAAAATTAGCCAATAAGTCAGTGAAGGGGCGATTCTGGGGTAAGTCTGGCAGGGGCAAGCATGGAGTGGGTTGTGTTCCCCCCACTGTCATCAGGATTACTAGGAGGACTCTCTATGGAGTCTACTATTTTTGTCCGGTGGGTTACATTGGTCCTGATTTCTCACAATACTCCTCAGGGTGGCTGTGAACTTTTCACTTGCCTAATGTCACTCTGTGACTAAGTGAGGGAGTCTGGATTTGAGCCTGGATCTGACTCCAAGCCCTCGAGAGAAGGGCAGGACCTTGAGCTACATGCATGCATGACATGGGTCCCCACTGAGCGGAAGCCACCAATTTCCCCCCAGCTGTGGGCCCGGCTCAGCGCCAGCCCTAACCTGGCCCGGGCACAGGCCACCCCGCACAGACCTTTCTCTCCTGGCCTTGAGCCTTTCCTCTTCGTACCTGGAAGAGAGAGAAAGGAAAGCACATGAGATGCAGCCTGGGAATCCCCTTCCCTCTGGGAACAGGGAAGCAATCTCACTGTCACATCTGAATACACGCCAGGTCATAGAGCAGAAAGGACAGCCGGAGCTGACGGGTCTACTGGTCTTTTTTATGTTTCCTGCAAGCCTGCCCATGCCCACCCCACCCCAGGGCAGGGGATATCTGTTTTGTGGGTATATTTCACCATCTGGAGTAGATGTGGCTCAGCGGACATTTTTTGCATCAGCCCCGAACACAGCCAGTATAAAGCGACCCCTTCATTGACGTGGGTTTGGTCTACAGGCCCCTCCGTCAGGGCAAAGTTTTCCTGTAAAGGGCCAGAGAATCAGTATTTTTGGCTTTGCAGGCCAGTCTCTGTGGCAACCTCTCGATTCTGTTGTAGCTCGAAAGCAGCCGTGGATGGTTTGTAAATGGATGCATGTAGCCGTGTGCCAATAAAACTTTATTTATAAAGACAAGCCAGGGGGACAGGGCTCACTGGCCCACGGCCTGCACTAGATAGCCAGGCCCGCTGTGTTCTGTAATTCCACAGGAGCTTGTTTCCCTGTATTTCCTTCTTTTCTGCTTTCCCACACAAGTCTGGTTCCCTGGCAGCTCGGTTGAGCTGATCAGAGGTGGCTGAGAGGCGAGCAGCCCGGGGGCAATGGGGATGGAGGTGCGGGGGGCGGTGGTGTTCCCATGGCCCAGGGACACTCACTGTAGCACGCAGTCTGGGATCTGCACGTGCTCCATGGGGATGAGCTGCTCCAGATCTTCCAAGCTGTGCACATACTGGATCTTGTTGATGAACTTGACGCTGGTGGGAGAAGAAGCAGGGAGACATCTGAAAGCCAGCCCTCAGGGTGGCCCCTCAGGGCCAGAAGGAGCGATGGCAGACAGGGTTGCACACGCAGCAGTATTCCGGGATGCCCCAGGCACCTTCGCCCAAGCTTCCCTCCCCACCTGTGCCAGCCTCCACCCCTGGCCCCTAGTGGGGGAACAGAGCAGAACCCGGGGTCTCCCCTTGCAAGAAGAGAAGTGTCCTGAACCACGTGTTGGACACCAGTCCTTGCTGAGCTGAGGAAATTCTTCGAAGGAAGCAGAGGGGAAAGAGATGCTGCTAGACTCCAGGCCCCATCCTCCCCAGGAGTTGCTCCTCTGTGTGAATCTTCCCAAGAATGCTTTTCTGGCACAATCGCCACTGCCTGGATGGCAGCAGTAGTCATCTGGTCACGAGACAGATGCACATGGGGACTGCTGATTCATTCCACATTCTTTCGGGATGAATGGCTTGTTCCGGTCCAAACCCCAGCTCTGGCTGTCTGCTACCCACTGAGGTGCTTTGTCACCAGCGCATTGCTTTGAACTCGTGATTATTTTTTTTAAATTTACCTTAAACCTAATTTTGGTAAAATGTCCAATAAACTTTTTTCAAGGTCAAATCAGTTTTTTTTTCCCTTTAAAAAAAATTATTTATTTAGTTGCGCTGGGTGTTAGTTGCGGCAGGTGGGCCCCTTAGTTGCAGCACACAAGCTCCTTAGTTGTGGCATGCAAACTCTTAGTTGTGGCATGCATGTGGGATCTAGTTCCCTGACCAGGGATGGAACCCGGGCCCCCCGCGCTGGGAGTGCGTAGTCTTATCCACCGCACCACCAGGGAAGTCCCTCACGTCAGTTTTTCTAACGATGAGAAATATAAGGCCAAGAGAATGTAACAGGACGCTAAGTCATAAAACAATCAAATAACAATAAAGAAAAGAAAAAAAGTAAGATAGAGTCACATAGTTACAAAACTGTGTCAAGAAGTTTTACATCTAATTTTAGAGATTAGATAAGAATTCGGCTCAAACTTTCCGGCACCCGGCAAAAACGGAGACCCATGAGGAATGTTACAGTTCGCAGTGTCCATAAGAGAAAAATACACGGGTTAATCAGCAGAGGCCACTGGTAACTGATCAGGGAATGATAGACGGTTTTCCCACAGAGAGTCACAAAGCGGCCATGTGTACCGGAATAAATAAACCCCACCGCTTTTGTGCAGTTGAAATTTCTTTTTTCTTTCTTCCTTCCTTCCTTCCTTCCTTTCTCTCTTTCTTTCTCTCTTTCTCTCTCCCTCTCTCTCCCTCCCTCCCTCCCTCCCTCCCTCCTTCCCTCCCTTCCTTCCTTCCCTGAGCTACAAAGCTTGCAGGATCTTATTTCTCCCACCAGGGATTGAAGCCGGGCCCTCAACAGTGAAAGAGCAGAGTCCTAATCATTGGACCGCCAGGGAAGTCCCTGAAATTTATTTTCTTTTTCCTTTTTTAAAGAATCATCTCTTTTTAAAAAAATTTATTTTTGGCTGCGTTGGGTCTTCGTTGCTGCACGTGGGCTTTCTCTAGTTGCGGCGAGTGGGGGCTACTCTTCGTTGCGGTGCGTGGGCTTCTCATTGCGGAGCACGGGCTCTAGGAGTGTGGGCTTCAGTGGCACACGTGCTCAATAGTTGTGGCTCACGGGCTCTAGAGCACGTGCTCAGTAGTTGTGGCTCACGGGCTCTAGAGCACAGGCTCAGTAGTTGTGGCGCACGGGCTTAGTTGCTCTGTGGCATGTGGGATCCTCCCGGACCAGGGCTCGAACCTGTGTCCCCCGCACCGGCAGGTGGATTCTTAACCACTGCTCCACCAGGGAAGTCCCGGAATTTATTTTCTTAATTAAAAAAAAATTATTCTTGGAACATGAGTTCTTCCTCCAGTTGGTGTGACAGAAAAGTAAAGGGCCCAGGGACAGGGAGTGAGTCTCAGACCGACTCTACCTGAATACCCCGGGTCTGGGAGGCTCTGAGGATGGATGATCTGATTGGCTGCAAAGGTTTTTTTAGGGGGCACAGGGGCGACACCTGTGGTCTGAGCAGTGGGCTATAAATACAGGCGAGATCACATCGTGAGGACGCCATGGTAAAGCTGCCATGTCCGTTGTTGGAAATGGGTACCCGGTTTCCACGTGACGATGCTGTCTGCCTGTGAGCTGAGCTCTGTCTTGGGAAGCAGGGCTCTCGGGAGGGAGAATTCCAGTCCAGGGCGAGGCACATGCCCATGTTTAGATCATCGGGGAATAAACAGGAGTTCTTTTTGAGATACAATCACAGAACCTCATGGCTAGGGCCAGGTGGCAGCTCAGAATCTGTCTCCACTTCCCTCGGCTTTTAAACAGGGAAGCTTACTTTACTCCACTTTCCCCTCCTATTTCCCTGAAAGCTCAAAATGAGACCTTTGAAATTCACCACAGGAAAAGCAACCCAGGGAATTCCCAGGCGGTCCTGTGGTTAGGACTCCACGCTTTCACTGCTGAGGGCACGGGTTTGATCCCCACTTGGGGAACTAAGATCCCACAAGCTGTGCAGCATGGCAAAAAAATAATAAAATAAAATAAAACTAGGAAAAGCAACCTAAAGTGAGAGAATTATCTGCATTCAAGGCAAATTTCGGTTCCCAAATTACGGGATGTCGAGGACAGAAGGCAATTCTGTTAGGCTGAAGTGTGTGTCTACCGTTTTGCCCGGTAATTATCATCATTAGCACAAATGACCCATAATTAGTGTATTAAAGGCCTGATTTCACTAATGTGCAAATGTCTGAGAGTGCTTGGGAGTCACTGAACAGAGCATCTGAAGTTGCCTCCTTGCCTCAGCGCTGTGATGCTCTCAAGTCAAAGTTTGACCCCGTCTATTAAACTCATCACAGATCCTTCACTGGGAACGTGGAAATGAAGGGTCTTCATTTAATTCAATGTTTTGAATTATATTACATTAAATGTGCATTTACTTTTATGTGATTGATGAGGGCGTTTAACATGACTAATTTTGTTTCACTTGCTCTGTGTGTCCAGGTGCTTCTATCTCCTGCACATTCCAAAGAAAGAACCAGCCCCTGAGACTCACAGGAGGTCACCTGTTAAGCCCTAGGAATGTCCCGTCTGGTAAGCGTCTTCATTTACCCGGGGCCCATAGTCTGTGCCAAAGATGTGCTTCCTGGTGGGGTCTTGGGCCATCATATCAGTTACTGAGGAACTAAGGGAGCTGCGTGGGCACTCCATCCCCGTGTGGCCATGCCTTGGTGGAAACCCTGGACACCAAGGTCAGCTTCTCTGTTGGCAGTACTTCCTACACGTGGTCACACGTCATTGCAGGGAGAACGAAGGGCTTTGGGTACAACTCCACTGGGACAGGGCAATCAGAAGCTCCCTCTGGCTTCTCCCGGACTCCCATATGCACCTGTTTCCTCTGCTGATCTCAGTGTTCATCCTTTCTCTGTAATTAGCTATAACCCTGAGCACAACAGCTTTTCTGGGTTCTGTGAGTCCTCTTGGTAAATCATCAAACGTGAGGGTAGTCTCGGGCACCCCCAAAACACACATGTATCGTTTTACCACATCATGGTGCAGGAGTGGGTCAGACCCTCCTGCCGTCCTAATGCCCCTCCCTCACAGATTCCAGAGTGGATGGAGCCGGGCTTCCTTCTGAGGGCGTGTGGTGGGCTGGTGACCTTGCTGTGTGACTCTGGGTGATTCCCTGGAATATTCGGAGCCTCAGTTTGCTCATCCATGAAACGGGCACGGCCAAGTCAACCTTTCAGGGCTGTGGTTGTAAACTTTAAAAGGGATCCAACATTCAATATGGGAGAGCTGGTTGTTACTTATTCCCACCTCCCTACCCCCCCACCCCGTGATGTATATTCGACACTAAATAACAATACATATGATTTTAAACTGTTTAACGCAACAATATAGTTTCATCAGAGAGGAGCTGGAAAATGCAGATTAAAAAATAAGACACACAAAAACCCAGGTGGCTATCCGGGCACAGGTCATGATCTTACCTGATGAAAGGGCGGGAGATGGCCAGCACGGTGCGGATGAACCAGGATGGGTGGACTATGATTAAGGACTTCAGGTTTTTCCGCAATCTGCGTGGGGAGACAGAGGAAGCAAGATGGGCTCCTTGGGAAAGCCCCGGGGAGGGAGCAGTTAACCGGTGTTACCTTCTCTCTGTGCCTAGGAGGCGCTATGCTTATCTCCATTGGCAGGGAGGAGGTGGAATCTCGGTAAAGCTAAGCCCCCTCGCAGAGTATGCAGGTGGCAGAGCTGATGTCTGGTCTCCAGTCTCTCTTAATTTAGAGTCTGAGCGTTTGACTTCGTGGCCACACCGTCTCCCATTTCTGAAAGATTTTTCTGGGGTCCCATGGTTCTGAGTACCTATTATGGGCATGTTGAATTGCAGCCCCCTCATTTGGGAAGAGGGTCATTGTAGGAGAAATTAGTTAAGGTGAGGTCATATAGGAGTAGGGTGGGCTCCTAATCCACTATGACTGGTGTCCTTATAAAAAGGGGACATTTGCACACAAGTGTCCACAGGGGAGATGCTCCCTCACGGCCCCAGAAAGAACCAACCCTGCAGACACCTTGATCTCGGACTTCTAGCCCCCAGAACTAGGAGACAACACGTATCTATTGTTTAAGCCACCCAGTCTGGTGCTCTGTTACAGCTGCCCCAGCTGACCACTACACACCTTTCAGAGGGACCTCAGGACCCCTTGCATCCCGAGGAGGTCCCCCAGCCCCACCCACTCACCTCCTATCAATCATCTGGTAACACTTCTTCAGCCAGCCGATGCCGGGCATCCTCCGCCGAGGCGTGGCACCATTCAGGTACACGATCATGTAATCCTCGGCCACAAGGAGTTCCAGACTGCTGATGACGTACCTGGTCACGGGACGCAGACGACAGAGGACCCGACGGAGGGGCTCAGAGTCAGGAAGCCCAGTTCCCGGGACTGAACCCCTGGGGCACCTGCCCTTTCTGCCTCCGCCTGCCCTGGCTCTGCCAGCCACACCTGTTCAGGTGTTGTTGGCTGTCCTGGCATACTCGGCCCGAGCGGAGGGTGGGGGATGACCCCAGCCCACCCCAAATTGTGTCAGTGGGCACAGTGATTGTAGTAGTTACTATTTTATTGAGCACTTACTAGATGCTAAGCGATTTATATGCATGGTCTCCAATAATTCTGGGAGGTGGGCTTCAATAGCCCCAGATACACCTGGGGAACAGGCACCCACAGCCAACAGTCCATTGCACCAGACATTAGGGACCTGGGGTCTGTCCCAGCCCTGTCTCCCCCTAAGTGATTTCAGAAGAATCCTTTCTTTTTTTTTCAAACAACATTCTTTAAAAATTTTATATATTTATTTTTGGCCGCGTTGGGTCTTCGTTGCTGTGCATGCGCTTTCTCTAGTTGTGGCGAGTCGGGGCTACTCTTTGTTGCAGTGTGCGGGCTTCTCATTGCGGTGGCTTCTCTTGTTGCGGAGCATGGGCTCTAGGTGTGCGGGCTTCAGTAGTTGTGGCGCACGGGCTTAGCTGCTCCGCGGCATGTGGGATCTTCCTGGACCAGGGCTCAAACCCATGTCCCCTGAATTGGCAGGCGGATTCTTAACCCTGTGCCACCAGGGAAGCCCCTTTTTCTTTTTTTTTAATATTTAGTTATGTATTTGGTTGCACCAGGTCTTAGTTGTGGCAGTCAGGCTCCTTAGTTGCAGCTCGCCGGCTCCTTAGTTGTGGTATGCAAACTCTTAGTTGCAGCATGCATGTGGGTTGTAGTTCCCTGACCACGGATCGAACCCAAGCCCCCTGCATTGGGAGCGTGAGTCTTACCCACTGCACCACCAGGGAAGTCCCAGAAGAATCCTTTCCTCTTTTTCAGCCTCTAATTCCCCATCTGTAGATTGGGGAGACTGGGCTCCCTGGTATCTCAGGCCACTTTCCGATCTGACCTTCCATGGCTACCTCCTTGTCCTCTGGCCCCACCTGGCATCCAAGCCCCGCGCCCCGCTGTGTAAGAAGGAAATCTTCGTAATGATGATAATAAGGGTGATAACAATTTGCTGAGTTCCTACTGTCATCTGCCAGGCACTTTATCCATATTATCTGTCTCCATCATAATAAAACTGTACCTGTGTGTCCTTGGGCAAGTGACTTAACCTCTCTGTGCCTCAGGCTCTGCAGCCACAGAATGGGAGGCAACATAACTAATCCACAGGGTCCTGTCGAGGGTGGAATTCGTTATCACACACCAAGCCCTTCACTTCGTGGCTGCCACGTAGTAAATGCTCCATAACTGCTAGGGATGATGACAGTTGCACCCGTGAGGCCCAGCGGGCGAGCAGGGGACTCAGATGCAGGTCTGCTGGCGGCCCAGCCCTTCCCTGGTGCCGGGCAGAGCCCCCCACCCAACGTGGTTCTTGCAGCATGGTCCTGCCCACCGGGTGGGACCCTCAGAACTGTGGGCAGCTGGGACGGAGCGGGTGGGCCACTTACAGGAAGAGGTTCTCCATGACGTAGTGGTAGTCGGGGGAGCTGCTGTCTGGGAGGAAGCAGGCGGCAAAGACGATGATGGCGTTGAGACCTTCCCCGTAGTACCCTGGGGAGAGGCGGCCAGTGAGTGAGCAGCCCCAACCAGAGATGGGTAGAGCCGTCTCCCAGCTCTGAGCCGTCCCCTGCTCTGCCCCATGCAGCGGCCTCGTCGCTGGCCAGCCCCTTCCCACCCACTGCGCACGCTCAGAGGGTACAGCTCTGAGTCACAGCAGCCTGGCTGGAGAAGCCAGCCAACGCTTGACCTGTCTCCGCCTTTGGTGGGGGACGCCAGCCACCCTCGTAGACATCTCCGGTGTGCATCCGGCACGTCTATGCCTTGCCCCCCTGCGAGTTTCACCCCTGCACACCCGGACACTAGGGCTTAATTTAACATCCCCCTGGGTCAGAAGAAGAGACTGAGGTCCAGAGAGGACCACTGATGGGCCTCCAGTTGCTGGAGCCGGGAGGGGGCCCAAGGGGTGTGGCCTTACCTCCGTGGGTCACCACCCTCATGTAGGGCCGGATCATGTGCAGGTCAATCCGGTGTTCCTGTTCCCCAATGATCACTGTCCTCCACAGACGCCCGTTGGCGGCACTGCCGTCCTCGGCCGAGCCATCCCCAAACAGGTCTGCACTATCCCCAGGCATATTCTTGGCGGCGGCCACGGGGGTGTCATCTGGAAGCGGCAGGGGGGGTGGAAGGTGAGCGGAAGGGACACCTGAGTCTGGACACCTCATCCCAGCTTCCCTCTCTGGGCTACCTTTGCCGCCTGTGGCCACGGAGCCCTCTCCTCTCTCCCCAGGCCAGAGGCGAAACCACTCATCCTACCCTTTGCTGACAGACGGTGTTAGATTGGGGCTGCTGGACGAGATGGAGGACCTGGGAGTCCCAAAGTCACGCCTAAATAATAATTTTTCTTTCCCCAAGCCGTGGAACACAGGAAAGTGCTCAGTCAGGTGGTTGGCCTGGGTAGAGCCCGTCTCTTGCTGTGTGACCTTGCACACATTCTTTCCCTCTCTGGGCTTCTCAGGATTCTTAACCATGCTTGAAATATCTGCCTCTTTCCCACCCGTCATCCTGCGATCTTCCCGCCTCAGAAAATAGCCTGGCCGTTCTCCCAGCTGCTCAGACCCCACACCCAGGTGTCACCTTCAATGCCCTCTTCCCCTTCATATTCCACATCCACCCAGCAAGTGCTGTGGCTCTGCTTCTGTCCCCATGGCCACTGCCACCGCCACCTTTCTGACCTGTGCTCTTGCCTTGGCATGTCAGCTCAAATAACACGCATCCAGGGAGGCCTGTCCCGGCAACCCTGCAAAGAGGCCTCCCCACCCCCAGGTAGCCTGGTTCAAGGAGTCTCGGCCTGGGCACTTTTGACCTTTGAGGGCCGGTCATTCTCTGTGGAGCCCCCTCCTCCATCCCAGGCGCTGTGGGGTGTGGAGCCACCTCCCTGACCCCACCTACTTGATGCCAGGATTCCCCCAGTCATGACAACCACAGGTGTCCCCAAATATGGCCCAGTGTCCCCTGGGGGCAGGGGGCTGAATTGCCCCAGTGAGAACCCCCTGCCCTCTCCCATCACCTCGTTTCCCTCACAGCACCGACGACCAGGTGCAATTATCTTGTGTACATTTTTTCCGTTACCCAGAGCCTGGCTTTCCGATGGCCACGCGAGCAGGCAGGCGATGTCTATTCCTGACACGCCCCCGCCCGATCTCCCTGCCGCCCCCTACACAGCAATCAAGACCTCCTCCACAAACACCTGTGGAATCAGGGGGAGGCCCTTCCTCTGGTCTCAGTCCCCTTTGAGAATCGGGTGAAAGACACATCTCCCAGCAAAGTCTACAAGTCCATGAGAAAATGTGCGTGGAGTCCCAGGAGCTGTCCTGGGAGCCCCGGGTTGGAAGACCTGTCCCCCTTGAGCCTACGGGGATGGAGGAGGGGGGCTCTGGTCAGCTGGTCCCCAAGCCAAAGGGAGCGCTGGGGTCCGATTTGGGGGCTGGGCAGGTGCGATGAGCGACCTCACCTTCCCACTCCAATTCATTGCCGTTCCCCAGGAATTCCAGGGAGTCGGTCTCATCTGGGGTCTCGATGTCATCCACGTTGATATCCAGGTCATCGGGGGTGTCCAGGAAGTCATCGGACAGCAGGGAGCCCTCGCTCTGGTCCAGGGAGATGTTGATCTCGGGGGCCACCAGCGTCTTCCGCTTACGATGAGCCGCGTTGAAGTTCAGAGTGTTGGGAGGGGCTGTGGGGGAACAGGAAAACAGAAAAAAACAAAAGCGAAACAAGATCAGTCACTTTTGCTGTTTTCTTTCTTCTTCCCCCTCTCCTGTTCCCAACCCAGTGGAGATCCACTCCGCCCTGTTGAGGGGAGTGGTTAGAAGTCAGAGGACATCCTTTCACGGCAGCGGCAGCGGTTAATATAACCATCTAGCGTGGAGGTCAAGGGCGGACGCTTGGACGTAGGGCAGACCTGGGTTCAGAGCCTGACCTCGCTACTCACCAGCTCCGTGACCCTGCAGTGCCATGTTGCTCTGAGCTTGACTCACTTTTACCATCTGCAAAATGGGACTCACAGGTGAGTCGAGTCAGGGTTGAACAATGATGTGGGGATTAGACCCCGGGCAGCCTGGGTTCCAGATGGTGTGCTCTGGACCTACCAATATCTGCGAGTCTTGTTTCTTCCGGCTAAGGCTGGCAGAGAATGTTCACGTTCTGCTTTTGGCCTCTCTGTGATGCTCAACTCTAACAACTAACTTTTAGTGATCGTGTAATGTAAGCCAGACACTCTGCAAAGCTCTCCCCTGCGTTTTCACGTTCCAACTTTGCTATTGCCCCCTTTAACAGATGAGCAAACTGAGGCACAGAAGGGCAGGATCCTCCCATGTCACTCTGAAGCCTGTTGGGATGGATATTCCCCATGGTTTAGACCGCTTCCTCCTAAAGACTCTTAGCCTGGACTCTGGTCTCCTTGTAAAAGGTGGTTTCTCCTCCTGGGCTGCCCCCCATCTGACAGCCTGCGGAGCAGAGCCAGCCCCTCAGGTTTACCCTGTTTCATTACACGGCCTTTGAGGACAAAATAAATAAACTAGTAGGAGACTCCTACCCCTCTTTTATTGGATGAAGACATTCATTGATCCATACTTTTTTTAATTAATTAATTAATTAATTTTTTTGGCTGCGTTGGGTCTTTGTTGCTGCGCATGGGCTTTCTCTAGTTATGGCGAGCGGGGGCTACTCTTCGTTGCGGTGCACGGGCTTCTCATTGCGGTGCTTCTCTTGTGGCGGAGCATGGACTCTAGGCGCGCGGGCTTCAGTAGTTGTGGCATGTGGGCTCAGTAGTTGCTTGTGGGCTCTAGAGTGCAGGCTCAGTAGTTGTGGCGCATGGGCTTAGTTGCCCCGTGGCATGTGGAATCTTCCCGGACCAGGGCTCGAACCCGTGTCCCCTGCACTGGCAGGTGGATTCTTAACCACTGCGCCACCAAAGAAGCCCCCATTGATCCATAATTAAATGGACCACATTTTTTTTTTCAGTTTGAATCTCACTTTTTTTCACTTTGAATCTCTTGGTCCCTAAGCAGGTCAGAGGTAACTGCTTCAGGAGACACTGGGATAGAAACATTCGCTTTGGCAGAAAATGATAAAAACACAGCAGTCACATTTATCAAGTGCCTGCTATGTGCGGGGCACTGGCATGATTTCTAGCTCTCACCATGACCTTGTGTGGTGGGAAGTGTTACCCATTTTACAGACGCGGACATAGAGGCAGAGACTTGCCCAAGGATCCGACCCCAGGCTTCTCAACTCACTCTGCCTTTTTCACGGGAAGTGTGTTAGGAGCAGTGAATCAGGAGTGCTTGATTTAAAATACTGCTACTCTTCCTGATGGGGTCAAGCTGTGGGTCACAGCATGGTGGCAGTAAGACTAAAGGTACAAGGAAGCACGGCGGCAGTATGCCACCACATGGACCTGGAGGATAGGGCATTGAGCCAAAGAAGATGGTTCTCCAGGCTTAAAACCTATTGGAACAAGTTTCAGACTTGCTGGGACCCGTGACCCCTTTCTTCCTTCCAATTTCTCCCATTTGGAATGAGAATATCTATTCTATGTCCATCCCGCCATCGTATTTTGGAAGCAGAGACATTGCCTGATTTCATAGGTCCACAGCTGGAGAGGAATTTTGCCCTGGGATGAATCACACCTGAGGTTTTTTTTCCTCCTGCCTCCTGAGCCCTTCGACTGATTAGACACGGCCCACCCACACAATGGAAGGCAATCTGCCTTACTCAAAGTCCATGAATTTAAATGTAAATCACATCTAAAAAAACACCCTCAACAGAAACATCTAGAATTATGTTTGACCACATAGCTGGGTACCATGGGCCAGGCAAGTGAATACATAAAATTAGTGATCACATCTCCCCATCTCAAGTGCCTTAACTTAATCCTATCTGCAAAATCCCTTTTGCCATGTGAGGGAACATTCAGGGGTTCCTGGAATTAGAATCTAGATATCTTTGGGGGTCATCATTCAGCCAGTGACACCTAGGAAGTCGGGTACTGTTACTACACACTCCTCGTTTTACAGAAGTAGGAAATGGAGGCCCAGAGGGGTGAAAGGATTTGCCCAAGGTTACCCTGTGGGAATGTGACAACACCAGGCAGAGCCCATGTGCTCAGGCAGGAAGAAGGGCTGGTATTCCAGGGTGACCAACTACCCAGATTGGCCCCAGAAACCTGGAACAAATTGGTCCCCCTACCTGGCTCATGGGCATAGTGTGGTACAGGGGTAGGCAGAGATGGCTCTCACTGCTGTGTGACCTCAGGGATGTGGCTGACCCTCTCTGGGCAGTCTTTCCCCTGTAGGGTGGGCTCTGTGATGGGCTGCATGGGGGAAATGCAGGCAGAGCGGGGACCCTCAGCAGAACTCTGCCAGGAGGTGTCATCGAGGAGAACACATGTTTGAGGCAGCTTCTCTGGCTGCCCCAGGTCCCCCTGTCCTCAAAGTCTGGGGCTTTGGATCCTCAGAGCCATGAGCCCTCCTGAGTGCTCAGGGCAGCAAAGCCCTCGCAGGGCTGACTTTGTGCCTGGCATCCCCTGGGCACTTTACACAAATCATCTTGTTTAATCCTTGCATGCCCCTTCTGTGGGAGGCTCACTACCTGTATTTAGTAGATGAGGAATTGGAGGCACAGAGAAGCTAAGCAACTAGTTCAAGGACACACAGCAACTGACTTCATGATGGCGCCCACACACGTCTCTGGCCCACAACCACACTGCTTTCCCTGCAGGACTTGGAGCAGAGCAACCCCCTTCCCTGACATTCCACCCAGGAAGCATGACCTCTGACATTTCTACAGTTATAGTGCTGGGCACAGCCCAGACCGTGTGCCCATTTCTGCATGCATGGAAACTTACAGGATGTGTCTTCTGTGGCACTGCCAAGCAAGTCCATCCCCGTCTCTTCCGAGAGTGGCCTGCAGACCCAGCCGGGAGCGGACATCAGCCACCAGGCCCCACAAGTCCAGCCACAGGAGCGTGGAGTTCAGACAAAATGACACCAACAAAATCTGTTTAGCTTTGAGAAACTGTTGGAACAAAATACATCTGCTCGCGAGCACAGAAAATCATAAACAATCAGCGCTGGAGGGCTCCCATTGGATCATCTAATAAATATTAAGCCTTTTTTGTGGGGGGGTGGGGACGGGGAAAGCTGAGGCCCAGTGAGAAAAAGGGTCTCATCTATATTATATTTGGAATATAAGCAGCATTCTTCATGGGCTGACCCCGCAGGGTTTGGTCTCCGATGAATTGTTGCTATTAACGCAGCCAGAAGTTGTCCAATGGACATAGCAGACAACTGAAAGAGCTCTCTCTGGCCAATGCTGGACTGGTCTGACCAACAAAATATATCATGAAATATTGGATTGTGAGCCAGTGTTTAAAATAAAATGTCCATGAGTCCATACAGATACAAATAAATGATTGAATAAATAAATACAGGGAGGAGACAAATTTTTCCTGCAGAGAAGAATTTCATATAATGTCTGTAGATATTCTGCCCTCAAGGAGATGGAAAGTAACACCCTTCTCTGTAAGTGTGGGCTGGGCACAGTGACTTCCTTCCAAAGAGGACAGTATGGGAAGGGGGGAGGTGTGACTTTACAGTGGAGACACCCAACCAGCATGAACTCAGCCAGGGGACTGAGGTCAACACCAGCAGAGATGAGTCATGTTGATGGCAGCCACCCTGAGATGAAGGATGAGACGGCCCTTCACAGGTGGTCCTCCTCCCAGCACCCAGCGTCCCAGTGTAACCGTGAGAAAAACACCAGACAAGTTCCTACTGAGGGAGATTCTACAAAATCTCTGGCCACAGTCCTCCTCAAACCCGTCAAGGGCATCGAGAACAAGGAAAGTCTGAGAAACTGTCACAGCCCAGAGGAGCCTGAGGAGACATGATGCCTGGATGTTACATGGGAACTTGGGTGGGATCCTAGGAAAGAAAAAGGATATCAGGAGAAAAGGACTATGGAAATCTGAATAAATTCTGGACTTCAGTTAACAACAGTGTATCAATATCAGTCTATTAATTGTAACAAATGTATCAGCCTAATGTAAAATGTTAATTTAGGAGAAGCTGAGTGTGTGGGGAGGTGTATGGAAATTTTCTGTAATATTCTTGCAACTTTTCTGTAAACCTAAATCTTCTAAAAAGTAAATTTTTTAAAAAAAAGAAAGGCAGCCAGCTATACGTCTGTGCCCCTTTAATGCTTAGTGGAGCACGAATTTGCAAAATAAAACCTGTTTCTCTGGCCATGCCCAGACTGGTTTTTTTTTTGGACCACAGCTCATGCCTCCTGACTTTGACCCACGTGCTCTGGCTCCTTTGCTCCCTAGGGAAATAATTTTTCAGAGTGCATGGGGCTGTCACAGGCTCTAGCTGCAGGGTGTGCTGGCTCAGGGAAGCACTGCAGCGTTAATTCATCTCTGCAACTCAGCAGTGCCAGCTCAGCTGGAATGGGAGCTGGTTAGATGGGGAAGGACAGTAGAATGCTTTTTCTTTTCCTTTAACAAAACCATTCATTCCATCACCTCTGTTCCTTGTAGGGCATGAGCTGGCACCCTCTGTAGGGTGAGATCTATCCATGCTTCTTCCTCCGCACCCGCCACCCCGCCCATCTTTCTCCCATTCACCATGCTTCGAATGTTCTTTGAGTAACCACTACCTTCCAGGTGCATTGGAGGTCTTGGAGGGTCTTGGCGGTAAAGAATGAATCAGATGTTGCCCTGCTCTCATAGAGGTCAAAAGTCAAAATAGAGCAGAGGTCCAAAGGAAATGAAGGGCTTCCCTGGTGGTGCAGTGGTTAAGAATCCTCCTGCCAATGCAGGGGACACGGGTTCAAGCCCTGGTCTGGGAGGATCCCACATGCCGCAGAACAACTAAGCCCATGTGCCACAACTACTGAAGCCCGGTCGCCTAGATCCTGTGCTCTGCAACAAGAGAAGCCACCACAATGAGAAGCCCACGCACCACAACAAAGAGTAGCCCCTGCTCGCTGCAACTGGAAAAAGCCTGCACGCAGCAACGAAGACCCAACACAGACATAAATAAATTAATAAATTTATTTTTAAAAAATGACAAAGGAAATGAAGACACATATCCATGCAAAAGGTCATACCTGAATGCTCACAGCAGCATGATCACATTGGAAACAACCCAAATGTCTACCAAGTGATGAACGGATAAACAAAAGTACAATGGAATATTATTCAGCCATGAAAAGGAGTGAAGCGCTGACACCTGCTACAATGTGGATGGACCTTGAGAACATGATGCTCAGTGAGAGAAGCCAGACAAAAAAGGCCACATAATGTGTGATTCCATTTATATGAAACGTCCAAAACAGGCAAATCCACAGAGACAGGTGGTGCATTTGTGGTTGCCACAGGGATAGGGTTTCATTTCGGGGTGATGGAATGTTTTACAACTAGATAGAGGTGACGGCTGTACAACATGTGAGCTGTTCATTTAAAATGGTTATTTTGGGACATCCCTGGTGGTCCAGTGGCTAAGACTCCACGTTCCCGATGCAGGGGGCCCGGGTTCCATCCTTGATCAGGGAACTAGATCCCACATGCCTCAACTAAAGATCCCACATGCCACAACTAAGACCTGGTGCAGCCAAATAAATAAATAAATAAATAATTTAAAAAATTAGGGCCCAGGGCTTCCCTGGTGACGCAGTGGTTGAGAGTCCGCCTGCCGATGCAGGGGACATGAGTTCGTGCCCCAGTCCGGGAAGGTCCCACATGCCACGGAGCGGCTAGGCCCGTGAGCCATGGCTGCTGAGCCTGCACGTCCAGAGCCTGTGTTCCGCAACAGGAGAGGGCACAACAGTGAGAGGCCCGCGTACCGCAAAAAAAAAAAAAAAAAAAAAAATTAGGGCCCACCCTAAAATGGTTATTTTGGGGACTTCCCTCGCGGTTGAGTGGTTAAGATTCCGTGCTTCCAATGCAGGGGGCACAGGTTCGATCCCTGGTTGGGGAACTAAGATCTCACATGCCCACCGCATGGCCAAAAATAAAATAAAATGAAATAAAATGGTTCTTTTTATGTTATGTAAATTTCACCTCCATTTAAAAAAGAAAGAAAGAAAGCTTCAGATTAAGTCAGAAGGTTTTTTTTTTTTTTAATAAATTTATTTATTCATTTATTTATTTTTGGCTGTGTTGGGTCTTCGTTTCTGTGCGAGGGCTTTCTCTAGTTGTGGCAAGCGGGGGCCACTCTTCATCACGGTGCGTGGGCCTCTCACTGTCGCGGCCTCTCTTGCTGCGGAGCACAGGCTCCAGACGCACAGAGCTCAGTATTTGTGGCTCACGGGCCCGTTGCTCCGTGGCACGTGGGATCTTCCCAGACCAGGGCTCGAACCCGTGTCCGCTGCATTGGCAGGCAGACTCTCATCCACTGCGCCACCAGGGAAGCCCCAAGTCAGAAGGTTTTAAAGAGGGATCTTTTTTTCAGTTTGAGACTGAAGACTACTCACACACCCATTTCGTGTACACGTTGCTCTGGTCCCTCTGTTCTGTAGCTGACACCCCTGCTCTCAACATGGGGAGGGCAGCTGGTAAGTCACAAATAAGTCCGGGATCCGGGAGTACAGGAGGCACACCACCTACTTGCAAGGTTACCCAAAATCATGCTCTGAAATTGCAGGCTGACAGCTGATGCACCACCCCTAGTTTTATCCTGCCCACACAGCATTTCACAACATTTTAAATTTGCTGTCAAATCAGAGATATGTCTAGATATCAGTCTTTTCTTGAATCAGATCTGCGCTTCGTGCATGGTAACCGCCACCAGGAGCTGACTGTCCGCCACCCCTGCTCACCTGGGTGTCAGGATTTCCTTCCGGCTCCTTCCCCTCATTTACTCTGCCTTCCCTGTTTCCATCAGTCTGAGGCTGTAATCCCTGTTGTTCTAGAATCAGCTAGAACCGTACTTTACCCCCACGGACAGGGCACTCACTCTGTTGGAATGTTGACGGCATCATCATCTTGTTTCCTCCTCACAGTATTCCTATGAGGCAGGTAGCAGCCCATTTCACAGAGGAGGAAACGGAGGCTAAACCAGAAGATGCCCAAGGGCAGAGCGAACCACTCACAGAGGTAGAGCTGAATCCGGTCATTGCCCTCTACTGCCCCCTTGTGTCCAGTCGGCTCATGTGAACAAACCCCACAGGTCCACAGGGCTGCAGCTTTCAAGGTCAGGTGAGACCTGGTTATTTCCACAAGCCCCAGGAAGACCTCAGCTAATGCAGAGCTGAAGCCCCTTCACGAACTCAAAGTGGATCCAGAGGGCTCCCTGCAGCACTTGCTTTCAGTCTGTACTGGGAAACCCATGTAAAAAGTGGGGTTCCCCCTAATCCACCAGGTGTACAGTGTGGCTTTATTCTTCTGATGTGGGTTGACTTGCATCCCCCCCAAAACATAATTCAGGTGTTAACTCCCAGAACCTGGGAATGTGACCTGTTTGGAAATAAGGTTGTTGTAGACAGCATTAAGTTGAGATGACATCATACTGGAGCAAGGTGGGCCCTACAGCCAATCAGTGGTGTGATTGTAAGAAGAGGCAAGTTTGGACACAGAGACACAGAGGAGAAGGCTGTGTGAAGATGGAGGCAGATTCAGATCAAAACTACAATGAAGGGCTTCCCTGGGGCGCAGTGGTTAAGAATCCACCTGCCAATTCAGGGCACACGGGTTTGAGCCCTGGCCCGGGAAGATCCCACATGCCGTGAAGCAACTAAGCCCGTGCACCACAACTACTGAGCCTGCGCTCTAGAGCCCACGTGCCACAACTACTGAAGCCCACGTGCCACAACTACTGAAGCCCACGTGCCTGGAGCCCGTGTTCTGCAACAAGAGAAGCCACCACAATAAGAAGCCCGCACACCGCAACGAAGAGTAGCCCCCACTCGCTGCAACTAGAGAAAGCCCGCACACAGCAACGAAGACCCAACTCAGCCAAAAATAAAAACAAACAAATAAATAAATTTATTAAAAAAAAAAACTACAATGAGGTATCACCTCATATCAGGCAGAATGGCCATCATCAAAAAATCTACAAACAATAAATGCTGGAGAGGGTGTGGAGAAAAGGGAACCCTCCTACACAGTTGGTGGGAATGTAAATTTGTACAGCCACTATGGAGAACAGTATGGAGGTTCCTCAAAAAACTAAAAATAGAGCTACCATATGATCCAGCAATCCCACTCCTGGGCGTATATCTGGAGAAAACCATAATTCGAAAAGATACATGCACCCCAGTGTTCACTGCAGCACTATTTACAATAGCCAGGACATGGAAGCAACCTAAATGTCCATCAACAGAGGAATGGATGGATAAATAAATAAATAAATAAATCTCATATATATATATATAAAATGGAATACTACTCAGCCATAAAAAAGAACAAAATAATGCCATTAGCAGCAACATGGATGCACCTACAGATTGTCATACTGAGGGAAGTAAGGCAGAGAAAGACAAACATATGATATCGCGTATATGTGGAATCTACAAAAAGCGTACAAATGAACTTATCTACAAAACAGAAATAGAGTCGCAGATGTAGAAAATAAACTTATGGTTACCAGGGGGTCAGGGGAGGGATAAACTGGGAGATTGGGATTGACATATACACACTACTATATACAGAAGAGATAGCTAATAAGGACCTACTATACAGCACAGGGAACTCTACTCAATACTCTTTAATGGCCTGTATGGGAAAAGAATCTAAAAAAGAATGCAGAACCTCCCTGGTGGCACAGAGGTTAAGAATCCGCCTGCCAATGCAGGGGACACGGGCTTGAGCCCTGGTCTGGGAAGCCCACATGCCATGGAGCAAGCCCGTGAGCCACAACTACTGAGCTCATGCACCGCAACTACTGAGCCTGTGTGCTGCAACTACTGAAGCCCACGTGCCTAGAGCCCGTGTTCCACAGCACAAGAAGCCACCACAATGAGAAGCCCGCGCACCGCAATGGAGAGTAGCCCCCACTTGCTGCAACTAGAGAAAGCCTGCGCGCAGCAATGAGGACCCAACGCAGCCAAAAAAAAGAAAAGGAGTGGATATATGTATAGCAGATTCACTCTGCTGTACACCTGAAACTAACACACATTGTAAATCAACTGTGCTCCAATAAAAATTTTAAAAATAAAAAATAAAACACAAGCTTAAAAAAAAAAGATGGAGGAAGGCAGAGACTGGAGGGATGCATCTACAAGCCAAGGCAGGCCGAGGATTGCTGGCCACCATCTGAAGCTGGAGGAGGCTGGAAGCATCCTTCCCTAGAGCCTTCATAGGGAGTATGGCCCTGCAGACACCTTGATGTTGGATTTTTAGCCTCCAGAACTGTGAGAGAAAACATTTTTTCTGTTTTAAGCAAGTTCCTGGTACTTTGTTATGGCAGCTCTGGGAAACTCACACGCCCTCTCAGCGTGAAATCCAAATTTCTCTCCTACTGCATCCCCTACCATGCCAAGGTCCTCTCTGCCCCAGTGCCTTTGCACATCCCACCCCCTCTGCCTAGAGGGCCACTTCCTGCTTTCTTTGGTGAACTTGCTCAGCCTTTCAGGCTAGGTCAGCGTCCTCCAGGAGGCCCCATCTGAATCTGACATCCACCCCGCTCCTGCATCCTGCCTCAGAAGCCTCCTTTAGCACTGAATCTGTGGTACTGTGTGCTAATTCCTTGTTTCCTGGGCAGACTGTGAGCCCTTGAAGGGGAGGAAGTGCCTCTTCCCCTCTTGCTTTGGTGAGTCATGGGCCTGGACCTGGGAGAAGCAGCCCTCAGCAAGGGTTTTGAAGGAAGGAGCAAGTGAGGGCACATTATGTAAGTGGCAGGGAAAGGCCAAAATCTAGAAACACCTGTCACCCGGAATCAGCTGTTATTGCAATAGTTCTGGCTTCAGAGGTGGCTCCTGGACCGAATTCTACCCTCAGATCCTAGCCTCTGGCTTAATGTTACTCACAGTATGAAAGAAGGGAATTGGGAATAAACTGTGGGCCTCAGGACCTTTGAACATGCCTCCTGCTTCCCAACTGGTGCCCCAGGGCTTCAACGGCATTAAGATCAGCTGTGCTGCCTCAGTCTCCCATCCAGGGCTTTCCAGACTCTGTTTCTGTTTGACGGCGGCCACCTCTGGTGCAGGGTAACAGCAAAAACTCTTTCTGGGCATAAGTAGGCTTTTCCAAGGCTCAATGCGGGGCCAGCAGCACTGGGGCTTATCGCAGGACTCCTGCAGAGCTAAGTTGGGAGAACCAGAGAGGGAACTGCTGAAAGGCATTCAAGAATTATCCATTGGCAACTTTGGTGGTTTCAGATACTCAGATAAATCTGCCCCTTTTCCTTCGCTGCAATTTCCAACACCTCTGTCCATTCATCTTGCTCTGGTCTCCCCCAGCACCATCACCTCTTGGTTGGGAAACTAAGATCCCACATGCTCATGGCACAGAATAAAATAAAATAAAATGGTTATTTTTATGTTATGTAAATTTCACCTCCATTTAAAAAAGAAAAAAAAGCAAGCTTCAGATTAAGTCAGAAGGTTTTAAAGAGGCATCTTTTTTTCAGATTGAGACTGAAGACAACTTCCATGCCCGTTTTGTGTACACGCGCAGCATGGCCAAAAAAACAAAAGGTTGGGGCCCTGATCCCCTAGGACTGTGACCTTACAAGAAGAGGGAGAGCCACGAGAAAGCTCCCCCGGCACATGCAAGCACAGAGGAAAGACCACGTGAGGATGCAGTGAGAAGGCCAGGAAGAGAGCCCTCCCCAGAAGCCAACCCTGCTGGCACCTTGATCTCAGACATCCAGCCTCTGGAGCTGTGAGAGAATAAATGTCTGCTGTTGAAGCTGCCCGGGGTGTGGTATCCTGCTATGATAGCCCAGCATCGCTGGAGCACAGGAAAGAGAATGGCGGAGTTGAGGAAGGCAGAAGATGCTCTGCTCAGAGCCTGCCATCACTTCCTGGCCTAAACCCACGGCTCCTGCATGAGGGACTGCTGAGCTGGGCAACAGGAAATCACCTCTGCGCGTGTGTTGGGCTGGGGGAGGGACATTGCCTGGCCTGCCCTGTGCAGGGGCGGGCAGATACAAACAGATTGAGCATAGATAGAGAGACAGACAGCAGACAGACAGACACAGGGAGAGACAGGGGCAGAAGAGAAAGACCAGGGTTGGGGGAGAGAATGATAAAGCAAAGGAAGTAAAATCTTAACAATCAGCAAATCTGGGTAAGAGTTTACAGATATTCCTTATACCATTCTTATAGTTTTTTTTTCTAAGCTTGGGACTATGTCAGAATAAAAAGTTCCAGGGGGAGGGATAAAGAGAGATTGGGGGCTTCCCTGGTGGCGCAGTGGTTGAGAGTCCTCCTGCCAATGCAGGGGACATGGGTTCGTGCCCCGGTCCGGGAAGATCCCACATGCCGCGGAGCGGCTGGGCCCGTGAGCCATGGCCGCTGAGCCTGCACGTCCGGAACCTGTGCTCCGCAATGGGAGAGGCCACAACAGTGAGAGGCCCGCGTACCAAAAAAAAAAAAAAAAAAATTGAGAGATTGGGATGGATACATACACACTACTATATATAAAATAGATAAATAATAAGAACGTACTGTGTAGCATAGGGAACTCTATTCAATACTCTGTAATGATCTATATGGGAACAGAATCTAAAAAAGAGTGGAAGGGATTTCCCTGGTGGTACAATGGTTAAGAATCCTCCTGCCAATGCAGGGGACACGGGTTCCATCCCTGGTCCGGGAAGATCCCACATGCCGCGGAGCAACTAAGCCCATGTGCCACAACTACTGAGCCCCCGTGCTGCAACTATTGAAGCCCGTGCGCCTAGAGCCCGTGCTCCGCAACAAGAGAAGCCACCGCAATGAGAAGCCCATGCACCGCAAGGAAGACCCAATGCAGCCAAAAATAAAATAAAAAAGAGTGGATATATGTATCTGTATAACTGACTCACTTTGCTGTACAGTAGAAACTAACACAACATTCTAAATCACCTACACTCCAATTAAAAAAAAAAAAGGAAAAAAAAGAATAAAAAGTTACAAGCAAAACCCACGACCACTTGGTTATAGAAGGCAGAGCAGGCTGAGACACCGTTCAGACATCTAACCCTGTACCTGCCTCTCCTTAGCTGTGAGACCCGGGCCAAGCACTTTCCCACCCTGGTCCTCAGTTTCCCCACCCAACCTTTCTTCAGTCCCTCGATCTGCTTCCGCTGGCTTCAGGGCCTTTGCACGTGCTGCTCTCTCTGCTTGGAATGCTTGACCCCTACCCCCAGCCTCTTTCCCCTGTTCATACCTCTTCATCCTTCAGAGTTCAGGGTCAGCACCTCCCCCAATGTCCCCAACCCAGTCAGACCCCACCTGGCGCTCTCCAGGTGCCAAGAACCCAGCTGCAATTTTTCATTGGTCTGTGAGGTTATAAGGGACTGCCTGTCTCTGCGCCAGACTGTGAACACCCCACAAGGGCGGCTCTCCTGTTCTCCACGTGTCCCCAGCGTCTCACCCAGGGCCTGGCATACAGTCGGTGCATATCGCTAGAATGAATGAATGTGGAAGCAAGGCAGGTAGATGGATCGTCTCCAGGCTGCCCTCTCTCAGCTAGGGTCCACAGGTACCTGCAGAAGAGCAGGAGGTGCAGGAAGACGCCGCAAGGCAATGGCAGCAGGAGGGGGCTGTGGGCACAGGGCGAGCACCCGGACACACCCGGGGCAGCTCGAGGATCCCACCCAGGAAGGGATCACTGAGCTCGAAGGAATAGAATTGTGGGTTGTCTGGCATCAGACAGAGGTGCTTATGTTGAGCTGCAGCTGGACGCTGTATAAGGAGCTGTACTCATTTCTCCCAGAACGAGGAGGACAGAGCCTTGACGAAGGCACGTCCCTGACCCCAGGGCTGCACAGCCAGGCCACTATCCTGCAAACACTGAACTACTGAAAAGGGAGAGGAACCCTCTGCAGCTGGGGAAACTCACTTGAAATTCACATTTGCAGCTGCAGTCAGCTCCACTTTGTCTCAACATGGCTTGGGAGAGGAGGGTTTCTTTTATGGGGGAATGGGAAAAAGGAACCAGAGTGAACAAGGTACAGGCTGATAAGAATGAGGCTGACGGCAGCAAGTCCCGTGGGCAGCCCTCTGCATCTAGACAGCCTGGCTCAGCTGCCTCGCGACTCATACCTCATCGACTTCTCGCGACAACTTCGTGAGCCAGGAATGATTGTCCCTATTTTACAGATAGGAAAACTGAGGCACAAAGATGCTCGAAGAGCTGCCCAAGGTGGGCAAGCGAGCCCACTGGAGAATTGGAATCTGAACCCACGGCTGTCCGCTTCCACAGCTCGTACCCTCTTGGTTCCGCTGTGTTGCTTGAAATAAAATCAGAGTGAGCAAGGTGAGTCCTGTGCTGTCATCAGAGAATTTTTTTTATGTCCAGGAAGGGTTGGGGTTTGCCACCCGGGCAGGCAGGGTTGAATCAGAAGGTTCTCAAAGTCCAGACCGAGGGATGCTTTGGTCTCGGACAGGGGCCAGGGTTCACGGGACCACAGGGTAAATGATGCTGACACTGGTTGGAGATGCCTCCAAACCCCGGGTGTTTGGTGCTGGAAGGAACCCACAGAGATCATCCCATCTGTTTCCACCTTTTCCATGGGAGGAAACAGATCTCCCATGCCGGGAACGAGGGACAGCTCCCCGAGGCGGCTCTTGTCCATTCTGGAGCATTCCTAGCCACATCAGAAGCCCCTGATAAAAACAGTCCTTAATTCGCCCGAACTGCCAGGTCCGGGTGTCATCAGACCCCTTTCTACAAATCCAGGCATCAGCACTCCTTGTATTGAGTTAAAGAGAAAGACTTATAAGAGGGAATGTAGAACGAAGAACATTTTAACAGTGAAAGAACAGGAGGTCGGCTCCAATGAAGTCGCCATCTCTCTCCCGAAATACTTGTCTTCCTGAAGACAACGGTACTGCGCAGACAAGAGATTCTCGGCTATTCTGAGGTGGGGATCTATCACTTTATTTTTAAATTTTATTTATTTTTGGCTGCGTTGCTGCGCGCGGGCTTTCTCCAGTTGTGGCGAGCGGGGGCTACTCTTCGTTGCGGTGCACAGGCTTCTCATTGCGGTGGCTTCTCTTGTTGTGGAGCACGGGCTCTAGGCACATGGGCTTCAGTAGTTGCAGTACGCGGGCTCAGTAGTTGGAGCTCGTGGGCTCTAGAGCACTGGCTCAGTAGTTGTGGCACCTGGGTTTAGTTGCTCCACGGCATGTGGGATCTTCCCAGACCAGGGATCGAACTTGTGTCCTTGGCATTGGCAGGCGGATTCTTAACCACCGCACCACCAGGGAAGTCCCCATCTATTGCTTTAAGAATCATAAGGATGTGCGTGAAACATCGACACTGAAAATGACTAGACTGGAGAGAGGGCTAAAGATTCTCAAATGAGGGGGTGATGCCCTTGACATCACAGCTTCTCCTGGGACAGGTGGACAGGAAGCTCCAGACCTCCCCCATCAGCCCATTTTGCTTTTGAATGGGCCGGCTGGCCGTACAAAGCATGCACAGATTGGACCATTTGAGTCCAAAGAGTCTACTTTAGACTCAAACCTGCATCCCTTTCATGCCTGTCCATCACCCTTGTTCTGCCCTGAGCACCCTCACCAACTGAGATCCTTTCCAAATTGTCTTTTCCAGGGTGAATATGCCCAGTCCCTTTGACTCTTCCTTCCTGGATGGTTATGCAACTAACTCTCGGGCATCGTCTCCTGTGGGTAAACTCCTTGCATTAAAGTGGGAGGGAGAGGGAATTCCCTGGCGATCCAGTGGTTAGGACTCTGCACGTTCACTGCCATGGGCACGGGTTCGATCCCTTGTTGGGGAACTAAGATCCTAAGATCCTGCAAGCTGGCCAAAAAAAAAAAAAAAAAAAAAAAAAGTGGGAGGGGGATGAGCAGTTGCATCCAGCCGACGAATGAAGGGGAGCCTGTGCTGACTGTATTTTCTCTTACCCAACGCCTCGCCAGAGGAGAATACAGAGAGACAAGTATGTGGGCACGCACATCTTGCTTCCTACAATTTTGAACTCGTACCAATCACCGTCATCCATTCACCCAATATCCACTGAGCATCAGCTGTACGCCTGTGATCAAACCAAAGGCCCCTGCTCTCGTGGGTTCCATGGTGGGGAACAGACTGTAAACAAGTATGTGAAATACTCAGCATATTCAATCGTATGAAGCCCGGGCGCCTAGAGCCCGTGCTCCGCAACAAGAGAAGCCACCGCGATGAGAAGCCCGCGCACCGCAACGAAGAGCAGTCCCGGCTCGCCGCAACTAGAGAAAGCCCGTGCGCAGCAACGAGGACCCAACGCAGCCAAAAATAAGTAAATAAAAAATAAAAACAACAACAACACGACACATATGTATTTTCTTACGAATCTAGACAAAGAAGTAAGTCTGAAATCAGTTTCACCGGCAGGGCTGGTTCCTCCTGGGGGCTCTGGGGTAGAATTTGTTTCCGTGCCTTTTTTAATTTTTTTTGCGGTATGTGGGCCTCTCACTGTTGTGGCCTCTCCTGTTGTGGAGCACAGGCTCCGGACGCGCAGGCTCAGCGGCCATGGCCCACAGGCCCAGCCGCTCCGCGGCATCTTCCCGGACCAGGGCACGAACCCACGTTCCCTGCATTGGCAGGCGGACTCTCAACCACTGCGCCACCAGGGAAGCCCCCGTGCCTTTTGTTTTGTTTTTTTTTGGCTGCGCTGGGTCCTAGTTGCAGCACGCGGGATCTTCATTGCCACGTGCGGGATCTTTAGCTTTGGCATGAGGGATCTAGTTCCTTGAACAAGGATAGAACCCGGGCCCCCTACCTTAGGAGGACAGAGTCTTAACCACTGAACCGCCAGAGAAGTCCCTGCCCCAGGGCTTTTAAGGGGTATGACAGGGTCCCTCTGGCTGCTGCAGGTAAAAACACGCTGTTACCTGAATTCATGGGAACCCAGGTAAGAATATTGTAACCGCCCATGAGATGGCTTTAGAAGAATGTTTAGAATTCTTACAATAGTGTGGGAATGGGAGCTATTTTGGCACTTTGGGCAGGGATGGGCAGGGTAGGGAGGTGGGAAATCAATCTTAAATAATTCAGCAAATATCAATTATGCTCTTGGCCCGGTCAACTGGGGTGTCTCTGCCTCACACCTGGGAGCAGTGTCGGGCCCGCTCCTTCCACATCTGACACGCACACCTAGGGAGCTGTACCTGGGCAGAGTTTCGTCCTGCCATTCTTCCTTCACGTCCACGTTTTCCATCCGGAGCGTGGCTTCAGTGGTCCCCATGGGAGCTGGGAAGCAAGGACCGACTTGAAGCAAGGATGAATCCTGAAGGAGGGCAGTGGATGGAGGTTTTACTGGACAATCGTCATAACGACAATTCCCCACTCACACACAGAACTTCAGAGATGGATCTGCAAAGAGCTCTTGTGTCCATTGTCTTATTGAATCATTGCCCAGCCCCATGAGGCTTCTCCATTTCACCAGTGAGAAAACAGAGGCATAGAAAGCTGAACACCCATGTGGGTCTGGAGTTTGAAACCAAAGGAGGGGTTGAGCCTCCAGCTAAAAGCACCCCCCCCTTTGAAGCTCTGAAATCCATCCTCTGCAAGGTTCACCATCCCTCCCTTACCGTGGACTTCAACTAGGAAGCAATAAATCCAATTAAAGTCATTTACACTAAATGACTGTGTTAATGACTGATATAATTAAGCTTCCTTGCTGGGATTGACATTCAGACAAGACCTGGTTAACGCCAACCCACCTCTATCTGCTGCAGCCCACCTGTCCTGCCCCTCTGTCCCCTCCCCTCCCCCAACGAAGAAGCAAGTCCTGACAACTGACCCTAGGACTGAAAAAGGAAGTGCGGAAAGTGCCTGGGGCTGGAAATCAGGATCATCATTTGTACCAACCACAAAATGCCAGTTTTGTTTTTATCCTATCGTAGCGAGGAACCAGCTGGGGGCAAGGATGGGGTGGAGGCAGCACTTTAGGTGGGGCTTGAGTGCTGGGCTGTCTGGGAGTGTGGTGAGAACTGCCGAGCGGGACTGAATTTGAGTCTATCCTGGGGCATGGCAGACTTCCGCTGTCTCAGTTTCCCTGCCTGTGAATGAAAGAATTGGTCTAGAAAGGATCCCCCAGGATCTTATGACTCAACTAATAGTGCAGGTTCTGAGCTTTTAAGCCAGTGGTTCTCAACGGGCAGTGATTCTGCCTTCCCCCACCAGACATCTGGCAATGTTTGGAGGCATTTTGGGTTGTCACAAGTGCGGGGGTGGGGGTGGGGGGGGGCGGTGTGCTACTGACATCAAGTGGGTGGAGACCAGGGATGCCGCTCAGTGCCCTACAGTGCCCCAGATGGTACCCCAGATGACCAAGAATGATCCGGCCCCAAATGTCCATAGATCTGAGATTGAGAAGTTGTCAACCTCACTTGCCAGCACCTAAGGTCCCGCCTCCAGCCCCTCCCCCCTCCCCACTCACTGCGGCTGCCCCTCTAGAGCTGGTGGGTGGCTCTTAGTTTGGGTGTGTCTTCCAGAGCCCCTCGCTGGACCTAAGCCCCTGTGGATGGAGGGTCTGCATTTGGGATTGGGGCTCAGAGGGAGCCGGAGACAGGTGAGGGTCAGGCAGGGGGGACGGGATGTCTGAAATTCGACCCTCCCCCACTTCAGTGAGAGTTTCTCACTCCATTCTTGTCACTGCCCTGAATGTCGTCATTCATTCATGGAGGAGGGACAGTAAGACGCAGTACGGAAAGGACAGAGAGAGAGAGATGTCTTCCTGATGCTGTGGGCAACAACTGCCCAGGAACTTATTGCAAGGGAAAGTTCCCATCAATGGAAATTCATTTCCTTTCTGAAGGGAGTGGTCTTTGCGTCTGTTTTCCTTATCCTGAGCTGGGTGTGACCTCAACCCCCAGAAAGGACCACCCACCTCCACCCCACCCACAGCTGAGACTGGGGCCACACATGTTGGCCCAACGATCCTCTAAATGAGGGGTGTGGGTGGGTGACCGCAGGGCCCCGGACGCTCCCGCCCTCTGATCCCGACTTCACGTTCGAGGACGGCAAATAAGGCAGCGAGGGGGAGCTGAGAAGCGTGCCTTCCCGCTGTGGTACTGAATTATCAGCACATCACATACAAGTTCAGGCAGAGGAGGAGGAATCTCTGTCTTCAACCGTTTCCCTTCCTCCCCACCCCATAGGCAAGCTTTTACGTACACATCTATCAAATCCTTTTCCAAATCCGCTCACGGCGTTATAAATAGGAAATGCACAGAGGTGGGACGTGTACATTTCGGTCTCTCAGGAAGCGTCCCAGAGAGGGGCTGAGGGTTTGAGCTGCCTAATCTCTAAGCACGTCCCGGAAATGGTGCAATCCTCTGCCATCCAGGTGAACGGTGGGCATGGGAGGCGAACTGTGGGTGTGTGTGTGGGGGGCGGATGCTTTTCTCCGCGTGGGGTAAAATGGAGCTGGTAGCATCCCAAGAATCACAAGACCCTGCTCCCACCCGCCCCATCTGCCAGAAGGGGGTTTGTAGCGGCGGATACCTGCGGACAATCTTCCTCGGCAGGGCGGGGAGAAAGAAAGTGGATTCACCTCCGCGTGAGTCCCGGCTACCTCCGCGGCCTCTCCCGGTTACGCGCAAACAAAGAAGAGCCTTGGGCGGATGCAGCCGGGCATCCCTCGCCTTCAGAGCATCCGAGGAAGATGCACTCTGGCGCGGACTCCGCATCCAAGGAAGGTCACCCAGGGCAATGCGACGGGCGCGGATGGGCGCTTTTGTCCACGGGTGGGGAACAGCTTGCAGTCAGCGGTCGGCTCCCCCTCGCTCGGCTGCGGCTGCGTCCCTGGTCCTCGTGCCTCCGAGGTATTTTCTTCTTGCCAGCTCGCAGCTGGCGGAGGCTCGGCTTCCTTAAGACAGTTAATTATGCTGCTTTTGTGTGCAGGGTGGGTGGATGGGGGCAGGGCTGACCAAAAAGCACAGCCCCCTGCCAGAATCGGTGCTCTCCATTGGCTGAGAGGGGAGCATTTCCAAGAGCCTCACCAGGGGCAGAAGCGGAAATGATTTCCTGATGGCGCATCACAGATTTAAAAACAAAACAAGGAACAAATAAATAAGTGGCAGCGATGGCCTCATTCCTTAGATTAAGAGGGAGGGAGGAAATAATATCCTCATGGACCCATTTCATGGGTCCCTCAGCCGACCACTTACGATGAGCCATGGGCCGAAGACCGGGCTGGGTGCTGGGGAGACAGAACCTTCTCAGACACATTCGCTCGGGGCCTCCGAGGGAAAGGCGCCCCCTGCAGGTGTGCGTGCGTCAGCCCCGCCCTGGAAGACCATAGAATGGTATAGAGTTAAGAGTGCACCCTCTGAAATCAAACCATAAGTGGATCGGGACACTGGCTCAGCCACTGGCTGGGGACTTGGTTGGGTAAGTGATCACACTTCCTGGACCTCAGTTTCCTCATCTGTGAAATGGAAACATTAGGGTACTGGCCTTTCGGCATTTAATGAGGTGATGCAGGGAGGGTGCTTGGCACGGTGCCGCAGCATGAGAAAAGTTCTATGCGTGTTTCTTGCTGTTGCTGATTTTATTTTTAGACTGGTAGCAGGTTGAATGGTGTCCCCCCCCCCCCACCAAAGATATGTCCATGTCCTAACCCCTGGAACTTGTGCTTGTGACCTTATTTGGAAAAAAGGGTCTTTGCAGATGGAATTAAGTTAAGGATCTCCAGATGAGATCATCCTGGATTTAAGATGTGCCCTAAATCCCATGACAAGTGACTTCATAAGAGAAGAGAAGGGGGGGGCACATCATGTGAGGTCAGGATGATGCATCGACCAGCCGAGGAATATGGAGGGTTGCCAGTGACCACCGGAAGCTGGAGAGGCACCAAATGGATTCTCCCTCACAGCCCCCAGGAGAAGCCAACCCTGCCAATACCTTGATTTCAGACTTCTGGCCTCCAAAACTGTGAGAGAGAGAAAAAAAAAGCTATTGTTTTGAGCCACCTAGTTTGTGGTACTTTGTTAAGGCAGCCACAGGAAACTAATATCAATACATGATCCTAAGTAGGAATGGATGCCTGTTGTTACCTCCTGCCCCTCTTAATCACTGTGATGGTTTTCGCCTGTTCTGTGAACACATCAGGCTCATTCCCACCACAGGGCCTTTGCACAAGCTGCTCCCTCTGCCAGGTATGCTCTTCCCCCAGATGTTTGCATTATTCAGGTGTCAGCTCAGAAGTAATCTCCTCAAAGAGGCCTTTCCTAATCTCACCGCCTACCTTGCCTCTCACTCCATCATTTTCCATCCCATTATCTAGTCTGATTTGTTTTTCAGTTTTTTAAAAAAATTTTTTCTCTTTTACTGTGGTAAAATACACATAATGTAAAATTTACCATTTTAACCATTTGAAAGTATATAGTTCAGTGACATTAAGTACATTCAGTGTTGTGCCACCATCAGCACTGTCTAGTTCCAGAACTTTTTCATCACCCCAAATGGAAACCCGTACCCATTAAGCAGTCTCTTACGTCTCCCTTCCCAGCCCCTGGCAACCACTAATCCACTTTCTGTCTCTGTGGATTTACCTGTTCTGGATATTTCATATAAATGGAATAATCTACTATGCCATCTTTTGTGTCTGGCTTCTCTCACCGAGCATCAGTTTTCAAGGATCATCCACATTGTGATGTGTGTCAGTGCTTCATTCTTTTTTATGGCTGAATCATGTATATCATTGTATACATGTGCCACTTTTTGTTTATTCATTCACCAGTGGATAAACAAAAAGCGTTTCTACATTTTGGCTGTTGTGAATAGTGCTGCTATGAACATGGGTGTACATGGTTTTATCTGAATCCCTGTTTTCAGTTCTTTGGGGTATATACCTGGGAGTGGCAATGCTGCGTCATACATTAATTCTATGTTTACGGTATTGAGGAACCTGATGAGTCTTTTTTCATAACACTTACCACTATTTGAGATTATTTACTTGTTTCTTTGTTTATTCTAGGACACACACACCCCCCATTGGAATAGAAATTTCAAAAGAGACTTGGTTGGTTTTGTACACTGTAATGTGCCAAGGCAGTAGCACGCGTCACAAAGGAGATGTTCGGGAAATGCAGGTAGAATGCACGGACGCTGGCTCCCCTTGTGGGTCTCAGACAACACTCTATTCACGTGGCTACCCCACTCACTGCATCAGGGTCGGTCCCCCTCCAAGCCAAAGGCATAAAGGCAACCGCCCCACAGCAGAGAAGGAGAGCCCAGAGACTCCAGCACAAGATCTGGACTTTGCACCTCTTGGCTGGAGGACGTGGCGCTCTGGGAAGAGACACTGAGCGAGAAATCCAGGTTTGTTCTAGTACTGGGCACTGGGGTCCGAAACGTGAGGAAGACTTTTTGCTTTCGTAGAACTCCCACTCGGAGAAGCAGATGGGCAAGGGAGTCTGGGCTGAGATCTTCGGAGCAGAGTGGCTTGGGGGGCACATGGGGAGATTTCTCAGAGTGGGGCAGGGGTGGTGACCATGTGGGTTGGGCGCTGAGGAGTGAGTAGGAGTTGGATGGATGAAGAAAGGGGAGAAAAGCATTTGGAACAGAAGGACGTTTGTAAAGCAGCAGCTCTTCCTCCCTGAGAGCGCGCTGGGAGCTGTCCGTGGTGCTGCAACCCGCCACCGAGCCGCTGCGTGAACCAAGATTGGCTGTCGTCTGGTTTATCGTTAATGGTGGTTATATATATTAATATATACGCATAACATAAAGTTTGCCATTCTAATAATTTTTAAATGTAAAGTTCAGTGGCATTAATTCCATTCACAATGTGTAACCATCCCCACCATCCATCTCCAGAACTTTCTCATCTTCCCAAACCAAAGCTCTGTCCCCATGAAACACTAACTCCCCAGCCCCATTCCCCGAGAATGTAAGTTTCTTGAGATCAGAGATGTTTCATTTTGTCATTGCTATATCTTTAATCCCTAGACCAGTGGTTTTCACCTGTGGGCGATTTTACCCCCCCATGGGACATCTGGTGATGTCTGGGGACATTTTTGGTTATCATGACTTGGGGGATGGAGGTGATTCTGGCATCGAGTGGGTAAAGACCAGAGATGCTGCTCAACACTCTACAGTGCACAGGACAGCCCCTTCCCCAAGAGAATTATCTAGTCTGAAATATCAATGGTGTGGTCGTTGAGAAACCCTGCCCTAGAAGAATACCTGAAACGAAGTTAGTTCTCAGGGGAGTTTGTTGAGGCAATGAAATTAATAAACCTCCTTTTCCTGATTTGCAAAGGGGATTCATACAAATACATTTGATCCTCATTATTCACAGTATTTGTAAATTTGCCTACTGGCTGAAATTTATTTGTAACCCCCAAAATCAATACTCATGGTTCTTCCAGGGTCATTTGTAGACAACACAGAGAAGTGAAAAAATCTGAGTGCTGATTGTGCATGTGCTGTCAGCTGAGGTTGAACCAGATGATGTTTATTCCAGCCTAGGCTGTAAACAGCTGTCCTTTTTTGGGTCTATTTAGTGCCGTGCTTTTAACATTTTTGTGCTTTTATCTTTTTGGTGATTTGGCTATTTATAATGGCCCCCACACATGGTGCTGAAGTGCTGTCTAGTGTTTGTTAGCACAAGAAGGCTGTGCTGTGCCCTTACGGAGAAAATAAGCATGTTAGATAAGCTTCACTGAGGTGTGAGTTATAGTGCTCTGGAATGTGAGTTCAATGTTAAGGAATCTACAATGTATATTAAATAAGAAACCTTTAAACAAACAAACAAAAAAACACATAACACGAGGTTATGTATTGATCAGTTGATGAAAATGTTGTGACCAGAGGCTCGCAGGAACCTAACCCTGTATTTCCCCTAGGAGCAATGGGTCAGTATTTTGCTATTTCAGTGTTTGCAGCAACTTTATAGAACAGAACTGCTGCCAATAACGAGAATCAACTATACCTACTTCTGTGGGCTATTGTGAGGACTAGATAAGATTATGCATGTAAAGCATTTAGCACAATGCTTATAGCAAATAACAGGAAAGAAAAGATATTATGCAACCAGAGAAAACATCAAAACAGACCTGCTATTGTAAAAGGCACGCAGCCTGGGTTATCTAGTTAGAGCTGCAGGAAATTGGAGGGAGGCCATGTGTAATTACCACGCTGGCCTTTAGCCAGGGCATGGCAGGAGAGCTGCGTTTGCCAGACGCACTAGATTGTTTCTTGTGGCCACACATGGTCATTAAGACACAAATGGAAGAATGCCATCCACTAAATCACCCATACGGCTTTCCTTGGCACCCTGGGCTTGCCATGGTTTCCATCCAAGAATTAACTAGCCCTGTGCCTGCTTAAAAGGGTGGCAAAAGAACACCACTCCACCATGGTTGGTAAATGTACTCTTTTATTTTGCCTTTAAAAAATTAATATAAAAACTTGAAATAATTGTAGATTCACATGGGGTTGTAAAAAATCACACAGAGAGATCCCATGTACCCTTTTCCACCATGTTACCCAATGGTAACATCTTGCAAAATTATAGTATAATGCAGTAGCACTATTGCTTTTGATATAGTCAAGATACGGAACATTTCAATCACCACAGGATCTCTCATGTTGCCCTTTTATAGCTACCCCCAGTCCCCATTACCCCCTCCCCATGTCCTTAACCCCTAGAAATCACAAATATGTTCTCCATTTCTATGATTTTTGACCTTTCAAGAATTTTATGTAAATGGAACTTTTCCCATGCAGCATAATTCTCTAGAGCTTTATCCAAGTTGTGGTGTGTATCAAGAGTTTATGCCTTTTTATTGCTGACTGATATTCCATTTATAGGAAATGTCCAGAACTGGCAAATCCATAGAGACAGAAAGCAAACTAATGGTGGCCAGGGACTGGGGTGGGGTTGGGGAAGTGACTGTTAAGAGTTCATGGTTTATTCTTGGGTGATGAAAATGTTCTGGAATTAGTCGTGATGGTTGCACAACTTTGTGAATATACTAAAAACCATTGAATTGCACACCTTAGTTGGGCGAATTGTATGGTACATGAATTATATCTCAATAAATCTGTTCTTAACCAAAGACTACCTTAATTGTAATAGTTTGGTTATGATCTGCTTCCCTGAATCTAAGTTCTTGAGGACTGGTGCCATGCAGCTTACTGTTGCACCCCCCCCCAAGATGGCCCTGCCTATAGTAAGTGGGTCAAGAAATAGCCCTCAAAATGAATTACCCTTAGAATAGGGTTTCTCCACCTTGGCACTGCTGACGTTGGTGCCAGGTCATTCTCTGTCGTGGGGGCCCTCCTGGGAACTGTGGGGCATTGAGCAGCATCCCTGGTCCCCATCCACTTGATGCCAGGAGCACCCCCAGTCGTGACAACCACAGATGTCCCCAGACACTGCTCACTCTCCTCTGGGGGCAAAACACTCCAGTTGAGAAGCACTAATTTAGAGGCACTGAATTTTAGGTACTGGAGCCTTAGAAGGCTCCACGAAAAGACTGGCACCCAGGGGGCTGCTGAAGGGACAAGCAGGACTTGGCCGTATCGGTAGGGCCACATTTACCCAGCCAGAAACGGTCAGCGGGGCAACCAAATCCACCCAAGGGCACAAAAAGGAAAATCACTTCCAGCCTAGAAATCCCCAAGCTGAGAGGTTAAAGGGAAGGAGGGGAATCCGATAAGGGGCGGGGCTTGCGGCGAGGGGCGGGGCTTGAACGGAAACAGAGAGGGCCGGATCTGGGGCTTGGCGGGAAGGAGGGGGTGGAGCCAAAGACCCCGGATACTGGGCGCTCACAGGGAAGGTGGGGGCTCCAAGCAAGGGGCGAGGCTTGCGGCGGGGCGGGCTCGAGGCAAAGACACGCCCCCAGGCGCAGACTAGGAAGCAAGAAGGCGCAAGCTTCGCGTGGGGGGCGGGGCCTGGGGCGCGTGGCGGGGCGCAAGCGGCACGAGGCCTGGGCGCGGGCCGGATGACGTCACGCGCCTGCGGCCCCGCCCCTTCGCGTCTCCGGGTCAGCGGGCGCACTGTGGAGAAGCCAAGATGGCGGCGAGTAATTATTACGGCTTCGCGCAGGGCGCCGGCTCGCAGTACAGGTAATGGCCCCCGCGCCGCCCGCGCTGCCCCGGCCCCGGGGAGGCCGCGGCCCCGAGTTGTAACTGTCGGGGAGAGCAGAGGGGCTCCTGACGTGGTAGAGGGTTCTGGGCTTGTCGCGGGGATGGACCTTAGGGGGCGCCGAGATCTGACGAGGGGTGGGGCAGCCTGGGAGGGTACCTGGCCGGACTGGGGGAGGGGCAAGGGCCGAGGACGGAGGGCGGGGAGGTCAAGCTTCCTGACTTGGGGTGGGGGTGGGGAGAAGACAAATCTGGGAGTGCACCTGGCGGGGCAGAGGGTGGAGCAGAGACCTCGGCGAGGGAGAGCGGAGTGGAGGTGGGAGGGAAGACAGCCCTGGAGGGGTTCCTGGCCAGGCAGGGG
Source organism: Grampus griseus (assembly GCF_964374135.1). Classification (NCBI taxonomy): domain Eukaryota; kingdom Metazoa; phylum Chordata; class Mammalia; order Artiodactyla; family Delphinidae; genus Grampus; species Grampus griseus. Next base: position 169,802,144 of record NC_139019.1, read on the forward strand.
GATGTGGGGTTTGGAGGTAAGAACCCTGATGGGGGGAGGGGGTGTTAGAGAACACGGAGACCTGGGAGGGTGACGGGGGGAGAGGCAGAGGCATGGGGGAGGGGGATAGAGGCCTGACTGGAGGGGCGGGCAGAGACTTGATGGCATAGCGGTCTTGACCTGAGCGAAGTCCTGAGACCCTATAGGAGAGTGGGCACCTGGGGCTTCCTGGGGAGGGAGAACAGTAAGGAAGGGTAGAGGGACCTGGAAACTCAGTGGAGGAGGCGACTGGATGTTTTAAGATCTACTGGCAGACAGGGGCCGAGGGAAGAGCCAGGGATGGGGGTGGACAGGGATGGGAAGCAGCCTGGGGAAGGAGGGCTCTGTGGGTAGAGACACATGGGGTGTGTCTGTACCCCAAATGTACACACGCACATCATTCTCCAGGGCTTCTCCTTGGAGCCTGTCTGCCGTCTCAGTCCTTTAACCTGGCACACCAGACCAGGTCCCAGGCGGGGATGCAGGCAGAGCGGGCATCCCTGGGGGAAAGTGCTCCCCTACCCACTTTCCTTTGTTGCCCTGGTGTCACTTGCCAACTGGTAGCCTGGCAGAACCTCCTCCTGGGCCAGTTTCTCACAGACTGGATTCAAACTGCCCCTTAGATAACTGAGCGACAGGTGCCTGCTGCACCACGGGCCTGTTAGGATTGTTTCATGCTCTCATTCAGCACGTTGAAAATAGGTAAGACTAGTGGAAAGTTAGTGTCCACCCCTCCCTCAACCCAGTTGTTGTGGTGCTGCTGTGTTCTTTCCTGTGGAATCAGGAGGAGTTCGGTCAGGCCTTGGAACCAGGGGTTGTGGAATTCGAGAGAGCTCTTCCTGCTTTCTGTATCCAGAGTGGTCTGAAAGGTGTAGTGTTGGCTGGTCAGGGAAAGAATGGCTACAGAGTGTTACATTTTTATGTTATCCTTCCCTGTTTCTGTCATCCTTGGTGGTAGAGCATTCTTATTGCCAGTGCTTAGTTACAGCAGCAGGACTAGGCTAGGCTGTCAGGGACCACACCCTTTTGGAAATGTTCTGCCCCTCTGCCTGCTTGCTGCCAATGCTTTCTTTCCTTTCTCTCTCCTTTCTCTTTCTCTTTTTTTCTCTCTTTCTCCGGTGCATTATTTAGTGAGATGTGGAGAATCACTTGAATGTTAGGTTTTCTATTAAGATTACCTTCCAGAGGAGAAGTTTGAGCACTTAACTCGTAAAACAGGTAATTGCGGGCCTTCAGCAGATGTTTTTGTCATTTACCTGAATTAAGGTATTTAAACACTTTGGCACAGCTCTTGTCTGGATTCTGATGACTTAGGTGATACAGTAAACAGACATGTGACTAAGGATGTTAAACTACCACGAACTGAATGTCAAATTAGTCAGTGTCTTTAGAATTGTCCCCAAGGGTGTGTGTTATTCCTTGAGAAAAGAGTAGATTTAACTAAATCAAAAACATAGGAATCGGGCTTCCCTGGTGGCGCAGTGGTTGAGAGTCCGTCTGCCGATGCAGGGGACACGGGTTCGTGCTCCGGTCCGGGAAGACCCCACATGCCGCGAAGCGGCTGGGCCCGTGAGCCATGGCCGCTGAGCCTGCGCGTCCGGAGCCTGTGCTCCGCAACGGGAGAGGCCACAGCAGTGAGAGGCCCGCGTACCGCAAAAACAGAAACAAAAAAAACCCACAGGAATCATAGCAAAATCAATTTTAGTCTCAGAAAACCTTGAAACAAGATAATCTGCATTGTCTGAATAGTTTTAAGTTAACTAGACATTCTCTTTTGGGGGAAACAACTTTTGCTTGAAACCTTCAGCTGCTTTTAAAGTATATATTTCTTACATAATGTGCCATGGAAAAACTGATGAGGTAACAGATTTTGTGAGTACCAACTTTATGGACAAATACTGGACAATAGTATTTACAAAGCCCATTTCATGGATTGCCAAAGCAAAGACGACAGTTTATTTCTTAGAGGAATTTTGCATAGGTTTTTTTGGCTTTTAAAATTGGTAACCATAGCCCTGGATAGTAATATTCCTTACATTGTCATCCATAAATAGGGTTGGAATTGGAACTGTTCTTAAATTGTTGTTCAGTAAGAATCGGATGCACACTTACTCATGAAGTTATAAGAAAAGTTTGTAATTACTTGTAAATAATGATGATTTTCATTTATTTTACTTTAGGTGGTCTTTTAAATCTCATAAAGCTTTTTTAGACTTAGAGTTAGTGCCGCACGTGTTCAGAATTAAGGATTAATCCCATGTGGAAAATTGAATCTGACAGTGTGTTTAATTAGCACTGAATGCAGTTTTCAGGTGTGAAGCTGAGAGCTGCTCAAGAAATCCAGCAGAGTTCTGTGTGAGTTCAGTCGAGTTGGTAATGAAAGCATTGAGAGCTCAGAGCTGTACGGTGGATGTCCCCAGGGGTAGAATGTGACAGGCGGGCCAGATCTACTGTAATATTTCCCTTTTCTAGCAGTTCTGTCAAAATACCACCCATCTAGTGTAGCTGGCTACCTCTACCTTTGCATCCTTGTTAAACCTAAATAAGACAGCTACTGGGTTTTGGTGTAATACTTGATTTCCCATCAGGAGAAGTTCTATTTTAATAAGCTTTTGGCATAAATGTTAATAGCCGAATTCCTTCATCTGGAGAATATCAGGAAGTTGGAAGCCTGATTGGAACCCCATCGAACTCTGTTAGTGGTGGATAACAATGTGAAGCGCTGGTTACTGATTCTCTGTATTGAATAAGTCGCAAGCACTTGATATCTCGTCCAGTCCTCACAGTAATCCCGTGAGCTAGGTATTAATGATACCCATTTTGCTGATAAGGAAACGAAGCTCAGGGTGCAGTAACTGGTGTAGGATCCCCAGGGTGGTGAGTGGTGGTGTCTGGCTAGGAATGAGGGCTGCCTGGCTCCCAGGCCGTGCCTTTGCCCCATGGTAGGGCATGCCCGAGCCTGGGGAGGTGCTCGTGGTGGCAGACCTAGCCTGATGCAGCCGCTCAGCAGTGGGGCCTGCTGGCGGAGACTGGGTTCCGCCATTCTTTACGCTGTCACCTGGATCCTGCCCCTTTCGTTTGGGTCCTAGTCAGATTGTGGTTTAGGGCCGCATTCTTCAGACTTGCAAAATTACTTGCTCTGGAGTGGGGAGGCCGAGGAAGTATCTGGTCCAGTGTCATGGGGATGGTAATGATAACCCAACCCATGTCTCTCAATAATCTCTTCCAGAGGCAACAGATAGCTTGGGAAAGGCAACAGAGCCCACGTCAGCCATGGGGGGCAGCATAGGCAGCCCCAGTGCTGCCAGATGAAAAATCACCCATTAACACCACCCAGGTAGGAGACCGCTGCCCTGTCAGGTATGGCTACGACCGGATTCAGAATGGTCCTGGTCATACCCAGGCCAGCCTCTGTTGCCTGCACCCCATCTCTGACCCCCTGGTCTCCAGGCCCTTCCAGAGTGAACGTTACCCTCCAAGGCCTGTCTGTCCCCTGAGCTTAGGTCCCAGAAACACAAGCTGCCAGAGAGAATCTGGTGTCATTGCCTCAGGGACTGGGTGCACCTGCCACCACACCCAAAAGCAGGAGAGTGGGGCTCGTGGGAACCTGTAGTTGAGTTTGAAGCAGTCCTGACAATGATTGCACCTCGGCAGCACTTCCCGCGTACTCCCCGTTGGGATTGACTGGAGGTGGACCCTGGGAAAGCAAGGCACAGGAGTTCTCCTTTTACAGTGTGCCTGCTGTTGTTTTCTTAAAGACCCATCTCAGGAAGGCTCTCAACTGCAGGCGAGACCTGATTTCAGCATATTTTAAGGAAAACCTTTCAAATGACAGAACTATACTATCTGTGTTCCAACCACACGTACATTAGGTACATTTAAAATTTTTGAAGTATGGATTTTGAATTTTCATTTTATCCATTTTAGAGCTAAAAGTCAACTCACCAACATCAGAGCATAAGTTAATTCCTAATAGAGATTTTTTTCCTCAACATATTCTGTTTCTGAATTTTTAAAAGTTTTACTTTATATTTTGTCTTTTGTCTGGATCTACCAATGTGTGTATTTAGAATGATCAGAACAAATACATCAAATTTAAAAGCATTTTCAAATGATCCTTTAAAATTCTTTTTTCATGTGAGTGTAATTGGTGTTCTCTTATGTGGTTTTGGAGGTAAGGAGACAAAGACCATTGATCTGGATGAATAACTGAGCAGTCCTAAAAAGTAAGGGAAACGTGTAGAAAGGGTATTTATAAACCTCGTATTCATTCCTTATTTTATAGTCTATATTTTATATTCATTATTTTATATTCATTCTTTATTAGTAGATCAAAAGTTTGTGAACCTTCAGATCAGGAATTGCAGATGGTCTTGTAAGGAGCAGACACATACATGTGTGAATACCGTCTAAGATAGAGGATAGAGGGTCTGTCAGGGGAGGATCAAAACAGCCTGCGCACCCCACCCTCCCACCTGTCATTGACACGTGGCACTGAACCCAGAGTGGCAAGTCTTCCCAGTTTCCCAGAGAACCCACAATTCCCTGTCCTACATGAAATCCCCCAAATTTTAAATGCCAGAACCAGAGTCAGACTGTGAGCCAAATGACACCTGTTTCCACTTTATGACCTTGCTTTCTGTTCTTAAAAGTTTAATCACAGAAGGATAATGTAGAAGACATTATAGATACATTTGATAATTAAAAGGAATAGTATGTATTCCAGCTAGAAGGAGGAGCCCTCCTTTTTGACTGGTTTTAGTCGATTAAGAAGGTCGTGGGGTTTTGCCTGTATGTTAAGAAGATAATACCAGTTTTTGTCTTCATCACGGCTCTGAGCTGCTCAGATAGCTTATTCATCTAAGGTGAGAAACGCTGTCTAATTCAAAACAAAATTAGGAAGCTTTGACAAAACGCAGGGATTTTTTGCTTGTTTCTTTTGTTTTTTGGTATGTCTGTGACACCTTAAATCTGAAGTGTGCTCTTTACTCATAGGGTATTCTAGAATCTTGGTAGGAAAAGCTTTTGGTACCACCCAAGGTCTAACTGGTGGCTAATTGTTCCCTTGGTCTGTCCCTTGTACTGTGGTATCCGCACACCAGCTGGGAACTGACATTCTCTGCCTGTCCTTTTCTCTTATACTTGCGTTAGAGGGTACTTCTAAGCTTGCCAGACTTTTCTAGCTAGAAACTTCATTTGTAAATATTTGGGGGAACGGGACTTTTTTTTTTGGTACATATTGTGCTTTGGGCAGGTTTTCTTTCCCCCCAGAGGTAAGTTGCATTTGCAGCACATCACTGTCCGCTTGCATATTTAAATTAACTGTTGACTAAGAATTGAGAATTACTTCACTTTGGTTCTGTAGCACTTTGTAGTTTGGAAACTCACTTTTGTTGACTGAGGTTAACTCTTTGTGAGTTTTGCTCTCTGGGAACAGAAAGAACTATAATGTCTAAGACTCTTGGAATGAATGTTTTTAAAATAGATTTTTTTAATTTATTTATTGGCTGCGTTGTGTCTTCCATGGCTGTACGCGGGCTTTCTCTAGTTGCCGAGGGCTTCTCATTGCGGTGGCTTCTCTTGTTGCAGAGCACAGGCTCCAGGCACGCAGGCTTCAGTAGTTGTGTCACACGGGCTCAGTAGTTGTGGCGCACGGGCTTAATTGCTCCGCGGCATGTGGGATCTTCCCAGACCAGGGCTGGAACCCATGTCCCCTGCATTAGCAGGCGGATGCTTAACCACTGTGCCACCAGGGAAGCCCGGAATGAATGTTTTTTAAAAAGCCAGTGGCTTCTTTTAAATTTTGAATGTCATTGCTTGAATCAGGGTTGGTGGTTCGACGTCTGTTGTACTTGCTTATGAGAAACTCACACTGGCTGTCTAGTCCCACCTCCCTCTGTTGACACGAGAGGCCCATGTGCTAGACCAGCATAGATGTTGCTGTGGAGGTTTTTCTGCCCCTTAAAGCAGCAGGAGAGGGCTGGAACCACGGATGAGCCCTCTCTGTGCCCAGAACAGCATTTCACCTATTTGGTTCATGGCAGCAAAAAGGCACGGCCGTATTGATCCTGGTTGGGCGTCCTCTCACTTGCACTGCTCCTGGGGAGGGCGAGTGTACATAATGCTTTCTCTTTAGCTTAACCAGCATGTATCAACAAGATGGCATTTTTAAGCATCTGACCAGCGGGGCTAACTATGCAGCCACCTTCCATGTGAGCACCACGTTCCTTTTCAGAAGGACAGAAGAGAATTCTGGGAGTTCCACTGCCAAACAGAACATGGCTCACCCTCAACGCTCAGGAAACTCCCGTCACGAGTCTCTGGAATCCCTGCCTCGGGAACACCAAGCAGCCCAGTGGCTCTGTCTTGAGGAGCTAGGCTGGCCCTGACTGGGAGCTGGAGACTCCTGACTACATTTTAAAGAAGGCTGCGGATGGGCGTAAGGGAATGAAATTCTCCATCATCTTCCCAAGAGCCCAAGGATTTAGTTCACCAGATCCCTTTCCAGGATGTCTTCCGGGAGTACCTGGGTCTGAAATGGATATTTAACATGGAGAGTGCATATAAGGCTTTCGTGGAAAAAAAAAACTTCTGTTAGAAAAATCAGAATTGTTATGGGAATGAATGTATGGTATGCTGTATGTTTTGAATATAAAACCCTTGTGGGGGACTTCCCTGGTGGCTCAGTGGTTGAGAGTCCTCCTGCCGATGCAGGGGACACGGGTTTGTGCCCCGGTCCGGGAAGATCCCACATGCCGCGGAGCGGCTAGGCCCGTGAGCCATAGCCGCTGAGCCTGCGCGTCCGGAGCCTGTGCTCCGCAACGGGAGAGGCCACAACAGTGAGAGGCCCGTGTACCGCAAAAAATAAAAATAAAATAATAAAACCCTTGTGCGGCTTCCCTGGTGGCGCAGTGGTTGAGAGTCCGCCTGCCGATGCAGGGGACACGGGTTCGTGCCCCGGTCCGGGAAGATCCCACATGCCGCGGAGCGGCTGGGCCCGTGAGCCATGGCCGCTGAGCCTGCGCGTCCGGAGCCTGTGCTCCGCCAACGGGAGAGGCCACAATAGTGAGAGGCCCGCGTACCGCAAAAAAAAAAAAAAAAAACCCTTGTGAACTGAAGTGCCAAATGAAGTCATCTCTCTGGGTGTATATGTATGCATGTACCCACAAAATAACAAATGTGATCTTACTGCCAATAAAACGGGTTTGAAAATATCCTCCCTGATGAATGTCTTGAGTGCGCATGTTAGCCTTGGGTATCGCCCTTCACAGTGCACCGTCTAAGCTCCGAATGTTCCTCAACCCTGTGAGTAGTCACAGACGCACCTGGGAAACTGAGCTAGGTCAGGATGCCAGAGCCGAGGTTTTCTCCCCATAGCACTGCAAAGTAGGTGATCGTTGAGGTTGCGATTTCCAAGTGCTAGGCACTCAGGTTTAACCCCTCCTTCTGGTTTAGTTTCTGCCATTGGGGTGGGGGTGGGGGTCCTTAGGAGGAGGGTTGATAGATAAGTGGGTGAAGAGCTATGCCCTGGAAGGAAGAGTCCATGATTTAAAAAGAAAGCACTATGTAAGGTTTCTCAGCACTGTGATTCCACAAAAATCTTTCTTGCGCTTGATTTTTTTTTCTCATACTCTATATGTTTTGATTGTGTTTGTGTGCTCACTGAATGATTCTTTGAAAGCAGTCTGCAACAGAGATCATTGTTACAGCAAACCCAGAGTCACTTGTCTTTCCTCCTGACCATCCCTGTGACATTCCATCACCTGCCTGTAGATTCCTCAGATGCGCCCTTCTGAAGTGAGGTCTACACTCAAGGTGCAATGTGTCCTTACGATTGGCCTTTTAGGAGCAAGCAGAGCGTGTACCAGAGAGTTTCCTGGGTCGGGGAATGTGGCCTCCCCAGACGAGTCCCTTCCATCTCCGGGCCTCCGTGTCCCCATCAGTTAGGTGACTCACTGAACAAGCTCATATCCATGGGTCTTGCCAGCCTTGCATTCTCAAATCTTATCTAGACGATGCACCCAAAGAAGCCTGACTCTCCAAAACAAAATTCAGACCAAAAATCCTGCGACCCAAAGACAAGGATGGCAGCCAGGACTTGTGAGTCTGCGTCACACAGATGTGCTTCAGTCCCACTCTTCCTGAGCCAACAGGTGCCGGTGCTTTCTCCCCAGCTTCCCGCCTCAGCTCTTCTCCCTGCCAGGCAGGCGGCACTCACCGGGCCCTTGTTGTCATGGGGACAGCGGCCCTGGGCCTTGTGGTGCAGCGGCACCCTCTCCCTGTGAGCAGCACGTGACTTCAGACAGCAGCAGCACAAGCTTAGGCCCCTTGCTTGAGGGGAGGCTTCACCGAGAGTAAATGTGTGACTCTGTTCTTCAACAACTACTCCCAACTCCTTGCTCTTGGTCGGGGCTGAGAACTGGTAGCCTGCAGACCATGTTTGATTATCACACCAGCTCTCTTCGGCCCGTGCAGTGGGTTTTTTACTTGCTATATTTGAGTTAGGTGCCAGTATTTTAAAATTGGGAGACTTTCCAAAGATTTCTGGTATCGTTTAAAATGGGAAGAGCTGGCCACTCTGGGCTGCGTTGTGAGCTCCTGTGCGAGGCACTGTAGCACATGAGTTCTTGTTTGTCACGACATCCCGAGAGGTAGGTGTTCCCATTTTACAGGTGAGTAAACTGAGACGAGGAAAGAAGAAGTGACTCGCTCAAGGCCCCGCGGTGAGCCAGAGCCAGGATTGGAAGCCAGGTGGTGTGGCTCCTGTTCCCATGCCAGCTGCTGGACTGTGGCTCTCCTCCCATTTCCTAAGCTTGAAACCCCTGTGAGCTCTTCCTTGATCTTGATCTTGGTCCTTGGTCCTCGTGCAGAACCCTTGCGTCCTCAACCTCTTCTCTTAACCTTGCTCTAAGGGAGTGTCTCATTTGTGCCTGCAGGATTTTCATGCATGGAGGTGACTGACGACAGGGGCCGTCTTGCCATTGAATGAGGATTTATTACATTTTCCGAGAGAAGGGAACACGCCACGCCACACAGGGGCACGTAAACTTTGCCTTTAGTCTCAGCAAATGCTTTTTGCTCTCCCATTCAAGGAGAGATTCTTAAGCTGGGGCCTGTGAGGCCCCAGGTGATTACCGGCAAAGCCGTGCCATTTCCGGGGAGTCACAGAGGGCCGGAAGTCACAGCTTTCGTCTCATTCGTAAAAGGACCCAGAAAAAAGCTATTAGAAATTGACCTCTTACCAAAGGGAGCCAGAGAATAGGTGTGGGGACTCTCCCTTCAGACTTGGGGCAGGGAGCCTGGGCGGGAGTGACAGCCTCTGCTGCTGACTCACCTTCCTGCCCCCTACCTTTAAATGTTAGGCTCTAATCCCTGATCCCCAACCCTGGGCACCCAGACCTTGCAGGTCTGAGTTTCTCAGATTGTTCTCTGTGAGGCCGTCCTGGGCACTGTGGGGTGTGGAGCAGCATCCCTGGCCCCCACCTACTCAATGCCAGGAGCCCCCCAAAGTGACAACCACAGATGTCCTCAATATTACCCCCTTTCCCCTGGGGGCAGGATCACCCCAGGTGAGAACCCCTGCTCTAGATTACCTAGGCTTTGACAACCATATGGGCCATGCCTGAGGAGTCGCTCCCATGAGCTATTTTTTGGCTAGCTCAGCTCCTAAAACCTCGATGTGGTAGATTGGTTGCCAAAACACCCCTGTCCTTTATGTTGTTCCTTCTTATATCCACGCCCTTTCCACTGTGACCATGCAGCTCTTCCCATCTAGAAATTATCAATACATCCATTTCCCTGGCCCTCGAGCCTGGGCTTCCTTGTGCTCCTCCTTGGCCCGTAGATTGCAGCGGAAGAGATACTGCCATAGACTGAAGGTTTATACACCCCCCCGCCCCTCATTCGTATGTTGAAACCTAACCCCCAAGTTGATGGCATTAGGAGGTGGGGCCTTTTGGAGGTGATTAGGTCATGAGGGTGGGGTCCCTCATGAATGGGATTAGTACCCTTTGAAAGGGACCTCAGAGAGCTCCCTCACCCCTTGTGCCATTTGAGGACACAGCGAGAAGATGGCTATCTATGAACCGGGACGCAGGCTCTCACCAGATACTGGTGTGCTGGTTCCTTCATCTTGGACTTCCCAGTCTCCAGAACTGAGAAATTTCTGTTGTTTATAAGCCACCCAATCTGTGGTATTCTGGTGTAACATCTGTTCGAGCTGCCAATCCTGTTCATGCCTGTTCTAAGCGTAGACCTCTAGAGCCTTTGCACACGTCCTCTCCATCTTGGGGGACCCTGCCACATGAAGGGCCCCCAGCTGGACCACTGGAGGAGAAGATACTACAGGGAGGAGGGCTTCAGTGCCCGTTGGACAGCCAGCTGCCCTCCAGAAGTGGAGCTGCCTGCTGCTGACCTCAGATGCAGCCCAGCCCAGCCTACAGAGTTAGGAACAAAATAAACCATGGCTGTTTTAAGCTGGGGATCAGCAAGCCTTTTCCTAAAAGGTCAGAGAGTAAATATTTTCCATTCCAGGGGTGTCTTAGTTCAGGCTGCTGTGAGAAAGTACCACAGACTGGGTGGCTTGTAAGCAACAGGAGTTTATTCCTCTGGAGGTCTGCGATCAGGGTGCAGGCAGGGTTGGGTTCTGGTGAGAACCCTCTTTGGGTTGCAAATGCTGACTTCTCACTGTGTCCTCACCTGGAGGAGAGCGGAGTGGGGAGGCAAGCTCTCCTGTGACTTTTATAAGGGTACTCATCCCATCACGGGGGGCCCCACCCTCATGACCTCATCTAATCCTAGTTACCTCCCAAAGGCCCCACCTCCTAACACCATCACATTGAGGGGTAGGGGTTCAACATAACAATTTTGGGGAGACACAAACATTCAGTCCACAACAGCGGGCTACACTGGGTCTGTTGCAGCTACAGAGCTCGGCCACTATAGGGCAAAAGTGGCTGAAAGCAATACATAAACAGGTGGGCATGGCTATGTGCCATCAAAACCTTATATTTTGACACTGAAATGTGAGTTTTGTATAATTTTCACGTGTCATGAAATAGTACTCTCTTAACTTTCTCCAACCACTTAAAAATGCAAAATTCATTTTTTGCTCATGGGCTGTGCAAAAAACCGGCAGTGGGCAGATGTGGCCATACTTGGCCTAGCCTTCTTTTAAATCCCTTCCATTTCTCCCTTTATCCCTTCCGTCTGGGCTCCACTGTGCTGAGCCCTCTCCTGAGAAGGGCACGAGTCCCATGGCACGTGCACCCTCCCCAGCTTGAGGGCATCCATGCTCCACTTCCGCAGAGCTTGCTTAGCTAAATGAAAGCCAGGCAACACGTCATCCTCCCGGACCACAAACAGCTTTGTGCTGCCCTGAGCAGTTACTCAGGTGGGCCTACTGTTCCCTTTGGGGTCACAGCTACCACTTTGACCATAGTCATGAAACGTTTACTTGACTGCTTTGCAAGCCCCGTTTTGGGTGTCTGCAAAGCCCTCGACCACCGGGAGCTGACCTGGCTGAAATTTGCATAGGTGACCTGAAGTGGCCTCTGTGTGTCTCCTATCAGCTTTGCCCTCAGCTTCTCCCCTCTACAGCCATCACCACCTGTCTAGTCTGCTCGAGCTGCCATAACAAAACACCACAGACTGAGTGGCCTAAACAATGCACGTATTCGTCACAGTCTGGAAGCTGGACATTCAAGATCCAGGTGCTGGCAGGGTTAGTTTCTCCTGAGGCCTCTCTCCTTGGCCTGCAGATGGCTGCCTTCTTCCTGTGTCCCTGTGTGGTCTTCCCTCTGTGTGGGCATCCCTGGTGTCTCTTCTCATAAGGATACGAGTCCTATAGGATTAGGACCCCACCCTTATGGCCTCATTTAATTCTTTAAAGGCTCTATCTCCAAACACAGTCTTATTGGGGTTAGGGCTTCATGTGAATTTGAGGGGGGGCGGGTACAACTCAGTCCACAGCACCACCTTAGCATCCTAAAACAGGACAGATCTTGTCCTGAGATACTGTGGTGACTCCGGATTGCTTACTGGATAAAACTCGGATTCTGCCTGGCATCCCAGAGTCCCGAGCCCACCATCCAGCCTCCTGTCACCCACCCCTCCTCTGTCCCTCAGCACACAGGGCCATTCCCCTGTCAGCCCCTGTGCTCTTCTCCCTTTCCCACGTGTGTGCCAGGCCCTTCTCTCAGCGCAGGGGGCTGCATCTGAGCCCTCTCTGGAATCCCAGTATTCTTCATAGGTGAGGCCTTTTCAGGCTCTGGGTTGGAGGGGGAGGCTCCTGCTGCCTGCTGGGCTGTCAGCACATCCATACTTCTTCCAGACGGTGTGTCTCTATCTCCCCCGCCCCTCCCCCAGCGTCTCAGGTGTTTGCACAGGAGAGGTGCTTCATCCTGTCATCTGAGTAGAAGGGGGCAGGGGTGACCTCCGGTGAGATCAAGGGCGTTTCAGCATCCCACATAAAACTCAAAGCTGATATCTACCCTGACCCTGTACGCTTCACAGCCAATCAGTCTGCTCACAGCTGTGACGTTTGCAGGCCCTCGTAATAAAACTGACAGGAGTCACCCTGCAGGGCACGGGAACACCTGAGATCTCCCACCACTGAGTTACATCAAGATCAAACGGCTTGGACGCCCAGCCATCTGTGAGCAGACTCTCCTTTTGTCCTTGACTTTGGTCTAGCTCAGTGGTCTTCAAACCTCAGGGTGCATAAGCATCACTACTCAGGGTCGTATACAACCAAAACATGTCCTGAATTCTTAGTTTACGCCCGCAAACGTGCTGTCTCGAGCCTGATCCCGAGTCACAGGGTAGCCCGCAGTGTCCCGGTGATCCTTCTGGAGTAGGGTCTGGACCAGCTGTAAACCAACACATGACGTTGCCCATCTGCAGCTGGGGACTCAGAGCTGGTGCCCTGGGATTGGGCTTGTCCTAGACCAGTGGTTCTCACCCGGACAGTGTCTGGGGAAATCTGTGGTTGTTTGAACTGGGGACACCTCTGGCATTGGGCGGGTGGAGGCCACGGATGCTGTTCCACAGCCCAAAGTGCCCAGGATGGTCCCCTACAGAGAGTGATCGGGCTGCAATGTCAGCATTGCCAGGATCGAGAAACCCTGCCCTAGACAGAACAGGCTGTTTGATCTCCTGGCCTGGAACAAGGTCAACAACTGGCCGCCTCACTGGTTCCCTAGGTGGGCCCCCCACCAGATGGAGACACAACTTTTGACCTGAGCTGGGTCACTGCGGGAGCAGGTGAAGAAAGCCCCAAGCTTGTCTCTACTCCCTCAGGCCCTCAGCTAAAGGACAAGACTTGCCCTCCACCGCAGGAGACACTTTGCCTCAGCACCCTCAGTTGGCACCACTTGGTGCGCTGGGTCTTCAGGACTGGGGGCAGAGACCCTTCTGGAGGTGGAGGCCATTGGCACGCTGGGAAGCCAGGCAAGAAGGAAAGCATCACTGCAGTGCTGATGGCCTCTTACCCAGCAGAGGCAGCAGGGCTCAGTCCAGAGAGTTCCAGGTCTGCGCTCACACTTGGACTCCAGCACTCCCGCCCTTGCAGCTTGGGCAGCTCAGACCCCTTTGTCGAGCCTTCTGAGTGGCTTCAACGGCATGGCTTTTTATCGTCCTCCCAAAGCCCATCCTATCCGTTTTCCTTGCCAGTTTGGGTTGGTCCACACCTCTCCCATGTGACTCAGGAGAAGGTGGCCCCAGCTCCAGGTTAAATCCTTATGGATCTGAGGCAGCCATCCTCACCCCATTCTCCTCAGCTGTGCCCTGTTTGGAGCAGGTCGTGTGGGACCCAGGCTGGACAAGAAGCCATGAGGGGAAGCTGGCACAAGAAAGCATATACAGAACATACGTAGAACATGTGTAACAGTAGAAAATGGGGAATAGCATGTGGTGGTTTAAAAATATTGCCATAAATTCTCATATTCAGTATTCATTAAGAGAATTCATATTCCATATTCCCATAAATAAATTCACTCCTCCCTTCAAAAGATGGTGCTTAATCCTCTCCCCTTGAGGGTGGGGTGTATTTAGTGGTTCACTTCTAAGGCAGAATGTGGCAGAAGTTATGCCATGTGATGTCTGAGGCTCATAACAAGGATAGCTTCCACCTGGTCCTTCCTCTCTCTCTCTCTCTGGCATCTCTCATTCTGGGGGAAGCTGGTCGCCATGTTGTAAGAACACTCAAGCAGCATTGGGAAAGCACCAACCATGTTAAGGAGCCATCCTGGAAGCAGATCTCACTACCCCCACTACGCCAGTCGAGCCTTCAGATGATGCTGTCCTAGCCAACTACTTCTTCTTCTTTTTTTTTTTTTGGCCATGCCGTGCAGCATGGGGAACCTTAGTTCCCTGACCAGGGACTGAATTCGTGCCCTGCATTGGGGGCGTGGAGTCTTAACCACTGGACTGCCAGGGAATTCCCCTAGTCGACTTCTTATTGGCAACGTCTTAAAGACTCTGAGTCAGAGCCCATCCACGCCACTCTCAAATTCTGACCGACAGAATCTGTGAAGATGGTAAATATTTATTATTGTTTGCAGCCACATCGTTGGGGGTAATTTTTTAAATTGAAGTATAATCACTTACAACATTCTGTTAATTTCAGGTATGTAACATAGTGATTTGATATTTTTATACATTACAAAATGATCACCATGATAAGTCCAGTTATCATCTGCTACCATGCAAATTTATTGCAATATTATTGACTATATTCCCCGTGCTGTATATTACATTCCTCAGACTTACTTACTTAAGGACTGGAAGTTTGTACCTCTTAATCTCCCTCACCTATTTAACTCATCCTCCCAACCCCCTCCCTTCTGGCTACCACCAGTTTATTCTGTGTATCTATGAGTCTGTTTCTGTCTTGTTATGTTTACTCATTTGTTTTATTTTTTAGATTCTTCACATAAGTGGAATCATGTGGTATTTGTCTTTCTCTGTCTGACCTATTTCACTCGGCATAATACCCTGTAGGTCTATCCATGTCACAAATGGCAAGATATCATTCTTTTTTTTTTTACGGCTGAGTAATATTCTATCGTGCACGAGTACACGTGCATGCAAACGTATGTGTGTGTGTGTGTGTGTGTACCTAAGTATCCGTCGTTAGACAAATGGATAAAGATATATATCTCCTTTATCCATCTTCTTTATCCATTCATCTATCAATGGACACTAAGGTTGATTCCATATCTTGGCTTTTGTAAATAATGCTGCAGTGAACATAGGGGTGCATAATCTTTTTGAATTAGTGTTTTTGTTTTCTTCAGAAAAATCCCCAGAAGTGGAATTGCTGGATCATATGCTAGTTCTATTTTTAATTTTTTGAGGAAGCTTCATATTGTTTTCCATAGTGGCTGTACCAATTGACATTTATTGGACCCCCTGCTGTGCGGCTCAGTTCCCAACAGCCCGCAGACCAGTACTGGGCTGTGGCCCGGGGGTTGGGGACCCCTGCCCTACAGGGTTTGCGGGAACTTCCTTCTTTTAAAAATTGAAGTAGAGTTGATATACAATATTGTATTAGTTTCAGGTGTACAGCAAAGTGATTCAGTATTTTCTTTAAAGATCTTTTCCATTATAGGTTATTATAAGATACTAAATATGGTTCCCTGTGCTCTACAGTAGGTCCTTGTTTATCTGTTTTCCATATAGTAGTGTGTACCTGTTAATCCCATATTCCTAATTTATTCCTCCCTCCCCTCCCCTTTGGTAACCATAAGTAATTTTTAACTCTGCAATAGAAACTGATATATAATATAACTACTTACCAATAGTAAAATAGGCAAATGAAATACAGCCAAACAAATGAATAACCTTCACAGTTTGAGAGGCCCAGGGCAAAAGTACAAATGGAAGCCAGCATGCCATGTCTAAATATTTCAGCATTATAGACCAAACTGGCAAAAGTTAAATACAGTATGTTCTGTCCCACCTACCTTAACAAATATACCTTTCTAATGACCAAGAAGAAAAAAAAGAGTGATGCTAGGTTTGCAGTTGTCAGAACATCAAAGGTTATCATTACTGTGCGTGTCTGGGCATTCAGGTGATGGGCTGATGATGTTTGGGTGTCTTAAATAAAATAAAAACATACTAATTCATAAATGATTATGTATTCTGTAAAATGTATTCTAGGTGCTTTCAGTTCAGCATGAATGATGTTTGTGTAATCAAGATTTTCATGTCATTTGAGT
This sequence comes from Grampus griseus, assembly GCF_964374135.1. Classification (NCBI taxonomy): domain Eukaryota; kingdom Metazoa; phylum Chordata; class Mammalia; order Artiodactyla; family Delphinidae; genus Grampus; species Grampus griseus. The sequence continues at coordinate 169,818,385 of NC_139019.1, forward strand.
TTTGTTACAATAATGACCCTGTCATGGGCTGACTTGTGTCCTCCTAAAATTCATATTTGGGTGTTAGGTATTGGGGATTAGGGCTTCATTGCTAACTAAAGAATGTGACTGTAGGAGATGGGGTCTTTAAAGAGATAATTAAGGTAAAATGAGGTATTAGGGCGGCCCTGATTCAATATGACTGGTGTCCTTATAAGAAGAAGAGATTAGGACATAGACACACATAGAGGGAGACCATGTGAAGATGCGAGGAGAAGATCCCTGGGACCCCGGCGGGCCAGGACCCCACCTGCGATTGGGCTGCTCCCACCCACCATTTCCCAAATGCCTGACTGTAGGCCATACTAATATTTCCTGAGCACCTGCTATGTGCCAGGTGCCGCTGTCATGCCGGCAAATAGCTTGGGACCCACCTCAGTTCCTGTGGCTTCGTGTTGGTGGAAGGATTGCGTCAGGCGGTGCTGGGAGGGAAAATCAAGCAGATTGAGGGGGCAGGATGACGGGTTACAGGGCCCTGCTGCTCTCCAACAGGGGCTCAGGAAGGGCTGCAGAAGGAGGTGAGGAAGGGAGCGAGCAGGTGTGGGAGGGGATGGAGGCGGAGGGCCTTGGGAGGGTTCTGAGCAGGAGGCAGAGGTGGTCAGGTCTGTGCTTTGAGCAGACCCCTCTGGCTGCCAGGAGGACGAAGAGATGCTGGCTAGGAGATGGGCAGGGCCGATGCAGCGGGCTCTGCTTGACCCTCAGCAGTACGCTTCTGTCTCCCTGGCGGGTCCCTCAGCCCCCAGGATGGCCTGGATAACACCCCCCCCAAGTTGTCCCCATTTCTCCATGGCCCTCCCCACTGGGCAGTGAGCCACTTTGGGGGGCAGGAATGACACTGCAAGCATCACATGTGAGTCTAGCATCGGCCCAGAATGTGTGCGAAGGTGCCAGTGGACAAGTGCTGCCAGCCGTCGTCCCTCTATACTCAGGTCTGCCTGCCTCTGAGCTGCGCACACGCCTTGCCTCATCCCCTGCGGCAGCGGTCCCCAGCCTTTTTGGCACCAGGGATCGGTTTCGTGGAAGACAAATTTCCCATGGCCAGAGTGGAGGGGATGGTTCAGGCAATAATGCAAGTGACGGGGAGTAGCAGATGAAGCTTCACTCGCTCTCCTGCCCGCTGTGCACCCCCTGCTGTGCGGCTCAGTTCCCAACAGCCCGCAGACCAGTACTGGGCTGTGGCCCGGGGGTTGGGGACCCCTGCCCTACAGGGTTTGCGGGAACTTCCTTCTTTTAAAAATTGAAGTAGAGTTGATATACAATATTGTATTAGTTTCAGGTGTACAGCAAAGTGATTCAGTATTTTCTTTAAAGATCTTTTCCGTTATAGGTTATTATAAGATACTAAATATGGTTCCCTGTGCTCTACAGTAGGCCCTTGTTTATCTGTTTTCCATATAGTAGTGTGTACCTGTTAATCCCATATTCCTAATTTATTCCTCCCTCCCCTCCCCTTTGGTAACCGTAAGATTGTTTACTATGTCTGTGTGTCTGTTTCTGTTTTGTAAATAAGTTCATTTGTATTATTTTCAGATTTGACATATAAGTGATATAATATTTGTCTTTAACTCACTTCACTTAGTATGAGAATCTCTAGGTCCATCCATGTTGCTGCAAGTGGCAATATTTCATTCTATTTTATGGCTGAGTAATATTCCATTGTATATATGTACCACATCTTCTTTATCCATTCCTCTGTCGATGGGTGCTTAGGTTGCTTCCATGTCTTGGTTATTGTAAATAGTGCTGCAGTGAACATTGGGGTGCATACATCTTTCTGAATTAGAGTTTTCATCTTTTCTGGATATGTATCCAGGATTGGGATTGCTGGATCGTACGGTTGCTCTATTTTATTTATTTATTTTAATTTTTGAAGTTTTTGGCCGTTCCATGTGGCTTGTGGGATCTTAGTTCCCCGACCAAGGGTTGAACCCTGGCCCTTGGCAGTGAAAGTGCTGAGTCCTAACCACTTGACCACCAGGGAATTCCCACCTATTTTTATTTTTTAAGGAACTTCCATACTGTTTTCCATAGTGGCTACACCAATGTACATTCCCAACAACAGCGTAGGAGGGTTGTAGGAACTTTCTTATATGATTCTTACTGGTACTGGGCTAAACTCTTTGCCGATACCCTTCCGCGACAGACGGGCTTTTACATTTGAGGACTGTCTACTGGGTGACTGATATTTAGCGGAGTGAGGAGCGCGGGGATCAGAAAGATCTGGGTCTGAATCCGGCACTTGTCACCTGTCCTCAGAGTTTCATCCTCCAGACAGTGGGGACAGACCAACAGATGGACATACAGGCAGCTGGCAGTGCCTTCTCTAAGGGCAGGAAGGTAGGGATGACGTGAGGCAGACAAAAGGCCTCAGCTCTGGGCTTCCTGCAGAACGAACCACAAGCAAGAGCTGGTTCTTATAGGTAAAGAGTTCTTAGTTTAGCGTTAATCGACCTTCCATGATTTTTCTCAACTGTGAAAATGAAGACCAGGCTGGCTCCGAGCACTCAGGGTTGCTGTGAGATTGTGTTAATTCATGAAAAGCGCTTCCAATGGCGCCTGCGCTCACAGAAGAAAGGTCTTGGACTGGAGGCATCCAAGTGGCTGATGTCTAGTGTCAGATGGCATTTTTGTGCTCAGTGCAGGTTCTCGAATGCCAGGGTCTAACGCTGCTGGGTTGTCTGTTTATCTGTGGTTCTAGCGCCCAGCCTCCGATGACTTTTCCCGTCCCAGCTGCTGGAACCAGCTTGGCCGTGCAGCCTGCTCCTGGACTGGGCCCTGCCTTGATCCCGTTTCCCGAGGCCGCCCAGCCACCCAGGCCCATCACTCCAGCGGGGTATGGCGGGTACCAGCCCCACCCCGGCCAGGACCTCGGTTACGGTGGCCAGCCCCAGGAGCCTGTGCCGGCGGCCACCACGGCTCCCTCCTACCAGGTATCAGCCCGACTTTTCTCTGCCCAGCACCAGTCCTTCCTTGAAAACGCAATCCAGACGGGCCATCACCCTCCTGATGCTCCCATCCCTGCCCTTAGAGGGGATGGAACTTTCCCCTCTTTCCCAGGCCTTTCCGGTGCTGACGATGCCCTCTTCCTGACCCCAAGCTCTAGGACCGCAGATCTGGCAGCTGTGTTTCCACGTGGAATCGCCAAGGCGTCCCACGCTCCATGTGGCCCAACCCCCTGAGCCTCTGTCACCCACAGTTTGTTCCTGATTTGCTCGGCCAAGCCATACCCACTTGGCTCCGTCCCCTCCCTCCTTTACTCCCCTTTGCTTCCCCAGGACCTCTGGGACTTCTCCCAACCTCCCATCCTGAGTTCCTGTCCTGCTCCCAGGGCCTCCTCCTGGCCTCTTGGTTCCGTCCTCACCTCCATGCAGTTAGTCCCTGGTCCACGCAACAGCTCATATCTCCCTGTGAACCAGAATCCAGCCGTGCTCCCTGTTGCCCCAGCCCCTCCCAGCGCCCCCGGCCCCGCCTGCCCCCGCAACCCCTTCCCTGGTGCTCGCAGTCCTCTGCTCCAAACAGCTTCCGGGCCTCCTGCGAGCCCACCCGTTGACCCCCACCAGGGCCTCTGCTCCCTGCCAACCTGGCCAGGAGCCTTGTCCCCAGTCTCCACACGCTTGCCTCCTCCTCCGAGCCATCCCTGGCAGCCCTTGTCCCGTTGCATGTTCCTCAGAGCACTTTTTCTCTCAGACATTAGCATCAGTTTTGAGGGAGCAGGCCACATCCCTCTCCCTGGTCGCTGCGTCCCCAGGTCCCAAAACAGAGGCTGGTACAGAGCAGGAGCTCGGGAACCACATGGATGCAGGCCTTGCAGGGGGCAAGGAGGGGGCTTTGCCCCACCCTGAGCACCTTTTTCCTGCTCTGTGTTCCCCATGGAAACCCTCTTGCAGGACAGTTACAGCTATGGACCATCGACAGCCGCTGGTGGCTACGAGAACAAACGGGACCCGCCACCTGCTGCTGGCCAGCCTCAGCTCCCAGCCATGGCCACGGCCACGCTCTGTCCACCAGGTGGGTGGGTCTCTGCAGGGTCTGGGCGGGGGCAAACGGGCCTCGCTTACATGGGAGGGACCCCAGGAAAGTCAGGTTTCAAGCACGTCAGGTTCACAGGAGGTGCAGCGGTAGCGTGGGTCTCAGGGCTGTCCCCTCAGATACGCCCCGAAGTCTCCACTAGTCAATGGGCCTGTGTGTGCGAGAGAGAGGGGCGGGGAGACCCAGACAGAGAGATGGGGGAGAGATGAAGGTGGGGCTGGAAGTGTTTTCCAAGGAGGTGGGTTCTGCTGAAGACTTGGAGTTTAGAGATTGGGAGAGCCCGGGGCTCCGGCCTCCAGCGCGGCTCAGACACCCGGGCTTCACAGCCAGTTGCGCCCAGGCCGTGCCAGCTCCTGGCAGCTGGGCCATCGTGTTGGTCACACTTTCTCTGCTCCCTGGGCCCGGTGTCACAGGAGTGGCTCTGCAGAGGCTGTGCTTGCTCTCCAGGGCCCCAAGGAGCCTACGGTGGCATTGGGTACAACCAAGCTCAGCCCCTGCCGCAGGTGCCCACCGCCGAGGCGGGGCAGCTGGCCAGCACTTCGCCCTCCACCTCCACCTACCCCACTGCGAGCAGCACCCTGCCCGCGGCCTCCTCCCTCTCCACGCTGCCTTCCTCATCCTCGTTCGGCCCGGCCTCCGCCCCGTACACTGGTAAGATGGTGGTTTCCCCTGCAGGCATGCAAGTGCAGGCTGTTCCTTTTATTTGCAGCCGAAATAAATGTGGTCCTTTCCTCAAAACCAACCCATCTCCCCCTCTCATTTTTCTCTCCGCTTCTTAGGACCAAGCTGCCCAGGCTATGACACATCCCTGTACTCAGCAGTCAGTCCTTACTACCCCCCGCTGCTCCTCCCACAGATGCGGCCGCCCCCGCTCCCAAAGCCCGTGGACTCGTCCCTGTGGGGCGGCTCGGGAAGCAGTCCCAGTGCCCATTGCACCGACAGCTTTGCCAAGAAGCTACCAGTTGCCACCAAGCTGCCGAAACCCAGGGGTGGCCCCAAGCAGCTCCCGCTTCACTATTGTGACATCTGCAAGATCAGCTGTGCTGGTCCCCAGGTCAGCCGCCCCCGCCCCACGCTGGGCAGGCCCCAGACCTTCCTGCCCCGACAGGTGGGAGAGCCCTCCCTTGCCCCCTATGACCGGCCAGAGGTCAGGGTCGTTGCCTGCTCAAAAGAGATCTGTTATTAATTTGCAATGCCAAGTGCGCATCAGCATAACCTTAAAACTGCCTGGTGTTCTTGTGAAAGACACGAGAGCGGGCCCAGCGCTGGTTGTTGGCCGCAGAAGCGTGGCCTTGCACCCTGAGGCCATCTGCAGCAGGGAGGCCCTCAGCGCACCCTCCTGGACACGAGGGCCGGTAGGCGCGGCTGGTCACAGTGCACCTTTGCTGCAGGGCCGTGTAGGCAGAGCCGTGCAGGCAGGGCCGTGTAGGCAGAGCCGTGCAGACAGGACCGTGCAGGCAGAGCCGTGCAGACAGGGCCGTGCAGGCAGGGCCGTGCAGACAGGGCCGTGTAGGCAGAGCCGTGCAGACAGGGCCGTGCAGGCAGGGCCGTGCAGACAGGGCCGTGCAGGCAGGGCCGTGTAGGCAGGGCCGTGCAGACAGGGCCGTGTAGGCAGGGCCGTGCAGACAGGGCCGTGTAGGCAGGGCCGTGCAGACAGGGCCGTGTAGGCAGGGCCGCAGGCGGGTAAAAGCAGCATGTTCGTGCGCGTGTGCGGGCGAGTGGACTGCTGTCTAAGCAAAGGACCTCCCCAACCACGCTCGCAAGTGACCCACCTCGCTCCCTGCAAAGATCATCAGACGCTAGGGCTGGTCCTCACAAAACACCCCGTGTGGACTTTGTCTTGTTCTTAGTACTCTGAGAGAAAGCTGGCACCGTGGAGGCATGCAGAAACTCCAAATCGCAGGCTATAGAGGTGTGGGAGGAGCCCAGAACCCTCATTCAGCCCAGACTTCCCTGGCAGAGGGACGAGGGCCGGGCGGCCCGCACTCAGGGCTGCATCGTGAGGATTCTTGGTTCCTCTCACTAGTCCAATACAAGGTCTGCTCCTGTGATTCTAGACTCTTCGTGGCATCACGTTGAGCAAGGGTGTGATACTCCCCATGGCCGTGGGGTGTGACGGAGCGTGGGCACGTGAGCATCACCCGAGTGGGTGTCGAGGCCTCTCTGAGCCTCGTCTCCCCGTGGGACCGGGTTTCCCCAAGCGTGTCACCACTCGGCATAGCATCTGGCACGCAGACATGTCAGCTCCAGTTGTTCCCAGCTTTTTGTAATGTTAACAGCGCTTGTTCGTTGGACTTTTCATTGAGGTAGTGGTGGTTTCACAGGTGGTTGTAAGAAACACCGCGGAGAGGCCCACGTGCCCTCACCCAGCACCCCGAGTGCTGACGTTTTGCCAAACTACAGTCACTATCACAGCTGGCATGTTGGCCTTGAACCCGTCCACTGAGTCAGAGGTCCCAGGTTTTACTGGTCTCACTTGCACCTGTGTATGCCTGTGTGCACGTGCGTGTGCATGCGTGTGGTCTGCTCTGTGCGAGCTCATCACCTGCCCAGGCTCGCACATCCGCCTCCACCACCGAGATGCCAGGTGCTTCTGCGGAGTCCCCGTGCTGCCCTTTCCTGCTCACCCCTCCCGCGCCCACCCAGCGCCACTTGAGACACGGTTAACGTGGAAGCAGCCACACACGGCCTCCATCTGCATCGGAAGGACTTGGTTGGTGTGGCCTCCTCGCAGCGAGGGCAGCACTTCTGCCTCTTTTCCGGGCACCTGTCTTTGAGTCCAGGACGGCACAGTTGGTGGTGCGGTCTCCGTCCCGGCCAAGCGAGGGGCCGCCAGGGCAGCTGTGGGCTTCAGGAGCCGCGGGGCGCCCGGCAGGCCTCCTTCTAATGCTCCTCTGGGTTTTTTCTCATTCCACATCCGGTCCGTGTCTGTGATGGAGAGTCAGGCATCGGGATGGCATAAACTGCGAACATTTGTTCTTTCTACGGGCTCAGACTGCGAAGTGTGTTCTGAAGTAGTTTACTGTTGGCGCCTTGGTGTATATCCTTCCAGGCTTGTCTCCGGCCCACAGGCTTTTACGTCATGTCCGTGCGTGCGTGCGTGTGTGTGTGTGTGTTCTGTGGCTTAGGTAAAAACACAGATTCCTGGGACTTCCCTGGCGGTCCAGTGGTTAAGACTCTGCGCTTCCACTGCAGGGGGCATGGGTTCAATCCCTGGTCAGGGAACTAAGATCCCACATGCCACGAGGCACAGCCAAAAAAAAAAAACCCACAGATTTCTACATTCCGAGAGCACCCTTCCCACTCCTGTCCCTGCCCCCAGAGCCAGCCAACGTCACCAGTGCCTTTGGTATTTTCCAGAGGCATTTCTATTGCGCGGAATGTTGACTTTTGGCATGGTTAGAGGGCATTGGGTTAGCAGCCCCACTTTGCCTCATCTTAAGGCTTCCCAGAGACAAGTCAGGGCTGCCCCATGAGAGCTCAGTCGTGTGCCAGACACTGTCAGACATCTCGGGCACGCGGTGCGGGAAGCGTGGGTCTGTGCCTCGTGGCCACCTCCCCCAGGTGGACCCCGCGGTTTGGGAGCAGTGCTCTAACAGTGAAGTGTGTCCCCCATTGTTCCGGTAGCACGCATCGTTGCTTGGCTTCTGAGGTCAGATTCTGAAAAGCTGGAATATTCTTTCAAGCAGCCCCTGAAAGTAAATGTGTGCTCCTTTGAGGATGCTTGCTGAAGAAACTCATTGATTTTTAGAAAAAACAAAAGAGAAGACAACCTTATGTCTTTCAGTCCGAGCTTCTGAGTCTTCTCTCTGTTGACTGGGCTTTAAAAGGAGGCCCTGAACAGAGGGGTGGGGACATCAGGCCTCCCGTGAACTGCGGCGACGGGGAAGGCGCGGTGCCAGGTGGGCACACACCCCCCTCAGGCCGCCCTCGCTCTCTGCCGGCAGACCTACCGTGAGCACCTGGAAGGGCAGAAGCACAAAAAGAAAGAGGCGGCTCAGAATATGGGCATCCAGCCCAGCAGCAGCCCACGAGGGGTGCAGGCGCAGCTGCACTGCGACCTGTGTGCCGTGTCCTGCACCGGGGCGGAGGCCTATGCCGCCCACATCCGGGGGTCCAAGCACCAGAAGGTAGGAGCCCCTCACAGGCCCTGGCCCACTCGGGACCCAGAGGGGCATCCCATGACGTGGGGGGTGGGCAGCCACCCACGAGAAGCGGCTTTCCCTGCAGGCCCACGCGTCCTCCTTCCTCCAAAGCCAAACGCCTTCTCCCAGTTATAAAAGTCACATCTGCCCCTGGACAGAAGCATGGAGCAGGGCAGCTCGTACCCAGACCCCAGAGGAAACTGTTCTTGGCCTTGGGTGTGTCTGCATGTATATATGAACCAGAGTTTGTATGTTGATGAGATCAAATGGTATATTCCATTTGGGGTCCTTATTTATTAAAAATCAAATTAAAGTAGTAAGGTTTAATATTTTAATATCAAAGTTTTCATTGATACTAAATTATTTAATATCAGCATTTGTCATATTTATTACTATTTTAATATCAACGTTTTCCTGTGGGCTTAAAAATGCCTGTAGTATGTCATATTATGAGGAAATGAATGGGCTCCTCCACCCGAGAGAAGGTAGGGCCCCTCTCCCTATGCCCTCTTTCTATGGTCCAGAGGTGCTTTTTGGAAATCAGCAAACCTTCCCCAAATGGCATCATGAACCTGCAAGGTGATGCTCACCTTTCAAGTATGCGCTGAGGACAGGAGGAGGGAGAATTCCTGGCTGGACGCCTGCTTTGAGCTGCACCACGAGGTTTAGAGTGAGAGGGTTAGGAAGGCCCCTGTCCCGTGGCTGCCTCTCTCTGCCCCGTCCACAGAACCCCCTCCAGCTGCCCCAGCTCACCGGCCATGCTCCCTCCTGCCCCCGGGCCTTTGCTCACACCCTGCCTTCGGCAGCCCCCTTCCAGCCCCCGCTGCAGGCTGGGCCTCCCCGAGCGCCTGCCTGAGGATCTGTCTTCTCCCCCTGCTCATCAAGGGCCTCGTTCCCCAGCCCAGCTGGGACAGGCTCTCGAATGCCTGCGTGAACCCACAAAACCCACCAAGGAAGGAGCAGTGAGGCGTGGAAAAGGGGACGTGCCGGCCTGGTGGTAGCAGGGGTGCAGGCGGGAGAGCTGGGCCCAGGCGGGGTGGGCTGCGGGTGTCACAGCTCGCAGGCTGGGACTCGTTCTGGGGTCAGGAGGCCCTGCAGCCAGCCCCGGGGTGGGGGGCAGATTTGAGCCGTGAGTGTCAGAGACTTAGAGCCAGAGAAGGTGTCTGAGACGGTCATCAGTGCAGACTCTGGGGGTGGTGGAACAGTCCTTTCCAATGGGAACTTTTGCAATTAAGTGCCTTTGTTGGCGGCGGGGCATGCCGAGGACAGGGCAGGTGACTGTATCCTAGGTGGATCTGTGTCCCTGGACGTGTATGTGAGTTCCTGCAGAATGTGGAGGTGTGTCTATGGACGTGTACACCCACGTATACCGAGCATGGATCTGTGTCGTGGACATGTACATGTGTCCACCTTAGCAGGCGCTCTACACACATTGTGTCTGTACCTGGGGCTGGCACTGGGCTGGTGCTTGGCAAGCAGAAAACAGCCGTGCTTCTCAGCGCAGGCAGTGGAGTTTGGAGGAAGGGGGTCTGTGTAAGCCAGCAGGGGTGTCAAAGTCATAGGTCCCCCATATGCAGGAGTAGTGGGGGCCTAGAAGCAGGAGACAGCTCAGGAAGGCCCTTCCCAAGGCATTTAAGTGGGAGCAGGGGGAAGGGGCAGGGTCCCCGGGGACAGGGTGGACCACCGCCCTCACTTCCACAGTCTGCCAGCTCCCCCATGCCCGGTGAGGTGCTCTTCCTACCCCTGAGGAAGGTTGGCCAGGCCTGAGCAGCCCTTAGAGGGGGCTGGGTCTGTTCCAGGTCTTCAAGCTGCACACCAAATTGGGGAAGCCCATTCCCAGCATGGACCCGGCGCCAGCGAATTCGGCCCAGGCCACCAGCACCAGCCAGCCGGCCTCCACCTCCCTCACTGCAGAGAGCCCCCCTGCGGCCCCTGCCAGCCCCAGCATGTGTGCCCCAAGCAGGCCAGCGCCAGCCAGGAGACCGGACGCCTCGAAGGCCTCGCACATGGGTACGTGTCTCTGCGCTTCACAGCCCCTGCCCTGCCTCAACAAGCTCGAGCCTCAGAGACAGGATGGTCCGGTCAACGGTGTGCGTGCGGCCATCACTTCTGGGGAGGCAGGACCTATGAAGGGGGTGGTTCTCTCCCAGATCCCCGCAGGCGGGGTGCCTTCTGCTGCCTTTGGCCCACCCTGGGGAAGCGTGGGCAGAACCAGTGCAGCTTCCATTTCTTCCCGTGGAGCTTGGGACTGAGCCACGTGCTGGCCACACTCGCGAAGCCGGCCCTAGGCCTGGAGAATCCCCTGGGCTGCCGCCTTCCACGTGCTGGAAGCAGCCCCCTTCACACCGGGCACTCTGATAAGTGAGGTGGGCCCCGGGAAATCCAGGCAGGTTCCTCGCAGCCCCACCTCCAACCCTGCCTTCCCTCGAGCGTGTGTCACCCGCACCTGCTATGACCCCTGGGCAGTCACGGCTGCCGAGGGACATGCATTTCAAGGGTAAATAGGCTTACATGTCAGGCACTCACTCCACGTGCCTGATTCACCCTCCACGGCTCTAGGTTTGTCATTAGTCCCACTTTACAGATGGAAGAACCGAGGGGAGGGGAGGAAAAACGCTTGGCTCTGGACCACCCAGTGAGTGGTGGAGGTGGGATTCCAACCCAGTCTCTGCTCTCCACCACCACGCTTTGTGTGGGAGGCGGGGCCTATTTTATTTTGAGCCTCAGCAGGCCTGAGATTTGAACCATCACGTGATGTTGAAGATCAAAATGTAAAGCGGTTTTGGTGACAAAGAAATGTCTCCCTTCTGAGGCTCAGTAAACCCTCGTCTGCTTGATGTTCCACTGTCGGTTAACTAAGGGCTGCAGACTTGTGCAGCAGTGGCGGTTGTCCTTAGAGAGGGACCTACGACCTGCGCCTCCCTGTGGACCCATCCACCTTGGCACCAAACGCCGTGAGGGCCTCGCTCTCCCAGTCGTGACCCAGGCTGGTGGGAAGGGGTCTCGTGGGACTCTGGATCCCATTGGCTGACGTCACGGAAGGGGGAGGGGGGCAGTGGGAGACCCGGTGGCATCGAGTTGTACCCTTCATGCTGGCGGACCAGAAGCCGACCCTGGTTGCTGGCTGGAGCAGATTATAAGTCACGCGGTTCTTCCTTCCAGGGCCTCCTGCGCTGCCAGGGGCAGACAGCAGATCCCCCCAGGCGAAACCAGCACACCCCAGATCAGAGCGGCCCGGAGAACCGCCCGCCCAAGGAGGCTCTGTGGAAGCTTCTGGAACGTGCTGTGACGCACAGCCGGTGGGCCCAGGCTACGTGGAGGAGGTAAGTGCTGGGCGTCCGGCCATCGGCTCACCCTGCTCCACCCTGGGCTCCTGTGGAGAAGGACCTTGTGGAGCCGGGCCTCGAGGCCTCGTCCCAGTTCTCCCCCTGAGACTTGCACACCCGCCCTGGGAAGACCTCAGTGAGCCAGCATCCCTTGGATCTCACTGGAAGGCCCGGGTGCTGGGCTTCAGATCTTAGAAGGAAGGCCCGAGACAGGCAGAGGTGTTTCCTGCCACCGGGCAGCCCCTCTTCCTGCGGCAAGGAAGGTGGCAGGAGGGATCTGTGTCCTGGAAACCCACGGGCACGTGATCCTCGGGCACAGGAGCCAGTGTGCGCCCCACACAGCACCACCTGCACGCCCGGGGCTTTGTGGAGCTCAGGTTCTGAGCCCCTCCCTACGAGCCCACAGTCCCAGCCTCCCGGGTGCCTCCTGGGCCGTGCATGTGGGCATTTCTTCCGTGCTCGTGTTCGTGCTTTTGTTCACCCAACTCAGCACCTTCTGTTTTGTCCCCTGCAAAATAGCCACACCAGTCAGGCTTCCTGCCAGTCTGGTGGCAGCCCCGGGATGGGGGGACAGGGGAAGGGAGGACAGGACGGTGGTGGCAGAGGGGAGCCGGGCCTGGGAGGGCGCGCTGGTGAAGAGCCACTCCTTTGAAAGCGTAAACCGCTGGGCAGGCAGGAAACCAGCACCCAGCCTGGATGGCCCTGGGGGAAGGAGGTGCCCTGCTGGAGCCCAGACCCGACGCGTGGGGGCCGTGGGCAGCGCTCAGCCGTGCCTTGTGTCTCAGGTGTGCAACGAGGAGGGCAGAGTGATCCGATTCCACTGCAAGCTGTGCGAGTGCAGCTTCAATGACCCCAATGCCCGGGACATGCACGTGAGGGGGCGGCGGCACCGGCTGCAGTATAAGGTGTGCCTGCAGGGGGCGTCTGGTGGGCCTGGCTGGGGGTGAGCGTCTGTGCTCTTGACATCTTGGCTCACGTCTCAAAACACACATTTTGCCCCCATGAGTCGGAGCCCCTGGGCCCTTCATCACCCCGGGCTCAGCCAGAGGGACCCTTGGCTGCTTTCATGATGCCTTCTTGTCACAGGTTTGCCGGGGCACGCATGCACACGTGTGTTTAGACACACTTGACTGTCGGGCCCCATGTACACTTGTGCACAGCACACACTGTGACTCTCCTCGTGACAAACAATGGCTTCTGGATATTTCCTCTCTTTTCAGCAGCCTTGTTGAGATATCATTCACACACCACACAGCTCGCCCATGTAAAGTGGCTTTTACTACATTCACAGAGTGTGCAACCAGCAGCTCCATCTAGTTCCAGAACAGTCCGTCAGGAGCCCCGTTCCCATTGGCAGCACCCCCAGCCCCTACCCCAGGCCCTGACAACCAGGAGCCCACTCTCTGTGTCTATGGATCTGCCTGTTCTGGACGTTTCCCATCAGTGGAATCACACACTGGGTGTCCTGTGTCTGGCTTCTCTCACTGAGCATCGTGTTCTCAGGGTCCGTCCACGGTGTAGCGAGTGTCAGTGCTTCACCCCTTTTCCTGGCTGAGAGATGCTCCCGTGTGTGGAGGGACACGTTGTGTGTGTTTCACCCGCTGAAGCACACTTGTGTTGTTTCCACCAGTGACCAATCCTTAAACAACACTACACTCTTTGAGTGATAGAATTAAGTACTAAGGAGAAAGCCCAGTGAGCGAATTGGCAATGCTATTTAGAATATATAGATCTGGATCCCACACAAACGGAGTTTCCCTGGGTTACTCTGATCGGGATGAGCATTTCCGTTCAGTCGTCCGTCGGCATGCGTGACCACTGACCGCGGGTGCTCCTCTGTGTTGCGGTGCCTTCTCCCTCGGCTCCTCTGTCAGATGCGTGGACGGTTGGCTTGCGCAGTGGCAGACGTCACGTCTGCCGCTTTGCAAGTCGGTCGTAGTTTTGTTCCCCGCGGTGGTTCCCTTTCCTGCCATGGCCTTTGGGGACGAGGAGTGTTGACACTTTGGGGATTGAAACTCACTGTTGTCTAAACCTGGCAGGAGGGACTTCCCTGGCGGTCCAGCGGGTAAGACTGCGCTTCCACTGCAGGGGGTACGGGTTTGATCCCTGGTTGGGGAACTAAGATCCCGCGTGCCGTGGGGCATGGCCAAACAATAAAAAAAAATAAAATAAACCTGGCAGGAGATGGCACCCCCAGCATTCTCATCTGAACGAAGGTCCCCCATTTTCCCAGAAAAAAGTGAACCCCGATTTTCCGATTGCGGACAAGCCCAGCACGAGAGTTCGGAAGCTGCTGGAGGAGAGGCTGAGGAAGCAGCGGCAGCTGAGCAAGCAGCGTCTGGGGGAGCTGCGGCGCCAGCATGAGGAGATGAGGTGCGGGGCCTCAGGGCCCTCCCCCGCCAGCCGCGCTCAGCCCGGGCCAGACCAGGCGGCACGCGGAGCCGCTTCTGGGGCTCCCCACGCTCTCCCGCGTGACCGGCCCAGGGTCCCACCGCTGCTCACGGCTCCTTGTCCCTGCCACCCCAGCAGGCGCTACGGCTTGTGCAAGAGGTGGCTGGAAGAGGAGCCACAGGCGCAGGAGGCACGCTTGGGACGCTCACTGCCCGACCAGCATTTACCTCCCCTCAGGAGCAGGCCCGGGTTGTCCACAGCCAAGCCTCTGGTGGGTGGTGGTCTCATCTTGATATCCGAATGCCTCAGGGGCTGGGGACTGGAGGGGGCTGAGGGCCTTACCTCCAGCCACAGCGATTCCTTAAAGCTTCCTGAGGCCCCAGTGGTCACATCCCTCTGGAGCCTTTGGGTGTCTGTCCATCTGAGGGGGCGGGCTGGGTCGGATGGGAACTGTGGATTGCACCCCGCTGACGGCGGGGGTCACCAGCTGCCTCGGGGCCTCTGGCTCGGAAATTCGACAGTGTTGTCCAGGGAGCCCACTGGACCCCCCAGTCGGCCCAAGTTCCCCACAGCCATCGGGGTCCTGGGGTCCTCACTGGTCCACCTCCCCTGTGGACTCTCTCATTCCTCTGCCTGGCTCTCCGGCCACCGCTTGCCTGTCAAAGCCAGCCTGACTCCGGGCTCCCCGCATCCCCCTGGCCACCGGGGCCTCTCAACCCGCCCATGACGTGACACGTGTGCCTTTCCCCGAAGCCCATGAGGCGGCCGGAGTCCAGCGATGACCGGCACGTCATGTGCAAGCACACCGCCATCTACCCCACAGAGGAGGAGCTCCTGGCCATCCAGAAGGCCGTCTCCCACTCAGAGCGCGCCCTCAAGCTGGTGTCCGACACAATGGCCGAGGAGGATTCCGCACGCCCAGAGCCAGAGGGCGGGGAGTGCAGGTAATGGGCATCACCCTCCTGTTTGGGGGGGCCCGGGGTGACAGAGGCGGCTCCACTGCCAGGTGGCTTCGAGCCCTTGGACACCCAGGGCTTTCCAGAAAACTCCCCAAGAGAGGCTCAGAGCCGGAGCCCCGAGGCTCATAGGGAATTGTAGTCCCAACTGGAGAGAGCCGTTGTTCTAACACCAGAAGTTACTTTTCCTGTCGAAGGCGTGCATAGAAATGTAGTTCGCAGGGGATTAGCCCCTCTGTTTCCTCACCCATAATGCGGACATAAGTGTGATTCTCCTGGAGCAGGAGGTGCCGCCGAGCGTCCACATGAATCATCTTTCCAGCTGCCGGGAGTGTTGCAAGGTGGAAAGTCCCGATGCCTTGTATCCATTTACTTTTCTGGCCGCGCCACACAGCTTGTGGGATCTTAGTTCCCCGACCAGGGATTGAACCCGGGTCCTCAGCAGTGAGAGCGCGGAGTCCTAACCACTGGACCGCCAGGGAATGCCATCATTTACTTTTTTAAGGTTTTTTGTGGGGTTTTTTGGTGGTAAAATACTCATAACACAAAATTTGCCATTGTGACCATTTTTACGTGTACACTACGGCAGCACTAAGTACATTCACAAGGTTGTGCAACCATCACCGCTGTCCATTTCCAGAACTTTTTCATGATCCAAAACAGAAATCCGTCCCGTGAAATTCCCCAGGCCACCCACTGCCCCTGCCCCTGGCACCCACCTTTCCACTCCCTGTCTCCACGGCTTGGCCTGTTCTGGACGTTTCACGCCAGTGGAATCATGCAGCATCTGTCCTTTTGTGTCTGGCTGATTCGAACCAGTAGCTTCTTCCTGCCACAGTGTTTGCTCCCCGACAAGAACATGCGAGCCACTCGTGGGTCACCAGGTGTCATAACGAAATGCACTCACCCCTCAGCGTGAACGCAGCTGCCTCCCCGGGACGGGGCCTTCCTCACCGCCTGGAAGGGGAAGCAGGCACGGCCCCTCGGGCAGAAAGGGGGGCCCTCCCTTAACCTCCACCCCGATGTATTCTGAAGGAAAAGGCCCCTCACAGTGCTTTGCAGTTTTGCTCCCGTTTTCTCCCTGTACTCGTGTTTTGGGTTTGTTGTTGTTTGTTTGTTTGAAAATATTTTATTTATTTATTTATTTATTTATGGCTGCTTTGGGTCTTAGTTGCAGCATGCGGGGTCTTGGTTGCAGTATGTGGGATCTTTTGTTGCGGCGTGTGGGCTCTTTGTTGCCGTGCGCGGGCTTCTCTGTAGTCGTGGTGTGCAGGCTCATTAGTTGCGGCGCGAGGACTCTCTAGTTGTGGTGCATGGGTTCCGTAGCCCTGTGGCATGTGGGATCTTAGTTCCCTGACCAGAGATTGAACTGGTGCTCCCTGCAGTGGAAGCGCAAAGTCTTAACTGGACCACCAGGGAAGTCGTGGATGTTCCATTATTTACTTAACTATCGCAAAGAGTGTGTTAGTATTTGGTTTTTTTTTTTTCCTATTTTATTATGGAAATTCTCTAACACACACAAAAGGTGACGAGGCCCAAGTGACCATCCCTAAACCAGGGAAGACTCACTTGCTCTCTACCCACCCCACTCCTGGACAGACCGCTGCGGTTAAAGACGATACCAGGCATCAGCCTGAGGGTGGAGTATGTGTCTCTAAACAAGACTCTTTTTCATTTAACAAAACCAGAACACCATTATCATACTTGAAAAAAATGAACAATAATTCTTCAACCCCATCAAATATCCAGTCAGTGCTGAAATTTCCAGTTTTTTGTTTAGGGTTTTTTTTTGTTTTGCAGTTGGTGTTGAATCAGGGTCCAAATTGATTGACAACCTGTCAGTCTCTTTATCTGCAGGTTCCCCGCCTCTCTGCTTTGTCTTCCCCTGAAGAGTCTGGTCCTGGTCCCGTAGAGTCCCAGGTGTGGCCAGGTCCCCTCGGACCATCCCAGGCTCTAGCACTTGCAGTCCCAAGACAGACCACAGAGAAATACACAAATGCATTACAGAATTAGGTTATCTCGTATCCTGAGAAGTGTCACAAAGAAAACAGCAAAGTGGGGATCAGGGAGTGGCAGGATCAGGTGGCAGCTTCGAGAGCCAAGGGGCGGACATTTGTGTTGTGACAGCCGTGGGGAGGGCCACCACGTGAGGGCACCCCAGGCAGTGGTCCAGGTGGGATGAGCCTCCTGGGGAGGGAGTGGAAGGAGAGGGCGGTGACGAGGCGGCCCAGGGGTCAGGCTGGGGACCTCGGACCCCAGGAGGAAGCTCGGTGTCCCCAGCCTGCAGAGGGGCAGCACTGGGAGGGTGGCTGCTGGGCGGACGCGGTGGTGGCAGTCACCTGCAGAAAGTGACCAGGCCGGTGCAGTGCAGGTGGGGACACGACTCGGGGAGAGGCAGGGAGCGTCTGGCCGGCGGCCTTGGGGGAGTCCAGCTGGGGGCGAAGCGGCCGCAGAGGCGGCTCAGCAGCACGAAGCCAAAAGGACCAACGAGGGGGCCCTGCTGGCTGAGGACCAGGGCGCCGCTGGGGGTGGCCACGGGTGGCCTCTTCCAGAATGCAGTTTATTAGGAAACGGTGACGGCTACCAGCCCTGCTGAGCAACACAACTTCCTAGCGGCGGTTCCAAGCACTTCTCCCAGATCTGTCTCCTTGTGGCTCTTTGATCAGATGCCCCTGGGGAGGGCCGTGCTCCCGTTTTACAGATGAGGAAGCAGCCCCGCGTGCAGGAGCAAGGACCCTTCCTCCCCACTCTCTGCCCACGCGTTTGCGGGTTTGTCTCGGCAGCCGCCCAGGCCCCTCTGCTCGGATCCTGAAAGGCGTGATGCGGGTCGGCCTGCTGGCGAAGGGCCTCCTCCTGCGGGGAGACAGGGCCGTGCAGCTGATCCTGCTCTGCTCCCAGAAGCCCAGCCGCGCGCTGCTGCGCAGAGTCACGGAGCAGCTGCCCCTCCAGCTCCCGGTGAGGCGCCCGGCCGTGCATCGCGTGGCTTCTATGCGGCTTGGACACAAACCGGTTTGTTTTTAGAAACTGGCGCAAGGAGAGAGTGGTGGAACTTGAGGGTTCCTTTACAGAGGGGTTGAGGGTAGAGCCTGGAAACGCTCTAAACGTCCGGTCACTGAGGACGGTTACTTCCGTCACATCCACAGCAGAGCCCAGCCAGCCGGGACGGAGCACAAACAGGACGAAATCCACAGGACAGGCACTCAGGCTCATGAGACTAGAGAGGCACAGGGCTGGGGGTCGGCCGGACTTTCTCCTCTAGAGCAGTTCCTGTTGTTGTCATAGAGCCTTTTTTTTTTTTTTTTAAATAAATCTATTTATTTATTTTTGGCTGAGTTGGGCCTTCGTTGCTGCGCGCGGCTTTCTCCAGTTGCGGAGAGCGGGGGCTACCCTTTGTTGTGGTGTGTGGGTTTCTCATTGTGGTGGCTTCTCTTACTGCGGAGCACAGGCTCTAGGCGCGCGGGCTTCAGTAGTTGTGGCTCACGGGCTCAATAGTTGTGGCTCACAGGCTCTAGAGCGCAGGCTCAGTAGTTGTGGCACACAGGCTTAGTTGCTCCGTGGCATGTGGGATCTTCCCGGACTGGGGCTTGAACCCGTGTCCCCTGAACTGGCAGGCAGATTCTTAACCACTGTGCCACCAGGGAAGTCCCTGTCATAAAGCTTTTCTCAAGCGAGATGGTAACCGGGAGAAGAGTGAAATCATGTCATGATTTAAATTGATCATCTTCCATTAAAATACTCAATTCCCAGGGCGGTTTCTTCTTCCTGATGTGTCTGCTGCCCTTCCCGAGAGAATTCAGCATCGTTCCTCCGACTCATGTAGTGAGCACTGGGGGCTCGCCTCTGGGACTCCCAGTCTGGTCAGGAAATGCAATAAACAAACATAGAGCAAGCTAACTTCCAGTTTATCTTCTGTAGAGAAATTAAAACCTGATGTCAAGTAGCGAGCACCTGGGGAGAGTGGGGGCCACTTCAGACAGGACCATGGGAGGTGTGTGTCCTGACAGAAGATGGAGCAGGTGAGGTGAGAGCTGAGAGATGAGGAGAGGCCTTGAAAGATGTGGGGGTGGGCAGTGTTCCACATAGAAGGACCTGCACCTGCAGAGGCCAAGAGGCAGGAGGCCCAGGGAGATGCGTGCCCGAATGGACAAAGGCCTAGATCAAGCTGGGCCTGAAGGCCATGTGGGGAGGTAAGTTTGCCTCCTCGGGGAAATGGGGAGACTAGAGGGTTTTAAGCAGGGGAGTGACATGCTCCGACTTCACCAATTTAATCACTCGTTTCCTGAACACCCACGACATGACAGTTTTCTGCTCAATACCGTAGGGGTTGCAAAGATGGCTCAGATGCAAGCCCTGTTGTCCGGAACCTTGCAGCCCAGTGGCTAAGACAAAGCCCTAAGCCCCATGAAGATGGATGAGGCCATGGGGAAGATGGCTAAGGCCACGGGAGATCTGGCAGTGCCCCCCACTCCCAGCTGTGTAGACAGACCCTCCTAGCCATACCTGGCTGAGTGTCTCGGGGGACCCCAAAGCAAGATGAGGGACACAGTAAAGCTTTTCTATGCAGGCACCGGGTCACTGCACCAAACCCGCCTTCGTTGTGCAGTCTCCCCGGGAGGCTGGTAATCGGGGACGGCAGTCGGAGTTCTGATGACTGTGCGCAACGGGTCCCTTCTTCCTGAGCCCCTGAGAGTGACAAGCCGGAGAGGGTGTAAATGGAGGGGAGAGAGATCTGCCGAGAGGGCGGGGCTTGTCTGGAGGCTCTGCTTGCAGCGGGGCTGACCCTCAGGGTATCCCCCAGTGATGCAGCCCGCGCAGGCTGGGTCCTAAGGATGTGTGTGCTGGGGCAGAACTGAACCCTGGGCAACCATGGGGTGGGTACCGGGACCTAGGGGCCTCAGATCTTGCCTGGAGGCAGCCCCTGTCCAGTGTCCTGAGAAACCATCGTTCTGCCCTCATTACCCAAACAGTAGCCTGCTGGACCAACTGAAGGATTTTGCATTTTTCACTCAATAGCATCTCTTGGGTCACATTCCATGTTCTTACTTAGGGAGCTTCATTCTTTTTTGTGGCCAAAGAGTATTCTGTTGCCACTTGTCCATAACTAGCTGGGTCCTTCCATGTAGTTGGACATTTAGGTTGTGTCCAGTGTTCTGTGTTACCAGTGAGGCTGCAGCAGATGAAGAACCTTGTACACACACTGCTCCACACACGTGGGAGCACGTCCCGGGGCAGAGTCACGGGGTCTGAGGCATGAGCCTGGAGGCTTCTGCTGAGTGTGGCCAGGTCAGCCTCCACCAGCAGTTTAGAGACGCATGGATTTGCCAGCCCAGCGCCTCCTCAGACTCTTGAGTTTTGTCCTTCCTACAGCTGACCATGGTACCCCATTCTAGTTTTAACGTGATTCTCCCTTGCCATGGGAGGGTTTTTTTTGTCATTATGTAGAAAGGGTCACTTTGGTTTCTCTTTCTGCAAACTATCTATCACTTGCCAGTTTTTTTTTTTTTTAAGATTTATTATTTAATTTTTGTGGCTGTGTCGGGTCTTAGTTATGGCACACGGGATCTTCACTGAGGCATGCGGGATCTCTGTTGCGGCATGCGGGCTTCTCTCTAGTTGTGGCATGTGGGTTTTCTCTTCACTAGTTGTGGCAGGCAGGCTCCAGGGCACGTGGGCTCTCCAGTTGAGGGGCGCAAGCTCAGTAGTTGTGGCACGCGGCATGTGAGATCTTAGCTCCCCGACCAGAGATTGAACCCGAGTCCCCTGCACTGGAAGGCAGATTCTTTACCACTGGACCACCAGGGAAGTCCCCACTTGCTGATTTTGCCGTTGGGTTGCTGATCTTGTTGTTATTGAGCTTTGGGTGTTTTTACATATGAAGGCACCTTGATGCTGGGTCTGCTGTCTGTATGCATTTCTACGTGTGCACTTCTGGAGGCTGGGGCTGTGTCTGTGTCCCTAGGAGGTTCCAGAACACCTGGCATGGGGCCTGGTACCCAACCGCGTCCTGCCTCTCAGCTGGAGTAATGAGGCCTTGTGTTGTATTTGCACCTCGTAGATGGTGACAGAGGACAAGTACGAGGTCTCCTCCGACCCTGAAGCCAACATCATCATCTCTTCCTGCGAGGAGCCCAGGATACAGGTCACTGTGTCCATCACCTCGCCTCTGATGCGGGAGGACCCCTCTGCAGACCGAGGTGCGTCAGGGCCCTTCCGTCCAGCCCTCCTCTCCACACACCCGGTGGCCTAGGGCAGCATCCGCCTCTGCTCTGGGCAGGAGGTGGGGGGGTTGCCACAGCCAGTTTCCGGCACTTCCGTCAGCCCGGATGCCCTGGTGAGATAAGAGCTGGGCCTTGGGGCTGCAGAGGAAGGGAGGTAGAGAGCTGGGGCAGAGTGTCAAGTGGCTCAGTACTCAGCTGTGGGGCATGTGCGCGGGGAGCACTTCCTCCCATCCCTCCTGGCTGCCCCGCCCAGAGGAGACCAGCTGTGCCCCATCCCCCAGCAAGACAGGGACCCGGGGACCTGAGACAGATGTGCGTTGCCTGAGGCAGTGGGAGGGGGTGGGGGTGAGGCCAGAGGGCAGCCAACAGGGAGGGTGCAGGCCAAGCCAATGGGGATGCACCCGAGTCTCATCCAGCCGTGGAACCTCCTGGAACAGCCCTGGAGACTGTTTCCCAAACTCCAGTCTTTCTTGGACCCCCTTCATGATTGTTGTCAGATCTGAGGGCCACGAACCACTGATGCTTTCCTCTGAATCAATTCCTTTTTGACTCTTAAATTTTTAAAGAGGAGAGCCTTTGAACCGTAAGTGGAAAGCCGTTACCAGTTGTCATAAAGAGAGTGTCATCTGAAAATAAATACAGTGGGAAGAAAAAGTGATGCCCTTCAGTTCCAGGTGGAGGCCCTGCTCCAGCTTGCTCCGAGGCGGGGATTGGGAATGTCGGAAAGGGTTCAAGGTCCAAGGCCACGGAAAGAGGTGGACTGGAGGGGGCTAGAGAACCGGAAACCCCTCCGAGGGAGCCCCGGGCCCCCAAGAGCTGCGATGTCCCCACCCTGCTGGTTGCTGCTGGGAGGGGAGCTTTCAGCTTCCTCTGTTGCTTGCTCTCAGCCCCAGAGGAGCAGACCCAGGCCTGGGGGTTGGGGGGTTTATGGGTGAAAGAGAAACCTCTGCTCCCTCCTGTGACCTAAAACACCCGGACCTCGCAGAATAAGGGGAGAAGAATTTTCCTGAAGCGAGAAGAAGAAGGAATCAAAAACAGGCCAGAATTTCCCCCAGACACGGGGCCCTGGTCACCCATGATGGCGTGTGCTCAAACCTGACCCGCTGTCTCCCTCTTAATTATGCATGCGGAAGTTTCTGGAAATCCAGCTTCATTCATAGTTTTCCATCTGAACCGTGATTTGCTAACCAAGGGAGTCAGCGCTGATGGCACCGGGTGACAAGCGTGGAGCTCTCTCCTCCTGAGAGCGCAGAACCCGGAGGAGATGGGATCTTCATGGAGAGGATGTCCGTGGTCCTTGCAGCATCCCGGAGAAAGGGCCAGCGAGCGGAACCATGTGTCTTCTGGATAAATGCAAAGAGACCTAGGGACCTGAGGGCCTGGCCAAGTGGCCCGGGCAGCGGGAGCAGGGAGAGGGGCGCCTGGCCCATGTGCCTTTCTCTTCTAGAAGGAACAGCGGCGCCTCCGCCTGACCCGGGAGATGTCCTGAGCTCAGAGAAGTGCCTCCAGTCGCTGGCTGCCCTCCGCCATGCCAAGTGGTTCCAGGTCAGGGGTCGGGCCCAGAGCGGGCTCCCAGTACAAATGAGGGACAGACGTGGGTGGGGCGGTTCCTTGGCCGGCTGCTCGACCCACGTGTCCACGCCCAGCGCTAACCTGATGGAGGTTGCATCCTGGCTGATTGGGTCGGGAACCTGAAAGGAGGGACCACCACTCTGGGGGTGGGGGGCCGCAACGGCCGGCACTAGGGCTCAGCCGTGGGCCGTTTGGGAATGGAGTCTGCTTCCAGTCGCCAGCTGTGAGGCCGGCCGGCCCATGCCTCCCGGAGTCCCTCACTGCCTCCACCCCCGGCTGGGCTCGCTGCCCCTGGATCAGCCCTTGTTCCCTCGGCCCTGTGCACATGCCCCCCTTGGCCACGTGCTTACAGCTCCCTGGAGCTAACCATGTGCTTCTTTCCCCGAAGGCGAGAGCCAGCGGCCTGCAGCCCTGTGTGATCGTCATCAGGGTCCTTCGGGACCTCTGCCAGCGCGTGCCCACCTGGGGGGCCCTGCCGGACTGGGTAAGGCAGTGCCAGGGGGCTGGCCCTGCTTTAGGAAGCCCCCAACCCCTGATAGGCCACAGCCCTGGGAGGCCGAGCCTCATTTCCTGGTTCAGCGCTCAGCTTTCCAACAAAGAGCTGGTGTCCGTCTGAGCGCCGGGAGAGGTGGATCGCGGTGGGGCATATCGGGGTCCCTTGGCCCCAGGGTGAGGCTTGCTACAGACACAGTCTCATTTGACTGCATCATCTGGAACCCACAAACTTGCGGGCAGAATCAGGAAGCATGCAAATACAAGGGCGCCCCAGCAAGAGGTGGGGTGTTTGCCTAGACCTGCAGGTGTCAGTGCAGAGGCCCCCGTGAGGGCAGGCAGCCTGGTGCAGACCCACCTCCTCTGAAGGGGTGGTCCCCTGCGGCCCTGACACCCCCGGTCAGCAGGCCCCGAGCCCTTCTGCGGGGAGAGGATGCGAAGGCCCCCTGTCCCCCAAATCCCCAAGCTGCTGTGTTGTGAGACCCCCAGCTCCTGCCCTCCGTGGGCACCCCTGCCCCGTCTTTCAGGATCTCATCTCATCTGTGCGCCCCTCGGCAGGCCTGTCTCTGAGTGTCCCTCTCCCGTCACACACCCACTGATCCCCCAGCGAGCGCAGATGTGTAGGTTTTTAAGCCTTTCACCTTCGACATTATCCTTGGGAAGGAGGCCGAGTGCCCTGAACTTGGAGGTATGCGTGCATCTCATGTGCAGCCTTCTGCTGCCAGTTCATCGGCTCCCACACCCAAAGCCAGGTTCTTGGACCCTTCCCACCTGAGCCCAAGCTACCCTTGGCCTTGCTCATGAGGGCTCTGGTGCCCACCCGGACCTCGGCTTCCTGCCCATGGACCGGGGAGATATCCACTCTCAGCACCACCCCTGGTGGATGGCACAGTGGGTGGCTCTGTGCTGAGTGACAAGAGGGGTTCACTCAGACGCTGGGAGGACCCTGCATTCCCCGGAGCCCATTTCCCTGTAAGTATAGATGCAACCCCCATGACGGTCACAGCTCCGGCCCTGCCCTGGGACCCGGGCAGGTGGCTCCTTGGAGGTGGGGACAAGCCTGCGCGAGTCCCCAAGTCCTTGTGACCCTCATGGCCCTCACTGTCTGAACCTCGGGTCATGGAGAATGAGTTTCTTTTAACCCTCTTGACACTGGTTTGCAATGTTACCATCTATGGGATTTTGCTGATGTCAAAACTAGGCGAGAGAGTTCCCTAGAGAACTGAGAGAAACCCGCCCAAGGCCACACCAGGGTGGCAAGGCCCCGGTGACCCCCTCCTTGTAGAAGTTCAGGGGTGGGTGGGTGTGAGGGGAAGAGCTGGGAGGGGGGCCTCACATCCCCGGTCCCCTGGAGACCTGGCCGAGGCCGCACAGCCGCGCCGTCCTCAAAGGCCCGGGTCTCCTTCTCTGTCTCCACCCGGCCCAGGCCATGGAGCTGCTGGTGGAGAAGGCTCTGAGCAGCACGAAGGGGCCCCTGAGCCCCGGGAACGCCGTGAGACGGGTCCTGGAGTGCGTGGCCTCGGGGACGCTCCTGACAGGTCAGTCCCTGTCGGCTGGGAGCCCAGACCCTGGAGCACGTGGCAGAGACCAAGGGCCATGGCGGGGGCGGGGGGACGGGGGAGCGCAGAGGAGCCTCTTAGGAACACTCAAGAACCACGTCCAGCACAGGCAGGACAGCAGACACAGACGTGCACACACATGTCACCACTCAAGGGAGCCGCGCGGAGGTGTGGACCAGCCGGAAGGAGAGGCGGGGTGGAGGCTGGAGGGGAGGGGTCCGTGCCTTCTCTCACGCTCCTCTGATGGCACACCCACCCTCTCTGGGGAGCCAGGGACAGCCCGGGGGACATTTCCGAAGGAAACAACAGGAATTCCATGATGGGCTTTGTACAAAGATGTTCACCACGATGTCCTTCACGGTAGCAGAAGGAGGAGAGCACGCATGTGGCCCGCGTGACATGTTAGATGCAAAACGGTGTTTTCCAGTCATTTCAGTGACATGGGACGATAGCATTTTAAGTGGAAGAAGAGGATGATACACTGGCCCGTGGTGTGAGCCTTTTCTGTAACTACATGCTCGCCCACGTGTGCACACACACACACACACACACACGCAGGCGGTGAGGAGGTCTGCTGAACGCGTGTGGGGCTGGAGGGAGGACTGGCAGGGGAGAGGCCCGGTGTGGCCCGTGGGCGCGAGGCGGCCAGGTGCAGACCCCCCAGCACTGCAGAGCCGCAGTGGCGCCTTCGTAAGGGTGCACTCTCCTTCTCTGCCACTCCCACCTCCCCTCTCAAAGATGGGCCAGGGCTCCAGGATCCTTGCGAGAGAGACCAGATGGACGCCCTCGGGTCCATGACCCTCCAGGAGCGAGAGGACATCACGGCCAGTGCCCAGGTAGGAGGCCAGCCCACGGGGCTCCCCGACTCAGGCCAGCTCGACCTGGCTGTGGACGGCCCAGGTCCCAGCCCCCATTCGCATCTGTGGTGCATCCCAGGAAATGGTCTGGGACTCCCCTTCCCACCCTCTCCCTTACAGAGACAGTTGGCTTGTGGGTGACAGGACTGCTTCCGGGAGCAGGGCCAGCCTGGCCCAGAAACAAAGCTACTCCCGTGATGAGGCGCAGACTTGGGGCCTCCTTGGCCGGTACTGTCCTCCCCAGCCCTGCCCTGTGGTCTGCAAATACCCAGCCAAGGCCTCCTGCTGGGCCTAAACAGCTTCAGGCCCCAAAGCAGAGACCCTATCTGTGGCTTCCCTTTTGTTTGCAAATTTTTACTTATAAGCAAGTCTCCCAGCAGTACAGAAATCGCACTGGGCCTGACATTTATGAATGGCCTTCAGTGGAAAGAGTCAAATTGCTCTTGATCAGAGCCAAACCTGGAGAGGCAGGATCTAAGGTCCCTGTAGCGAGGAGAGAAAGAGCTGAAATTCCAAGGGGCTTCCTGGCACAGTACTCGCCACCAGCTGGCGCAAGCAACTCCCAGTACAGTTCTTCACGCCCAAGGGTGACGTGAGCTCTGCAGTTGCTAGAAGGGTGTCGAGGATGCCCAGCAAGCCCCCAAGTCCTCACGGGGCCCTGAGAGTCGGGCCAGGAGGCCGCGGGCAGAAGGGTCCTGACGGGTCGTTTGCCCCCAGCACGCCCTGCGCATGTTGGCGTTCCGGCAGATCCACAAGATCCTGGGCATCGACCCTCTGCCGCCCCCCAAAAGCAGGCCTGGGGCGCGCTTCCGGAAGAGGCCACGGGAGGCAAGCGAGGCCGAGGCCGAGGAGGGCGCCGGCCAAAGGAAGCGGGCCAGCGGGGCAGAGAGGGGCCCGTGTGAGCAGCCTCGCCTCCCCAACGGGACCTGATGCCCCACCGAATGGCTGCTTCACCCCTGACGCTGGGCAGTCCTGTTTTCCTTTGCAGTAATGTTCCATAGATTTCTTTAAAGACACTTGTGCTTAATCATTAGCAAAATCTCTTCATCTGGCGATTTCAGCTGCAGGATTTGGGGCACAGCGCCCCAAGGCCTGCCTTCACCCGGGCGAGAAGGTGCAGCACAATTTTAAACTCTGGCATTTCTTGCTAGCTTTAAACTCACCCTGTGGCCTACGAAGGGTGTGGGTTTTTAAATGGCTTTGTGAGGACACACCAGCCGTGCGTGGATTTGAAATCTCACGGGCAAGCCCCCTGGGGGTCCCACATCAGGAAGCCTGTCCCCGGAAGGTAGGTTGGGAGGATCTGGGGTGGTGGCCAAGCCTGAGAGTGTGCCCAGGCCGGGGTCCTCAGTCCCCAAGCCCAGTCTCCAAACACGCTGCCCCCTCCAGCTCCCCAGCCTGGAGACGGCCCCGCGGCCAGAGGTCTGCAGGGCCTGAGCTGGGCTCATCCCCCAGCCCGCCATGGGAGGGCCACAGAGCCGAAGGGTGGTGAGTATGCAGGCTGGGCACGCCCCTGACCCCCGGAGCATCTGTGGCACCCATGGCACTGCACCCCGTGCCACTTCGGGCCTTCTGCACTACGAGGAACAGCTCTGTATGCCTCATTCGAGCTGGGTTTGCCTTGTCTTTCTCCCGTCCTCCTTGCATAGGTGCAGCCAATGTGGGTCCAGGGCCCGCCCCTTGAAAGTGGAGTCTGGGGGCTCTGCCTGGTGCGGGGCACAGAATCAGGCGCCTCCTGGCACTGGTGGACATGAAGGCACCCTTGCCCAGCCCCCACCCCGATCTGTCCAAACTTCCCTCTTTGCGACAACTTCTCTTGTCCGGCTGCCCTGTGGCACTAAAGGAGATAAGTCCATCTTTGGGCTGACACGATCTTTTCTGGTCACTTGATTGTTTCAAGCTCATTTCTGTGTTTAAGGGACAGCCTGTGTGTGGCTTCACATCTAATGTCTTCGTAGAACTACCTGGAAGTTTGGGGGGTGGGGAATAAACGAGATATGCCTGTCTCTTGGTGTGGACTGCGCAGTCCTTCCTCGGGGTGCAGTGACCCTGCTGGGCCCCTGCCTGGGGCCCTGACCAGCCAGAACTTCTCCCCGAGGCTCTGAGGCTGGGAGTGTGGATGGGGAGGAGGTCCAAGGGGCTGGTGCTGCCCAGGTGTGGGCCTCTCAGGCCATCTCCACACTGAGGTCCCCTGGGAATGCAGAGGAGCCAGGCTCTGCAGACCCCACCCCCAATCCCGGGGATCCAGCCCAGGAAGCACTCATCTCACACACATCCCACAGCCACTCAAGGAACCCACCCTGGCCTGGTCCAGGAGATACACAGCGGGACCATCAGCGGCAGGGTTGGGGACCCGGAAGGCTTCCTGGAGGAGGGGGCAGCCAAGCTGAGTTGGGAGGGGTGGCTCTCCGCCTGCAGGCCCTCTACCAAGAGTTCCCCCGCGGTTTCCCCAAATTCTCATTGCAAACCTCAGGGGGTGGCGGGGGTCCAGACAGGGAGAGGGCAGGTTGGAGGGCAGAGAGGGGAGGAGGCGGGCGAGGTTGCAGTGGCCCGTAGCGGAAGTGGCACATGCCCGTGGGCACAGACCAGGGCAGGGAGATAGCCAGGACCCCCTTCTCAGAGCTGGGCCAAGGGAGTGTCGGCCCCCCATGCAGGCAAAGCTTAGCCTAGTTCTACCAGACACATTATCTACCGGAAACAAGAAGCAGCCAGCTGGTGCGTGACCACTCCGACCTCCCTGGAAGGGCAGGCCGCTCTCCTCTGCCTCTGGGCCCTTCCTGAGGGAGCAGCACCCCAACAGCACGAGTGAAGGCACAGCAGCCCCTTGGCTACAGCTGTACACCGGGCACGGGGGACATTCTCCACCTCATGTGGGGGAGGCTTCACCCGCACACACCCTCTCCCTCTGCATCTCTGTCGACAGCTCTGCTATTCATCCAGCTGCCCAGGATGACCACCACCACCACTGAGGAGTCCTTCTGGGTTCCTTTGTGCTCGGGGCTGAGCCATCTGGAAGTCCTATTGGTCCCACTTCTGTTGCTCTCCATTCACAGCCTCTAGCACTCTGCAGCTTCAACCCTCCAGCAACTGGGGCCTCAGGATAAAACTCAGGATTACACTCAAGATAAAACCCCAAATCCCGACAAACCCCCCCAGAGAACCCAACTGCCACCCTCTGCCTCAGTAACTCCACTTCAGACCTCCTAGTCTCTGCTGGTCCTCAGTGAACCAGCCAAACTTCTTCCTGCCCCAGGGCCTTTGCACATGCTTTTCCCACTGCCTGTTAAGCTCTTCCCCTGGCCTGTATGGCCAGCTGCTCCTCTCCTCCTTTGGGTCTCAGAGAGGCCTCCTTTAACACCCCAACCTGTCACATAACCCTATTCATTTCCTTTATGCCACACGCCACTGATTAAAATCCTTTGTTATCTGCCTTGCTCCCACGCTGTGAACTGCGGGCAGCAAGTATATCTGCCTTACCACGGCACCCCAGGTCTAGAATAGACCAAGTTTAGTAAATATGTTAACGCTTGCAACCATGCTCTGACCCTCAAGGATGGGTGTCTGTGTTGGAGGAATTCACCTCCTAGCAGATAAGAAGACACCGTTTGTTTCGGTGTCATCCCAGGAGATTACTGTACCGATCAGGATGACAGCCTTTGGCTAAGGCGGTGGCAAGAGGATGAAGGGAAGGGAGAACGGGTTGGCATTCAGGGGTGGCCATCACCGCTGCACTTTTGTGGAAAGCCCCTGTCCCGCTACCATGAGCCTTCCTCACATCCTGGCAGTAGCAGCTCAGGGAAATCTCACGACCCACTGCTCACCATCCCATCCCTGCCTCCTAGGGAAGATGGATGTGATCTTCTCCAGGGGGTGTAAAACCAATCCAGTTGACAGAGAGTTAAATCTGCCCCCCGCCTCAGCAACTCCAGAACACCGAGTTTAGGCGATGCAGCCACAAAATAGACAGCTGGTTAGCGATGTACTCGGTCCAGATGGATGGGACACCTGGGCTATGGTGCTCGCTGCAGGCCTGAAGAGCGGTTGCTTCTCATCTTTCCTCTCCAGCCCTCTCCCCACCAGGCAGAGGACCCCAGAGCAGGCTGGCAGCTGGCCGGGTGACATGGGACCAGGCACTTGAGAATTCGGACCGCTGAGCGGGGACAAGCAGCCCAAGACAGCGACGCAGGACCTCAGGCTTCGGGATGCTGGTGGGCCAGCCTGGTTGCTAGGAGATGGTGGTGAGTGTAGGAGGGATGACGTGGGGCCGTGTGGGCAGGGCTGGAGCCAGACCTGGCAGGCAGTCCAGGAGAGACAGACGTGAAAGTGCAGATCTGCCAACTCCACCTGCAAAGTCACCAATAACACAGAAAGAGAGCCACGAAAACGCACGGCGTCTCCTGGTCCAAATAAGTTGCACTCGGTGGTAGAGGGAGCATCTCCAAGGCTCAGCCAGTCCGAGGCTTCTTTGGGGAAATGTTGGCTCCATCTTCTCCCTGGTCACCCGTTAGTTTGGCTTCCGGAATGAGAAGATGTTTCAGGTAAGCGGATTAAGGCTCTGCTGAGTGGACAAGCCAGAGGACCCATGTTTCTCCTTAAGACGGAGAGGGCTGCCCGGGGTGAGGGGTGTGTGTGTGGGGGTATCACCCTGTTTATATCTGCCAAAGTTCTGAAAAATAAGTGTACTGGGAAACAGATACTTGCACACCCATGTTCACCGCAGCATGATTCACAGCAGCCAAAATGTGGGAAAAAGCCAAAAGCCAAGTATCCATTAACAGATGATAAACAAATGTGGTCCATCCATACAGTGGAATATTACTCAGCCTTAAAAAGGAAAGAGATTCTGACACCTGCTACAAATAACGTAGATGAACCTTGAGGACAGGATGCTCAGTGAGAGAAACCAGACACAGAAGGACAAATACTGTCCGATTCCACTCATAGCAGGTCCCTAGAGGAGTCAAATCCACAGAGACAGGAAGTAGATGGTGGGGGCAGGGGCTGGGGGAGGGGGAGGGGGAGTCAGTGTTTCATGGGGACAGAGTTTCAGTTTGGGCAGATGGAAAAGTTCTGGAGATGATGGTGGGGATGGTTGCCCAACAATGTGAAGATACTTAATGCCACTGAACTGTGCACTTAAAAATAGTTACAATGGTTAATTTTATGTCTATTTTAACACATTAAAAATTTTTTTAATGTATTGGGTTTTCCAATTACAAAAATCTTGGAAGTTTCAGAAGAGTGGAAGAAGGGAAACAAAGTCAACCACTGTTAATACTCTGTGTTTCCTTCCAGTTTTCTCATTTTCTACACTCTTGGTTACAGATGGGCTGTTGATACCACTTTGATTCCTCCTTTTCTTCAGTTGACATTATAACAACTTTGATTTCTCAACTGTGTTTTCGAGGTGCTTAGATATACTTTTCTAATTTAATTCTTCTGGAGACCTTTGGAGACACATCTGTTTCATTATTATTATGGTGCTAATATACACATAATATAAAATTCACCCCTCTATTTCAAAGTGTATGACTAAGTGGTTTTTGGTATTTTCACAGCATTGTGTAACCATCACCAATATTTAATTCCAGAACATTCCATCATCCCCCAAAGAAGCCCCATCCCCATTAGCAGTCACTCCCCATCCCCCTCCCCAGCCCCTGGCAATCATGAATCCACTTTCTGTCTCTGTGGATTTGCCTGTTCTGCATATTTCACACAAGTGGAATCACACCCTGTGTGTCCTTCTGTGTCTGGCTTCTCTCACTGAGCATCATGCTCCCAAAGTCCGTCCATGTTGCCGTGTATGTCAGTGTTTCACTCTTTTTTTATGGATGATAATATTCCAGTGTGTGGGTGGACCACATTTTATCCATTCACCAGTTGATGGACATGTGGGTCATTTCCACTTTTTGGCTACTATGAAGAGATGTAATTTTTAATAGCTGCATAACATTCCACCAAATGAACATACCCTAATTTGCTTAACTGTTCCCCTACTGTTGGACATTTAGATTGTTTTCAAATTGTAAATTATACCTCTGCAAACACGTTCCTGAACATTTGGGATTCTCTCCCTTCCACAGATGCCCAAGATTGAAAGGCATGAACATTTTAAGGCATTTGAAACTTCCATGTAGAAGACCGCATTCCACCAGAGGTTTGCGAGTTCCCCCCGCACACCTCCCCCCCCACTGCAGACAAAGGAGCCTCATTCACGGTCCCCAAGTCAGGACTGTGCCCTCTTATTTTCCAAAATTCTTTCCTGCACATACGTTTAACAGTTAGGTTTCATTCTGCCACATCTTGTATCCTCATTATGCTGTTCTTTCATTATCTCATTCATTCAACACATGTTGATTGAACACCTATTATGTGCCATGGGCCATCACTCATAGGGCTTCCCTGTGTCTCCCATTGAGAATGTTGAAATTTATTCAATTTCAATCAGCAAACACCACTTTCTTGGGAGAACCCAAAGATGAACCAGAGTTGTCACTTCCTGCAGTGAGGGTGACTCCGTGGCCCTTTATCATATTAGCCATGGGGTGTCAGGTGCTCACTTCACCTCCTAAGCCTCTTATAAAATTGGATTAAAACTCATAGCAGCAAACTTGTAGAGCTGTGGGGAGAACTCAGTAATAAAATGCATTTTTTTAAACACTTGCTGCCCAGAATGGTATAGCCTCAGGGACACGGGCATGATGGAGGGCATGGGTGAGAGTGAAAACCAGTGATTAAAAGGGAAGTCACGCATGTTCCATGTGTGAGAAAAGCCCTGTAGGTGCTGCTGATGTTTGGGGACTCCCCAACAGTGGCCAGTCCCCCCACAATTACCCCCAGAGTGAAGCCACTCCCATGGCGAGGGGCTTCCTGTCAGCTCTGTAGCCCTCCCCTCATAAACGTTAGCCAGCGAAGAGGCCAAAACCCAAAGAGAGGGGGGGAAAGTAACTTGGAGGAAAGAGAGAATGAGAACAGAAGAAAGCAATTCTAGAAAAAAACCTTATGCATATATATTATCCTCAGAGAGCGAATAGAAAGTTCACTAGCCAGGAAACAAGTTTAAATTTGCCTTTTGAAAAAGAACATTCAAAGAACCAGAAGAAGCTCTTGGAAATGAAAAACCTGAGGATCAAAATTCAAATGGCAACAGAAGTGTTGGAAGAAAAAAAAAACAGAATGAGAAGATAAAAAGAAAAAAAATGTAGACAAGAAAATTAGATTGATCCAGGAAGCCCAACATATGACAAAGAAGAGTTCCACAGAGAGAGGCCAGAGAAATTAAAAGTGGAAAAATCACCAGTGACATCATCCAAGAAAGTTTGCCAGGAATGGAAGATATGATAGAGCCCACTGAACGTACAGCACCACAGGTGAAAAATAGACCCATACCAAACCCACACTGTGAAAATGCAAGATGTGGAGAATAAAGAGAAGATGGAGCAGTTTCTACAAGCTTCCAGAGAGAAAGGGAGTGACAAGCAGAAAATGAGGAAGCAGAACGGTTCAGATTGTTCAAATGCCCAAGACTGGAAGCTGGAAGACCTAAGGCAAGGGAATATATCCACTACTCAGAACACTTGTCCTCAGCCAAACCACCAATCACACAGGAGAGCTGAAGGAAAACACTTTCTCTGGAAATGCCCAGGGAGTATACCTTCCCAAAATAAGGACACAAACCAAGAAACAGGAGACCTTACCCCAAGAAACTGGAGCTACATCCCAGGAATCCCAGGAGCTGAAGAAGAGGAGCCAGAATCACAGCCGGGCAAAAACTGCCCCTGTGTGGAGAAGTTAGTTCCACCTGAGGGGCCTGGGGAGAGAGAGAGTCACAGACACACAAAAAAACAAAGGCAATCACTAACTCCAGGAAAATCAAAAAACAAGTCCTAGAAAATAGAAGTGTTCCTTAGTGCACACTGTTGCACTGTGAACAATATTTTCATATAATAACATAAGCACTGAATATTCATTTAAACAAAAGTTGTGATATAACTTTTGGGAGAGCAATATGCCTAATAGAGCTAAATCTATACTTTCAGGAGTAGGAAATCAATGGACAATGTTCAACTGGTAAATCCAGAGATGTGTAAACCATTATTTGGGAAGATGGAAGCAAATGCCAGAGAAACAGCCAATAGCAACAGCAGTGGCTGCCCTCGGGGAGTGAGACACAGTGCTTTGTTTAAAACAGTTTTTTTTAAGCTTCGCACAGTCTTCAGCACACAGCCAAACACTCTACAAGTATTGCTACTATTAATTTTGACAAGAAGAAAACATCCATACCTTCGAGGGGCTCATCGCTGAGCCGGGGAGCTTTAGGTAGTTTGGAGAACACTTGAGAGCTTACTATGTGCCATGAATAGCGACACATTTAATTTAATAGATGAGAAGTGCACTTACAGGATCAAATAGATTAGAAAATGTGCCTACTTATAAGAAAATAAAGACACAGAGAGACCTGAGGTCAGCAAACTACAGCCCATTTACCCACCATCTAGCGCACACCATCTGATTTTGTGCATCCAGTGAGCTAAAAATGGTTATTTACATTTTTTAAAAAATATTTAAAAAAATTAATTTTTTGCTGTGTTGGGTCTTCGTTTCTGCACGCGGGCTTTCTGTAGCTGCGGTGAGCGGGGGCTACTCTTTGTTGAGGTGCTCAGGCTTCTCATTGCGGTGGCTTCTCTCGTCACGGAGCATGGGCTCTAGGCCCGTGGGCTTCAGTAGTTGTGGCACTCGGGCTCAGTAGTTGTGGCTCGAGGGCTCTAGAGCACAGGCGTAGTAGTTGTGGCGCACGGGGTTAGTTGCTCCGCAGCATGTCGGATCTTCCTGGACCAGGGCTCAAACCCGTGTCCCCTGCATTGGCAGGCAGATTCTTAACCACTGCGCCACCAGGGAAGCCCGGTTCTTTACATTTTTAAATGGCGGGGAAAAAAGAGTCACAATATTGCATGACATGTGAGTAGTACATGAAGTTGAAATTTCAGCATCCATAAGTAATGTTTTATTGGAATGCAGCCGTACCTCTTCTCTTTCCCTTGTGTTCTCTCTGGTGGCTTTCGAGCTACAACGGCAGAGCTGAGTAGTCAAGACATGTGGCCCTTGACAGAGAGTTTGCTGACTCCTACGTTAGAGGATGAGGGTGTGGGGGACAGGATGGGGAGGATCAAGGTGGGATCCTGGAGCAGGGGCACAGGGGCAAGTCTTCCGGTACCTTGTGGATCGCCCGCTGTCCCTCTGACTTTACCCTCTCACACAAGTCTGCGTTCATTTTTTCTGGGAGGGCCTACTGCGTGCCACCCTCCAGAGATAAATGCTTGCCCAGGCCAGAGCCAGTCCCTGCCCTCGCTCACGGAGCCTACACTCTGTCAAGGGGAGCAAGGTGAGTCAAAGGCAATCAACAGGAGCGAGTAAGACAGGGTAACCAGCAGTGATTCGGGCTTTGATGGTGGGTGGCCCCTCTGAGTGGTCAGGCACCGTCTCTTGGAGGAGTTGGAGATGATAAGAAGGAGGCTGCCTTGCGAAGAGCTGAGAGGAGCACACACTAGGAGGCCAAAAACAGCACGTGCAAAGGCCCTGAGGCTGGACGGTGCCTGGAGCATTTGAGGAATAGGAGAGAGCTGGGAGCAGAGAGGTGACAGCGGCCTGCCAAGCCACAGCGGGGAGCTGGGTTTCGCGAGCACAGCAGGCACCAGGGGAAGGTTCCAAGCCAGGAGGTGACACAGACCCAGGTTACATATATTGAACCCTTGAGCGTGCCTGGGAAGTGAGGTGCCCAGCTCCACCTTTGGTACAAGGAGGATGGGCCCAAGTGACATGGGGGAAGAGCAGGCACCCTCTCCCATCAAAGGCAGATCCGCCTGAAGCTCACCCTTGGCACCCAAAGCGGGTCGTCCAAGAGGCCCTTCCTTGGACAAGTCAAGAATGGCCCAGCAGACCGCACTCTGGTTGCAAAGCATTTTTCCTCGAAAGAGGGGAGTATTCCTGCGCTGAATCCCCTGCGTCCCCTGTCAGGGAGAGAAAGCTAAATTTAAAGGTGTGTTAACTGGGGCAGTCTGATCCAGCCGAGTCTGATCCAGCGTGCTTCAGCCGAAGATCCACTGGGGCCCCGCAGTTCAGCTGTCCCCACACCTGGCAGCAGCTGCCCTGCCTCACCTGCCCCTCCACATCCAGAAAGCTGTTACTGGCACATTCTCTTTGGGAGGTCGACCGGGTGCCCCACACCTTGCCGGGCAGCCGGTATGTGGGCCCTGGAGCCAGACAGGCCTGAGCTTAAAGCCCAGCCCACCACTCCCCATGTCCTGGAGCATGGCACCCTCTGAGCCTCAGCTTTCTCATCTGCAAAATGGGTCTAATGAGAGCACTCACCTCACAAGTGACAGGCACTGCTCATTACCTCTTCTCTCCCCAACATTCACTGGCTTAAAAAGTATGTTCTGAGCACGTGCTGTGTGCCAGGTACTGAGGCCACGGCAGTGAATGACACCGTCCAAAATCCCTGCCTTCAGGGAGCTGACGTTCTAGAGAAGACGCAGCCAGTAAACAAGATAAAGTAAAATATATGTTCGGTCTGAATGTGGTAGTTCTACAGAGCTTCAAAGGAAAGGGGTGTGAAGTGTCAGCGGGTTGAAATATTCTGTGGGGTTTCTGGAATGTTGGGTGTGTCTGGGGAAGTGTCCCAGGCAGGAGGAACAGGAATGCAAAGGCCCTGAGGTGGGAGTGAACCTGGGAGCTTTGAAGAAGAGGAGGCCAATGCTCCTGCCTCCCCCTCTTCCTTGGCCCCTAGTGTAAAGTCCATATTTCCCAGCTTCCCCTGCTCCTGGGTTTGGCCTTGTAGCTAAATTGTACCCAATGGGAAGAAGGGAAGATCTCATGTGCATCTTGCAGGAAAAGTCCTTAAAGGGAAGAGGTGCACCATTGTTCTCTGAAACTTCCTGCTTCCTATTGGCTGGAATGCAGATGGGATAGATGGAGCTTGAGCAGTCATCTTGTATCAAGAGGTGGAAATTCAAGTGCTGAGAAGGGCAGAGCCAGAAGACGCAGGAGCCTGGGTCCCCGTCACAGCCCTGGATTGCCTCCCTCAGAGAGGATTAATTCCTATCTAATTCAAACCTCTAGCACTGGGGGTCTTCCACTCCATGTAGCCAATCCTAATTCCAACTGATGCATTACGTAAAGTGCCTGTCACATGATGCCCTTTGTTCATGCCTACTACGATTTTCCTCTGTATTAGTAAAGGAGAATAAGAAATGTGCCCCGCCCTTAAGAAGTTTAGAACCCCAGTGGGGGAGTCCACGGGCCTGACTCTCAGCCCCAGCCAGCTGTGTGACCAAGGGCAAGCAGCCTCGCCTCTCTGTCTCAGCTGCTCCAATTCCAAAGAGAGAGGATTGGCCCCAATAATCTCCAGGAGTTTGGAGAAGGGAGGGTTGGGCAAACTGCAACAGTGAAAACAGGAGAAAGATGAGAAAGGTGATGAACAGTGAGATTTGGACGAGCAAAAGAAAGGTCTTTGGGAGGGGGGTGGGGTAGGTCCATCAGGGCTCCTCTGTTGCCAGCGCCACCTGACCCGGTGGGTGGACGGCGGATTTATCAGCCTGTGGAAGGGGACACCCAGGAGTTCCCTCTTCCTAGCTGGGTTTAGGGCAACCTAATCTGACTCACCAGTTCCACATCATAGAGTCCGTTCATTTCTTTTCTTTTTTTTTTTTTGGCCACTCGGAATGTGGGATCTTAGTTCCCCTACCAGGAATCGAACCCACACCTCCTGCATTGGAATCGCGGAGTCTTGACCACTGGACTGCCAGGGAAGCCCCGATTCCGTTCATTTCAACACCCAACTCCTGGTCCCATTTTCAGTATTAAGAATCCCTTTGGTTGCAAGTGGTAGAAACCCCCTCCCGAAGCCACCAAAAAGCAAAGACCAGCTTCCAACACTAGGCAGAGCATGAACTCCAGGCATGGCTGGATCCAAGCATTTGAATTCTCCCCGAGGGGTTCAGTCTCTCTGCTTCCCTTGGGCTGGTTCCTTCTCAGGCAGGCTGATGGGCTTAGTCACTAAGGCCAGGTCCACGCCCCTCACACAGCAAGATGAGAGGGCTACTGTTTTGTCCTTTCAGGGCATAGAAGTGGGGTCTTACTCTGAGAAGGGTGGGGAAGGCTTCAGAAAGATGGCGAGAGCTGGGGATGCCCGCTGGACAAGGGGGTAGGAGACATCCCAGGCAGAGGGGACAGCCAGGCAAACTCCTGCAGTTCAGCGCTGCCAGACTGGGAGATACTTGGTAGGAGCAGGAGACGAGGCCCGGGGGTCAGCTGGAGGCTGAACACGGAAGAGCCCTGAGTGCCGGACTGAGCATCTGAGGCTCTATCCTCGGGCAGTGGGGAGCTATGCAAGGGTATAGAGTGTGGAGTGGGGGGGACACAACCACGTTTTCATCCCGTGTTGGTGCAGTGGAAGGTGTATGATAGCAAGGCAGAAAACTGGAGGCAACCAGGAGAGCAGGGAGGGGGCTTCTGTGTCACCAGCCTGCACCACATGGCTTGCCTGGGGCGGGGTGGGGTCAGAGAATTTCTGGAATCAAGTCAACAGGACTGAAATGTGGAGGGTGAGGAGCCTGGCACTGGGGAAGTCTGGGAGACTGATCCATGGTGTGGCTACCAACTGGCTTCAGGCTGGTAGAAGGCAAGAGACAGGAGAAACTGGTATTGCCACCTCCAGGGACTGGAAGAGCCATCGCGTCTTTGTGATTCAAAGTGGCTGGTTCTTGGATGCCTCCAGAGATGGGGAGCTCACCCCTTATGACCCAAATAAACCATGGACTCAAATCTATCCCCCTAGGGTCAGGCACAGCTCCATGCCCCATGCCCACACCATGGGGGCCTCCCTCACCCAGGCCAGCCCTTGTTGCTTTGGGCACCTGACACTGTCTCCTTTTAAGACTGTCGTCCAGAGCTTCCCTGGTGCACAGTGGTTAAGAATCCGCCTGCCAATGCAGGGGACATGGGTTCGAGCCCTGGTCCGGGAAGATCCCACATGCCACGGAGCAACTAAGTCCATGTGCCACAATTACTGAGCCTGCGCTCTAGAGCCTGCGAGCCACTACTACTGAGCCCGCGTGCCACAACTACTGAAGCCCGCACGCCTAGAGCCTGTGCTCCGCAACAAGAGAAGCCACTGCAGTGAGAAGTCCACGTGCCACAATGAAGAGTAGCCCCTGCTCGCCGCAACTAAAGAAAGCCCGTGCGCAGCAACGAAGACCCGACACAGCCAAAAATTAATTAATCAATTAAATTTTTTAAAAAAGACTGTCCTCCAGTCTCAACACCTCTGGTTTCTCTGGTTATTCATTCCAGGGAAGAGCCTCCCAGAGCCTCTTGTGGGACAAGGACCCTTGTGGGACAAGGACCCCTGGGGGTCCTGGGGAGGATGTCGATGTTTCTCAGACACCAAGTATCATGGTTTTGCAGGGAGAGAAAGCAGACCCCTTCGACCTCCTCCCATCTCTCTGGCTGCATCAAGGAGAAAGTCTCCATGGGGTGCCAGGGTGTTGGGGTGTCTTAAGCACAGGCTCATGGCCTTGCTGAGCAGAGCAGGCAGACTTCCATCGTGGGCCTGGGGCCGCTGAAGTGGCTGGTGTGACTCTAATAGTGCTGCTGGGTTTCCGCTGTGGCTACTTTGACGTTGCATTTCTATTTTGGGCAAGTGTTGATGGTTTGCCATATATGGTTGGCCTCCAGTGACCCCGCTAAATGCCGGCTGCAGGGTCCCCAGCCCCTTGGTCCAAAGCAGTTCCCGTGGCTGGGAAGGGGGGGCTGGGGCACACCCTTGGATGATCCCACAGCCAGATCCATGGAGCACAGGGAGACTGACGAGCAGGAAACCTCCCTGCAAATGCTGCCAGCATTAGTAAATTACACCACCACAGAGAAAGACGTCCTCCCCCTTGCTCGCTTCCTACCTGCTTCCTTCACTGAGAATAACCCTTTGCTGGTTGGAGGGTCCCCTTCCGGAATGCTCCCCTTGGACTTACTGTCTCCTGTGTAATGTGAATGGGATCGTGCATTTTGTTTTGTATCACATTCTGGTAGGTGGTGGTTGTTTTTGACAATCAGAGATTTTAGCATTTTCATACACATAGTTTCCTAGTTTTTGTTGCATAATATTGCATGATATTGAATATCTATAATTCTTGTAACTGGGCCTCTATTGCCAGAAGTCACATGACACCTTAGAGGCAGAGACAGCCTTTTGGGGTACCAGAAAATTAAATTCTGGGCATCTTGCTTCATCACCCTGCTGAGATCAGCTTCATCCTTGTCCAAGCGGAGTCCTCCACTCATAGAAAGAATTGTAAGGGAGATCGCAGAGCGACAGCTGGAAGCCAGGCCCCCAGGCCATCAAATGCTCATCAGGTTGTCCTCTGAGCTGGAAGCTGGTGCTGCCTGGCCCTACAGAGGAGGAAACTGAGGCTGGGAGGAGGCAGCACCTGCCTCTGGCACAGCTGCGTTGGCGCTGTGGAGGCCCCACTCTTACGGCTGCTCTGCCAGGAGGCCTCCAGTTCCAGATGATTTTTTTCCTGTGGCCCCAATTTTCCCTTAATGTCGTTGATGATGATAAGGATATTCATAGTGGTTGACATTTTGAGGGCTTTCTTTGCTCCAGGCACCAGCAGCCCTCTCCAGGGGCCAGGTACTGAAATGAGATCCTTGTTGTTAGAGGAGTTGACTGAGGGCGTTGGAATCCCAGTCAGAAGGGTCCACCGTGTTGTCTGCGCTCTGTGGCTTGCTTACCTCCCCGGACGGGAAGCTCACTCTCCTTCCCCTCCCTGTGCTCGCTTGGCACTAGCTCCACGCTCCAAGGTGTGGGTTCCCGGAATGGGCAGGGGTGCGCGCCCCGCAGCGCCGGGCCGGGGAGCGGCGTGGAGCCCGAGAACGCCGCTGGCCCCCGCCCGGGCCTCGCAGGAGGCGCCTGGGGCCTCGGAGGCGGGGCGGGGAGGGGCCGCCGGCGGCGGCGGCGCGCTAAGCAGACCGCAGTACGGCCGGCGCTAGGACCCGCGGGGGCCTCCCAGGCCGCCGCGCCTCCCGCTCCCCACCTCCTCAATCCCAGCCTTCCCCCCCAAAATGAAGAAGCGGAGCAACTTGCTCCAAGTTGTGCAGCCGGGGCCGCCTCGGGGTGCGCAGCCGGCGCGCGGGGGCCCTCCTGGGGGCGGGCGCGGGGTGCGGCCCAGGGGCGACCCCTGAACAGGTGAGCGCGCCGGTGGGGATGGTGGGGAGAGACGGTGGGACAGTGGGGGGACCCCAAGGGCTCGCGGGTGGAGGTATGCCGGGCGAGCGCGGGAGGGGCCGGTGTGCGAGCGCGAGCGTGCGCGTCCGGGGCGCGCGTCCGGTACGCGGCTGGGGCGGGGGTGGTTAGATGCGACCAGGAGCGGGGTGGGGTGGGGTGGTATTTTTGTGGGTGCGGGTGTGCGCGTCTGCAAGCCCCTGGGTGTGTGTATCCGCGGGTCCACGTGGAGGGATGTGCGCGTGTCTCCGAGCTGCGTGTGCGCGGCCCTGCGTGTAGCTCTGCGTGCCCAAGTGGCCCAGCGTCTGGCGCCCAGGTGTTCAAGTGTGGGTTTGTGTGTGGTGGTGGGGGGGGCCGGTACACACGGTTCCAAATGTCCGAGAGTCTGTGCGTGTTCACACGTGTAGACGTGTGTGCACAACTGTCTCTAGGAGAACCTGCTTTTGCTTGCATACCCGCGTGCCTGTGGGTACCTGTGTCCACCTGTGTGTTTCTGTGTGTACATGGATCAGTATGCGTGTGAGTACACGTAGGGCTGGGGATTTCTGGGGGCACATATTCGAGGAGCAGAGACTCACCCCTCCCAACCTGTCCCACTGCCCAGCCACCTGGTGGGGTCCATGGGGGAAGCAGGGGGCGGAAATGCCCCAGCCCCAGCAGCAGCGAGGGACTTTGTGTGTCCGTCCTGGGTTGGCGTGGGGTGGGAGAGGGGAGAGGCTCAGCTGGCGGCCACAGGAGCCCAGCAGGGCTGCACTGCTCCGGCCCCCACCCCCTTCAGGGTCAGAGATTCTTAGGAATGACCTTGAATCATCCCGTTTCCTTGTCCTGTCCCTGCCTACTTACCAGAAAAGAGGAAGAACCAGGCTCCATTAGGTGGCTGCAAGCTCCCCACGCACTGTGTGGGCTGCTGGGGCCTGAGTCAGCCCCTGGCCACTTGCTCTGTGCCTGCCTTGTGCCTCAGTTTCCCTTTGGGGATGATGGCGGGGTCAGGCTCCATGCTAAGGAACTCTTCCAGGGAAAGACCACCTCCCCAGAGGGGCTTGGGGAGCCCCTACAAGCCTGGGGAGGCCGGCTGGCTGTCACCTCCACCTGGCCTGAGCTGGAAGTGGTAGTCATGGCCCCTGGGGCCCCAGCCTCGCTTGAATCTGGGCTCTCCAGCTGGTCTCTGCCCCCTCCCCAGGGGAGCCCTCGCTTCCTCCACGCCTGGCACCCCTCACCCATCTCAGCCAGGATGCCAACGGTGAGTACCCCCAACCTGGGTGCCTGTGCCCCGGCCCTTCCTCTGCTCAGTCCACAGGAGCTCCACTCCATGGGGAGCGGGAGGTTTACTGTCTGACCCGTGGCCCCTTGGCGGTGTGTGCCAATCTTCCTCTATCACTTGCTCTTGCTCTTCTTTCACCCTTTCCTCCTGCCCTCCTGCCCTGGGCCCCTGCTCTGTGACTCTGATATGTCCACTGCTCGCTCCCTCGCCCTCTCTCCTCTCCTCTCTCCCTGTGTGCTGTTTGTGGTCTCTGCCTCAATCCAGTCTTTCTCTCTCCTCTGGGCCTCTCTCTCCCCTCACCCCGCATCTCTCTCATGACCCCTTTCCCCCTCTCGGCACCCCCCCGCTAGAGGCGCTGGGCCCCAGGCACCCAATGCATCACCAAGTGTGAGCACACGCGCCCCAAGCCCGGGGAGCTGGCCTTCCGCAAGGGTGACGTGGTCACCATCCTGGAGGCCTGCGAGGTGAGTGGGGAGGGGGTGTGTGCCTGGGGAGAGGGGACTCCGCCAGGAAACCATCCCACCGACCCCACCTGGCTCCCTTCCCGCAGAACAAGAGCTGGTACCGCGCCAAGCACCACGCCAGCGGGCAGGAGGGGCTGCTGGCGGCGGGCGCACTGCGGGAGCGCGAGGCCCTCTCTGCGGACCCCAAGCTCAGCCTCATGCCGTGAGTCGTGGGGAAGAGACCGGGACCGGGTCGGGGTCAGCGGGGCCCGGCCAGCCATGCCCAGCGCGCCTTCCCGCCGGCCGCAGGTGGTTCCACGGGAAGATCTCGGGCCAGGAGGCTGTGCAGCAGCTGCAGCCGCCCGAGGACGGGCTGTTCCTGGTGCGAGAGTCCGCGCGGCACCCGGGCGACTACGTGCTGTGCGTGAGCTTCGGCCGTGACGTCATCCACTACCGTGTGCTGCACCGCGACGGCCACCTCACCATCGACGAGGCGGTCTGCTTCTGCAACCTCATGGATATGGTGGAGGTGCGGCTGGCCACAGGCCCGGGACCCCAGAGCCCATGCCCCCCCATTGCGGAGATGGAGGGATGCCAGGCTCCGCCCTATCCCGACAGCTGGCTGGACATGGGACCCAAGAGGTGTCTGCTCCCCAATGGGGGGAAGGAGGGGCTGGTCTCCATGGGCCACCAAACCCTACAGTTGGTCTGAGTCCTCCAGGTCCCACCTCCAGAGACTGGGGTGACTCCTCTGGGGACACCTAGGAACCTCCAATTTGACACCAATGCCAAGACACTCCCCATCCTCCTGTTTCCTGCTAGTCTGCATCCTTTCCTGTTCCCATGGAAACCAGCCTAAAGAGTCCTGTGGGAACGAACCCCCTCTCCTCTTCCCCAGCTCCCACCCACCCCATCCAGAGGTTCCCCCCTAGGAAGGGGATGGGATGCAGGGGTTCCCTCACCCACGGGGTGGGCTCATGGCTGCCTCTGCCCTGCCCCACCCTGCAGCATTACAGCAAGGACAAGGGGGCCATCTGCACGAAGCTGGTGAAACCCAAGAGAAAGCAGGGCACCAAGTCAGCGGAGGAGGAGCTGGCCAAGGGTAGGGGCCCCCGCCCTTCTGCTCAGTGTTAGCCTGGACTGGAGAGGCAGGGCCCTGGGGCCTGGGCACAGGGCCAAGGCCACATCACCTGAGCAGGTCGC
Source organism: Grampus griseus (assembly GCF_964374135.1). Lineage (NCBI taxonomy): Eukaryota > Metazoa > Chordata > Mammalia > Artiodactyla > Delphinidae > Grampus > Grampus griseus. Next base: position 169,862,156 of record NC_139019.1, read on the forward strand.
TGTGCCTGCCTCTGCAGGCAGAAGACCTGGGCTGCCCTTAGGCCGGGCGGGGCACAATATTGATCTGGTTCTCACACCTGCTGCTTCCCCCCACCCCAACCCCTGCCTCTGTTCCCATCATCCCTGAGCCAGAAACCCTGGGCAGATCCTCGACGTCCCCCACCCTCCCACACCCCCTCCATGGCCAAGTTCTAACACCTGTTAAACCTGACCCCTCCCCAGGACTTCCAGTGGTTAGGACTCTGCGCTTCCACTGCAGGGGGTGGCAAGGGTTCACTCCCTGGTCGGGGAACTAAGATCCCACAGCCACCTGGCGCCGCCAAAAAAAAAAAAAATCCGGCCCCTCCCTGCCTGGCTGCCCCTGCCCTAGCCCAGCCTCAGACAGTCCAGTCGGACCACCTCTTCCCTGAGGGAGTGTCCTCCTTCTTCCCAAACCCTCCCCTGTGGCCGAGCTATCTTTCCTGCTTCATCTACAAAGCCCTTCCTCTATTCCACAAGCCCCTGGGGTTGTGTGACTCCTCGTTTCCTCTCATGCGTCTGTACTGTTGTGTCTTCTATTCCCCTCACGTGAAATGCTTTTCCAGCCCTTGAGGAGTGAAATCCTCCATGCTCAGAGCCAATGTGCCCTACCGTGGCCACCCCTTTTGAACCTGGTGATCGTGGCTGTCTCCTTGGAAGTGTCTTGGGGATGGCATCTGGGTGGAGGCTGGTGTCACCGTGCCTGATTGTACTCAGGGGCTCGTGATTTGGAGAGGGGCTTTGGGGAGGTGGAGGAGGAGACCTACAGAACCTGCTGGGAGCGGGGGGGGAAGAACACAGGGGTGCTTGAGAGAAAGATCAGGGAAGCTGGAACACAGATGATGACTTAGAGCGCTGGAAGATTCTGGAAGGTTCCAGAACCTTTACCAGAAGGTTCTGGAAGCTTTACCAATCTCTGTTGTATTTTTTGGCGCGTGTGTGTGTTCCTGGGTGGTCAGGGATAAAGGATCGTAAAGGAAGAGCCTACAGGGTCCTTGGAAGGACACAGTCTCCAGGTGGAACAGAGAAGGACTCTGTTGCTTTTGGCCGCCCGATAACTGGTACCAGGAGTGCGGAGCCTCAGACACGCCCTTGGGCCACTGTGGGGACGCATGCCACACGGCCTGGTCTCCCGCCAGGTGGAGCTGCCGTGGGAGGGGCTGGCACCTGGCAGCCCTCTGACCGGGTCTCCCCCCGACAGCCGGCTGGTTACTGAACCTGCAGCATTTGACGTTGGGAGCGCAGATCGGAGAAGGAGAGTTTGGAGGTGAGCGGGGGGTTTGGCAGGGGCTGAAGGAGGGTGGGTGGGGTCCCAGAGATGAATTCACATCCACATTTGATACCTACTTGCTGTGCGGCTGAGAACCCAAGGGCTCCTCTCTGTGAAAGGAGGTTCACGACAGCCGGTGCCAGGAGAAAGGTAGTTCAGGCAGGCGCCCAGCGGGTGTGAGCCCTTCACAACCCCGGGCTCTGGCTCACACTGGTCCCTCTGGTCCCTCTGGTCCCTCTTTTGTTTTGTTGTTGTTGTTTTTCCCGGCCGCACTGCATGGCATGCAGGATCTTAGTCCCCAACCGGGATGGAACCCCCGCCGCCTGCAGTGGAACGCTTATTCTTAACCACCAGATTGCCGGGGAAGTCTCTGTTCCCTCTCTTTTGATGCCGTTGCCTGAAGTTATTATCCTGGAAGACCCCGGGGCCTAGATCAGGGCTCACAGACCTTCTCTGGAAAGGGCTGGAGTGTGTGTATTTTCCATCTGTCACATCTGCTCAGCTCTGTCCTTGTAGCAGGAAAGCAGCCACAGGCCGCAGGGAGATGAACAGGCATGGCCGTGTGCCAATAAAACTTTATTTATGGACACTGAAATTGAATTCTGTGCAATTTTCATGTCATAAAATATTCTTCTCTTGATCTTTTTTCAACCATTTAAAAATGTAAAATCCCATTCTGAGCTTGCGAGCCTCGCAGAAACCCACGTTGGGACTGGATTGGGCCCGAGGGCTGGAGTTTGCAGACTGGTTTAGGTGATTCTCTTTGCTCAGGGATCTGGAACTTGTAGGGGAGCGGTTTCCAGGCCTGGGGACCCACCGCTGCATTGGCATCCTTGGGGGTCAGTGTGAGTGGGTATGTCCCCGTGTCTGTCCAGTCTCTGTGGGGTCCTGATCTCCTCCCCCACCGGCCCCCAGCCGTCCTGCAGGGTGAGTACCTGGGACAGAAGGTGGCCGTGAAGAACATCAAGTGCGACGTGACAGCCCAGGCCTTCCTGGACGAGACGGCGGTCATGACGTGAGTCCTGGTGAGGGGAGGGCATGCTGGGGTGGGGGTCCAAGCCACCTTCACCGCACACCCGCCTGCCCCCAGGAAGATGCAGCATAAGAACCTGGTGCGTCTGCTGGGTGTGATCCTGCACCAGGGCCTCTACATCGTCATGGAGCACGTGAGCAAGGTGGGGGCAGGGCCCGAGGGTCGGGCGGGGTGCGGCGGCCGAGCAGCCTCCAGCAGCCCTCACCCCACCCGTGTCTCCCACACAGGGTAACCTGGTGAATTTTCTACGAACGCGGGGCCGGGCCCTTGTGAACACCCCCCAGCTCCTGCAGTTTTCCCTGTGAGTGGGGCTCCCGGGGGCAGGGAGACCGAGGCACGGAGCAGGGAGGAGCCTGGCCTTGGGAGTCTGTGGTCCAGGCACCCGAGCCCCGTGCCCGCCACCCCTCCACTCCAGGCACGTGGCCGAGGGCATGGAATACCTGGAGAGCAAGAAGCTGGTGCACCGAGACCTGGCCGCCCGGAACATCCTCGTGTCCGAGGACCTGGTGGCCAAGGTCAGCGACTTTGGCCTGGCCAAAGCCGAGCGGAAGGGGCTGGACTCCAGCCGGCTTCCAGTCAAGTGGACGGCACCCGAGGCTCTCAAACACGGGGTGAGCCCCCCTTACCCCCCAGGGCCCTTGGAACCCTAGCTCCACTGTGCGACCCTGGGCCTGTCTCTTGCCTCTCTGAACCTCCAAGGGACTGACTCCGCCTCCCTGGTAAGCCCTTGGCCCATAATTGTTCCTTTTAGCCCCAGTCTGGGCCTTGGTCTCCTCATTTCTGAAACAGTCTTGGGCTCAGCAAGTGAGAGCAAGAATAACCTCGTTCTTACACTGAGTCTGGGTTGGGGGGTGGGACGGATTCAGAGGCAGGAGCCTATTGGGAGGAGACCTGGGACTAAAGGTCAACCCAGGGGGACTTCCTGGAGGAAGCAGGGTCTGGGGCAGAAGCCCTGAGGGGTCCCTCTCCCCCTGATCTCCGGCCCCACAGAAGTTCTCCAGCAAGTCGGACGTCTGGAGTTTCGGGGTGCTGCTGTGGGAGGTCTTCTCATACGGCCGGGCTCCATACCCCAAGATGGTGAGCAGGGGTGGGGGGGCGGCACTGGGTCCCCCGCAGGTCTAGGGGTCGTGATCCTGACCCCCAGCCCGCACCGGCGTGCCCTCTGCCCATAGTCGCTGAAGGAGGTGTCAGAGGCCGTGGAGAAGGGGTACCGCATGGAGCCCCCCGAGGGCTGCCCGGGTCCCATCCACGCCCTCATGGGCAGCTGCTGGGAGGCTGAGCCCGCTCGCCGGCCGCCCTTCCGCAAACTGGCTGAGAAGCTGGCCCGGGAGCTGCGCAGCGTGGGCGCCTCGGCCCCCAACGGGGGGCAGGATGCAGACGGTCCCACCTTGCCCCGCAGCCAGGAGCCCTGACCCTGCCCGCGGGGCCTCGGGCCCCAGAGAACTGAGACAGTGGGGGGCACAGGGTGGGGACTCGGGCCAGGCCTGAGGAGCGGCAGGGCCAGCAAGCTGCCCGCCCGGCTCACATCACAGGGGCAGGCTGCGTCGGGGTTGGGGGGGGGCTCTGGGCAGCCCGTGGGCACCACGGCCCCAGGGAAGTGAAGGATTAGCGCCTGGATAAAGACTGGTTCCAAGGACTGGGTGTCTGAGTCTCTCTCTGCTACCACTCTGGGGACCCCATCACTTACTGGGGGTGATCTGCCTGCCCAGTTGTCTGCCCACTGAGGGGTTCACCAGGCTAGGACCTTGCAGCCCAGAGGGGCATATATTTCCCCTGGGATGGGGCCAGGAGACCCCCCCAGGCCAGGGATCACAGCCACCCGTAGAGCCACTTGCCATCACCCACGGGTCCGCCACCTCCTTTGGTGGCAAAGACCCCACCGTAGCCTTCAGGGTCCCAGGTGCAAAGGACACTGGGAGAGTGCCAGCGGCTGCGGACATCCGAGTCCCCTGTCCTGGCATCCTCTTTTCCTCAGCCTTGCCCCTCGTCCCCTCCTGGGGTGCTCCAGTGTGGCTACATCCTCCACCTGTCACGACCTAACAGCCTCACCCGGTGACTCCAGGGAACACTCGCTGAAAAAAAGCCAGCCACACGGCCTGTCCCAAGGCCCTGACCCTCCCGTCCACTCTCGAGCAGGGGCTGGGGCTCCGGGCTTGCACCCCCAGCTTCAAATCCTGACTCGACCCGTAGCTGTGTGGCCCGGGCTTGCCGTGAGCCACTGCGTCAAACTGAGGGCATGTCTGGGATGGGGGGTGTTAGTGCTAAACTCGGGGTGTCCTGGGCAAACTAGAGGGGTGGCCCTCCTCCATGGGACCCCAAAGCCTCCTCTATGATCAGGCGTCTCTTCCGGGGGAGACATGAGGACCCTGAGGGCTCACACCAGTGAAGGACTGAGAGCACACAGCTAGTGCTCAGCTATTACCTGTGACTGTCAGCCACCCTCTCTCTGATGACGCTCCCAGACAGCCAGCCTCTAGGTTGCCTGGAGAGGGGGTTTCTGGCCAGCTCGGTGTGGGCCCCTCCCCAGGACCCCCTGAGCTGGTAAGGGGACACCAGGCCACAGCGCGGCCTCCCACCTTGACTGCCCCACCCCTGCCTGAGCGGAGCCTGAGAAATGTCTCAAGGTCACGCTGACCTCCTGCAGTTCCCCCCTGAGCCCCGCCCACCCTCTGGCCTCAGTTTCCCCACCAGCACCTGAAGGGGTTTAGCGATTCTTCCTGGGGGAGAAATGAAGGGTGGGAGGCTGGAGGGGCTGAGCGTGGCCTGGCCCCCGCCTAATCCAGATGGAAGGTGGCCCCGCACTGCCCTGGCCTGCCCCTAATCCGGTGCTCTAAGCTGACACAGCGTCTGGACCTTCAGCCGCATCCTGCTAAATCGCCAAAGCCCCCTGGGCCTAACACCCAAATCCCTCCTGCGCCTCTTAACCCACCCGGAGCCAATTAGCTAAATGGGGCCTGTGAACAGAGCAGCTCTTTAGCGTTTCCAAGTGATGAAGCGTTAGGGGAATTACCTGCCCCCACCCCACAGGGCCCCAGCCCACCGTACAGGCGGGGCAGCTGAGGCCTGGAGGGGCCCCAGGAGCCTCTGGAAGCACTCGCCGGCCCTCCGGCCTGGGCTCAGGGCTTCTGGGGCCTCCCTGCCTGGCCAACCCCTTGGGTATCAAGCCCCCTGCCCACCGGGCCATCCCTCCTCGTCCAAGGCTGCTCGCCCCTGACCCCGACTTCTCCAGGGCCTGCAACCCTTTGCTGCATGTGAGTGTGTCTGAGCGTGTGCACTCTTGCCGTGTGTGAGTGCCTGTCTCCAACTCTTTCTCTTTCTCCGTGTGTGCCTTTCCCCTACAAAACCAACATTCCCTACATTCCCTTATCTATACAAAGCCAGCAGAGATGAGATAAGGACTTATCTCTGCTTCCTCTGCACTCACTCCCTAGTCCATCCACGGGCCTGGGTCTCCCGCCTCGCTCCGCCGCTGGGACAAACTCCCTCTGTCCTCCTCCTGGGTCTCATCCTGCCCCCTCTCAACCCCAGTGCCCCTCCTCACTGTTTTAAGGGCACCCCCCCCCCCTCCCAAGCCCCCAGGCTCCTTGGACTGGGGAGGGGGTTGGCAAACCAGTCTCAGGGGCTTCCCAAGATCCTGCTCCAGCTCTCAGGCCACTGCCTGAGGGACAGTCCCATCATCCACCTGTCCCAAAAACAGGGTCCGGGTATACCGGTCCTCTTCCCTCCTCCTCAGACCTTCTCCCCCCAGATTTCTCTCCTGCCTCTCCCCCAACCTTGCTCTGACCAGGCCTCTAGCATCCTCCTGGCCTCCCATCTTGCACACAATAGCTACTCATCCAAAATGCCATCTGTGCCCCTCCCATGCTCCACAACCTCCCATGGCTCCCCAGTACCCGCCCCTTCACACCCAGTCTTGTCCAGAATTTACAGCCTTGTACTCCATCTCCCACTCTGATCACCTTCATTGAAAGAGCAACCTTCCCTCCCCTGCTTGAGTTTTCTCACCAGGCTTCTGACCACCTGACATGCTATATTTTACTTATATAGTTACAGATTATCTGTCTGTCTGTCTCCTCCACTAGGATGCCAGTTCCAAGATATGTGTCTGTTTTGTTCACTGCTGTGAACAGTACCTGGTATACAGTAAGCTCAATAAGTGTTTACTGAGTGACTGAAAAGTGAACTTCTATTCATACCTCAAAACCCAGCTAAAATGCCCCATACTCCTTTGCCCCGCACAGTGCCCAGGGGGCCAACTGGAATTGCCTTCACCTCTGGGGACCTCAGCTTCCCCAACCCCCATTGACATCTGTGAATCTGAGAGGTTCTTTTTCTCACACCAGATGATAAAAAAAAAAAAAGCCGTAACAGTGGACATTCATTAAGCACTCCCTGTATGCCAGTCACTGTACGATGCTCTTTCCTTTCATCAGCTCATTAAGTCCCTGTGAGAGCCCCATGGGGTAAGTCCTGTTGTCGACGTCTTACAGCTAGGGAAACTGAGGCCCAGAATGGGGGAGGCTCTTGTTTATATCCTACAGCGAGGGGTGGCAGACCGCGGCTAATGGTGTCCCTCCAACCCCTGGAACCCAGCCCTCCCTGTGTGGCTCAGAGCAACCAGCACCTGGGCGGGAGGGGCCCCCTCAATTAATCACCTTGCTAATCCTCCTTCCACCCGACCCCAACCCCCTCGAGTCTGGCTGGGCCAGGCCAGCAGCAGACAGAGCTGGGCCGGCAGGGGCTGTCAGAGGGCCCGCTGGTAGCTGTGAGCACTGGGCAGGTGGGCACAGGTGGGCCTGGGTGGGAGCTGGGGGCACAGAGAACCCCCTAGGGCAGAAGACTGGGGGGTAAGGAAGTGTTCCTTAAGGCAGTGTCCCAGTTTCTGCCTTCCTGGGGGTCCTAGACACAGAGACAGAGATAAAGGGAGACAGAGGCAGTCAGGGAGAGCTCCAGAGGGAAAGAGAAATAGAGGCGGCGGGGGTGGGGGGGGCGGACAGAGACACAGAGAAAAATGATCAGAGAGAAAGAAGTGGAGACAGAGTCAGGTGATCCGACATGGACAGAGAGGCTGGGGAGGCAGAAGGAATGCAGGACCCAGTGGAGGGAGAAGCCCCTCCATATCTTACCCCAGACCCAGCAGGGGCCGGGGGCTCCCCCGCCCTCCCCAACCTCAGTCCCTCCCATGTCTCACCCGCCGTCTGTCCTGCCACCGCCCCGCCAGGTGAGGGCGAGGAGCAGCCATGTTCCTGAGCCCGGGCGAGGGGCCAGCTGAGGGTGGGCGGCCAGGGCCTGGCGAGGAGGCCCCCAAGAAGAAGCACCGGAGGAACCGCACGACCTTCACCACGTACCAGCTGCACCAGCTGGAGCGGGCGTTCGAGACCTCCCACTACCCCGACGTTTACAGCCGCGAGGAGCTGGCCGCCAAGGTGCACCTGCCCGAGGTGCGAGTGCAGGTGAGGGGACCCCCTAACAACCCGAGGAGGGAGCCGGTGCCAGGTATGAACCCTCCCAGTGTATGGGAAGGCTTCCCGGAGGAGGGGACATGGGACTGGGGCCTCGATGTTTGAATTTGCCGTCTAGAAAGGAGAAAGGGCATTTTTCTAGCCCTCCAGAGCAATGTGTGCGAAGGTGTGGAGGGGTGAAATAGGAGGCATTTCCACAGAGCTGGGTGTGGAGGCAGGCAGAGGTGGAGGCAGAGAAGGAGCTTGGGAAGGGACTCAAACGCCGAACTTAGCGGCTGGAACTTCATGCCAAGGGCCAAGAGAGACCAGGAGGGAGGCCAGGAAGCCTGAGGGGCCCTGGGCAAAGCAAAAGGCAAGGAGAGCCTGGATTCAGAAGACTTTGGGGCTGATTTGATGGGGGCCAAGAGGCAGAGATCCTGCTCTCAAAACAGCCATCCCCTTGTGGTAGGTAACACCATATGTTGGCACTGCAACAGGTGGGGGTCAGGTTAGACAGCAGGCAGAACCCGGAGAGGCTGGGAGGCCCAGAGCAGGAAAGAGTAGCCTCGCCTCACCCCACCAGCCCTGACCCAGGAGCACCTCTCTTGTTGCTTCCAGGTGTGGTTCCAGAACCGCCGGGCTAAGTGGCGCCGCCAGGAGCGTCTGGAGTCAGGCTCCGGGGCCGTGGCAGCCCCGAGGCTCCCCGAGGCCCCAGTACTGCCCTTTGCCCGCCCTCCCGCCATGCCACTGCCCCTGGAGCCCTGGCTGGGCCCTGGGCCCCCAGCCGTGCCGGGACTCCCGTGCCTCCTGGGCCCGGGTCCGGGGCTGCAGGGGTCCTTCGGGCCCCACACCTTTGGTCCAGGCTTCACGGACAGTTTCACCCTGGAGGAGGCGTCCTTGCGGCTTCTGGCCAAGGAGCACGTGCAGGCTCTGGACAGGGCCTGGCCATCGGCCTGAACCTGGTGCCTGCCCAGCCCTCCCTCCTCAGCCTGTCTGTGGCCACCCATGCCGGGTCCCCCACCCCACCACCACCTCCTTACCCTGCCTTGCAGGGTAACTGGCACCCGGTTTCAAGAAAGAGGTGGCCAGAGGATCCCCGGCCAGGGGGATGGGTCCCTGGCCTGGTCTCAAGGGAGTGTGGGGCCTCAGTCTCCCCATCTGTCAAGTTGGCGTGGGTGGGCTGGATTCTGAGGTTCTTAGACTGCAATCAGGAGCCACTGGGGTGTGAATTCTGAGTTGATGAGTCTAAGTCCCTCCGCCTGCCGCCCTCTCTCTAAGAAGTAACAAGTAACAGCAGTAGCAGCTCATGTTCAACCCACCCCCTTTCACTGTGTGCTCCCCATGTGCCCATTGCTTTACCCCACGAGGTGGGCATGGCCACCAGCCTCATCTTTCAGGGGAGGAAACTGAGGCCCAGAGAGGGGAAGCCAGTTTCTTGAGGCCACACAGCCAGTAGGGGGCGGAGCTCTTTTTAAACTCATTGCCTGACTCCATCACCCCAGGCCCCATGCCGGACCCAGGCTGGGCGCTAACAGGGGACTCTCTGCTGAGGCTGGGCGAATACTGTCTGTCCCTGCTCCTCCCAGTTGCCACGGTGTGGCTTATGTCCCCACTGGCCACAGCCCCCATCGTGTCTCCCAGCCCACTGTGTGGGTGGGGGGGGTCGGGGCCCTGGTGACAAGGCCAGCATTTGTTCTGTCCAACCCATGTCTCCCACGTGGCGGTCCTCACCTCCCTTCAGCCAGGGGATACAGGGCAGGACCCGCCCAAGACTGTCCGGGTCTGGACTGGGTTGAGAACCGGGCTCCTGACCCTCACCCAGGCCTCTGTTGAAGAGTCTCAGAACAACCACCACGTCTGGAAGGGGTTCCGTGTGTGTATATATATAGTAACAGCTTTACTGAGGTAAGATTTCCGTAAAGTTAATTACACGTGCTTAAAGCATACCACTTGGTAAGCCTTGCCGTCTGTGTACATTCCTGGAAGCCTTGCCACGGTCACATGACATGAGCACCTTCAGCTGCTGCGTGCCTCCCCAGTCCTCTCCACCCCGCCCGCCCCTCCCCACACGACCATTCGTCTGCTTCTGTCCCTGGACATTCACTTGAGTTTCCTAAGGTTTTATAGAAAGGAAACCACACAGGATGTCTTCTTTACTAGGTTTTGTCTGGTTTCTCATGCCGAGGACAATTATTTTGAGAGACGTCCAGGCGGACCCCCTTTTCTTGGTGAGCCCTATTCCGTAGTAGGGGATACACATCTGTTTATTCACTCCTCTGGTTTGCTCTGGGGTGGGTTCCAGCTTGGGACAATTATGAATTAAACTGTGGTGGACATTTGTGTACATGACCTACACCTTCATCTTTCTTGGGGAAATCCCTGTGTATGGATTTTAGCCGTTCTCAGGTGTGACACGGCATCCCGCTGTGGGTTTACTTTGCTTTTCCCTCTTGACACGTGGTGCTGAGCACCTTTCCATGTGCTCGTTTGCCATCTGTGCATCTTTGGTGAAATGTCCGAATCTCTTATCCATTTCTATATACTAACAGTAAGCACTTGGAAAAGGAACTATTTACATGTTTAAGATACCATTTAAAATAGTATCAAAACCATCAAACACCTTGGAATAAGTTGGACAAAAGACGTACAGCTGCTTGACACTGAAACTCAAAATATGGTTGAGGGAAACAAAAGAAAACGTGAGTGAATGAAGGGATACGATATACCCATGGAGTTGGAAGGTTCACAAGATGTCAGATCTTCCCCAAATGGATCTACAGAGTCAACGCAATCCCAATTAAAATCCCAACAGACCTTTTTTTTTTTTTTGGTAGAAACTGACTAAATGATTCTAAAATTTATATTAAAATACAAAGAACCTAGAATAGCCAAGGCAATCTAGAAGAAGAACGATGCATTTGGAGGACTTACACTATTAGATATCGAGACTTTTAGAAAGCCGCAGTAATTAAGGGAGTGTGGTTTTGGCCCAAGGATGGACAGGCAAGTTGACTGATGGAACCAAAGAAACAGACCCACATGTGAACGGTTGCTTGATTCACACCAAAGGCATCCCTGCACATTGGAGAAGGATTACCTCTCCAGCAAAGGGACCTGTATATGGAAAATACTGAACCTTGATCCCTGCCCCACACCATACACAAACATTAAATGGATCATCAATCTAAGTGTGAAAGGCAGAACACTAAAGCTTTTAGGAAAAAACTGTAGGGGAATGTCTTCAAGACCTTGGCACTTGGCAAATATATTATAAATGGAAAGTAAGGAATATTATACATCAGCAGAAAGACTGGACGTTGTAAAAGTTAAGAACTTATGTACATCAAAATATACCATTAAGAGAGAGCATAGGCAAACCACAGAGGGGGAGAAGAGATTTGAAACATTGACCAGCAAAGGAACCATAGCCTTGGCAATTAGAAAAAGGACAGACACACCAATAAGAAAAAGACAACCATTTTTTGGTTTAATGGGCAAAAGACACTTCGGTAAAGAGTCAATCCAAATAGTCACAACCTTATGAAATGGTATTCAATGTCAATTGTTATTAGAGAAATGCAAATTAAAACCACAACAAAATATGCCCTATATGCCCATCAGAAGGTCTAAAATTAGACAGTATTTTGTGCTAATGGAACAATTTACACTTCACAAAACTTCGGCCGCATCCACCCAAGATGTTGTTCTGTTTGTACAACACAAGACTACACGACAAGGACAGACAAGGACCATATACAGAGCTGGGCTGCCAACAGGGAGGAATCTCAGCAACGTTGCTAAGCGAATGAAACCAGAACAAAAAGAGGACGTACCGTAAGCTTAGACGTCTGTGAAATTCAAGAACAGGCAAAGACCTCACCTATAGGCTCTTCACAAAGCTAAACATAGAATTCCCATACGAACTAGCAACTCCACATCCAAATATACACTCCAAAGAACTGAAAGCATTTTCCCCCTCAAACAACAAGAAATCTCGAGATGGGCAATTCAGGGCTGCGGGTGCTGGTGCCCCATTCTTGGTGGCATTTGTCCTCATGGTTGCAAGGTAGCTTCTGCTCATTCAGATATTGCAGCTGTATTCCAGAGAGGGGGAAGATGGAAAGACAGAGGCAAAATGCACGTGCCAGCTTTGTCTTTTTTTTTTTTTAATGTGGAAAACAATTGCTTTCCCAGAAGCACCACCCGTGGGGCATCTGCTAACTCAGCGTTGGCCCCTCAGCTGTGGGGTGTGTCCATGAGGGTGATGCAGTGACAGAGTTGTTGTCCCCAGTATCCACAAGACATAGGGAAGCCTGTGTGCAGTGGGAAGCAGGGTTAGCTCAAGACAAGGAAGGGGAGGGGATGAGGGATGAGTAACCTCGGCTGTCACCTTCCTGGGCTTCAGTTTCCTCAACTGTCAAATGCGGCTTCAGAAGCTGTCTGGCCCCAGCAGGAAAGTGAAGAGGAAAGTGCTTGGAAATACCCCAGGGAACATTTGCACCTGCTTTGCTTTGCACATGCGTGTTCATGGTCCCCTCCCTCCCTTTCTTCATGCCCCCACTCAGATGTCAAATCCTCAGATAGATCTTCCCAAACATCCCTGGCTACAGGTGCAGCTCTTCTCTCTGTAGGTCCCGTATTCTCCTTTCTATCCCTCCACACACGTATCACCCCTGAACCTATGACATATTCACTCATGCATTTATCTGTATCCTGTGAACCTCCAGCCCCACCTGCCTCACCTCATATGTGGTCTTAGTGGGTTCAGTGCTGCATCCCCCCCTGGCACTGAGCCTGTTGTCAGTGCATAGGGGTTACTCAATGAATATTTGCAAAATCAGTGAACTGAGAAGGCAGGCTGCAATACTGGATGTGTCCAGCAGGTGGCAAGGCCTCACCACAGGTCGCCCTTCCAGGCTCATCCAGAAGGTACCTGGATGAAAGTCATCCTACGATGTAGGACAGGTGTCCTGATCTCCTGGACCAGTGCCAGAGAAATACAACATGGACTATGTGTCAGTCTAAATCTAGTAGCCAAGTGGATGGAAACAGGTGACATCAACGTTGACAATGTATTTTATTGAACCCAGCTTATCCCAAACATCATTTCAATGTGTCGTCACTATAAAAAGCTATTGGGGGCTTCCCTGGTGGTGCAGTGGTTAAGAACCCGCCTGCCAATGCAGGGGACGCGGGTTCAAGCCCTGGTCCAGGAAGATCCCACATGCCGTGGAGCAAGTAAGCCCGTGCACCACAACTACTGAGCCTGCGCTCTAGAGCCCATGAGCCACAGCTGCTGAGCCCGCGTGCCACAACTACTGAAGCCCGCGCGCCTAGAGCCCGTGCTCCACAACAAGAGAAGCCACTGCAATAAGAAGCCCATGCTCCGCAACGAAGAGTAGCTCCCGCTCACAACTAGAGAAAGCCCGTGTGCAGCAACGAAGACTCAACGCAGCCAAAAATAAATAAAATTTTAAAAAAAGAGTAGCCCCTGCTCGCCACAACTGGAGAAAGCCCGTGTACCAGCAACAAAGACCCAATGCAACCAAAAATAAATAATAAATAAATAAATAAAAATCATATTAAAAAGCTACTAATGAGATTTTTTTAAATAGTTAGTTAGTTAGTTGTGCCGGGTCTTAGTTGCAGCAGGTGGGCTCCTTACTTGTGGTAATGAGATATTTTGTATTCTTTTTTGTTCCTGAACAAAGGCCTCAGAATCTGGTATCTATTTTATAACACTCACAGCATAGCTCAGCACAGAATAGCCACATTTTTTTTTTTTTTTTTGGGCTGCACTGTGCGTCATGTGGGGATCTTAGTTCCCTGACCAGGGATCAAACCCACACCTCCTGCATTGGGAGTGCAGAGTCTTAACCACCAGAGTGCCAAGGAAGCCCCTGGAATAGCCACATTTCAAGACTCAATAGTGCCGGCTGTAGTGGACAGCGCATTACTGGAAAAAAAGATGGCAGATGAAACCTCAGGCTTGAAGGCTGTCTCTGCAGATACTGGGGCGAGCCACGGCTCGGAGGGAACGCTGCTTTGTCTCTCCCTGTGCCCTGCTTCCCCTGTGTTGTAATGTGGATCTGCCTGTAATGCCTGTGTCTCAAACCCAATGTGTTGAAGAGGTCCCTGATGATATGACCCACTTTGGTGGGTGGTGATGTCCCCCATGGGTGACCTCACCAAGTCACTGAAATGGACGATAGGGTGAACTTGTCTCATGGATGATGTTGATGAGAACTTATTTTTTTTTTTTTTTGGCCGCGCTGCTTGTCTAGTGGGATCTTAGTTCCCTGACCAGAGATCAAACCCTCGCCCCCTGAAGTGGAAGGGCGGAGTCCTAACCACTGGACAGCCAGGGAAGTCCCGATGAGCGCTTGAAATAATTAACCCCAGGACCATGGCTCTCTCCATGTCCTGTTAAGGGATATAACAAATTTCCTCCTTAAAAGGATAGTTTGAGTTGGGCATTGTGTTTCTCATAGCTGCAAACTACAACCCAACACTATTGCATATTTTATCAGTCACCGAAAGGAATGGACCCAGAATGACGCATCCAGAGAGGGTTAGAAGAAATCACGTTTGCTAAAAGCTGCTTGGAACCCTATTTATCTGCTGAATGAAAGGATGAAAAGACAATTGATATGGTCATTACCAAAACAATACGTTTCTTAGGCAGAGAGCATTGGATTCCTTCAGTGAATCTCTGCACATCACCTTTGATTTAAAAATTCAACATATTCAATTAACTTTGAATCACTGCATAATTTTACATTTGCCCAAATTTGGAATCGCAAGTTTGTTCTTTAAGTATGATGAAATAAAATTTATATTTTAAGGCAGGATGAGAAAACTTATAAAATTCTCTCTGTGTCCATTTGGGCCTCCTCCCTCCCTTCCATCTGCATTACACATGAACCAGACCTCCTCAAAGATGGAAACACCTGCTCAGCCTCAAAGATCAATTTTTTTCTTGCTTCTGTCACTCTCAATGTAACTTCTTAAAAGAATAGTGTTCTTTCCCAACTTTGTAGAAGGTCATGATGACTTACTACTCACTTTATATGTGCTTACCTAGACTATGTGTCTTTGGTGAACTTTGTATAAAATGTCATTATGTCATTTTGATGTACGATCTTTTGTCTTGAAAACGTTGTGTGACCGTGCCTTCCACTTTAACAGGTGGAACAATCCTCAGAGCTTCTGAGAGCCTGTCTCCTGGGTTATAATCCTTAGTTTGGCTCGAATTAAATTCTTTTTTCTTCTTAACTTGATTGTTAATTGAATTTTCATTGCCAACTACATAAATATTCAAAGCTTTAATTTGGCAAATGTCACCATACACAGGTAAAAGAATAAAATGAAACAATATTTTCAGCTTATATAGTGGGGAGGATGGTATTTATAAAGAGTTGTTAAAATCAACAAGAAGATGACAATACTCTGATAAAACATGAAGCATGGGTTGGGGAATTTAGCTAATACATATAGGAAAAGATATTCAGCCTCACTGATAATCCAGGAATGTGCTATAAAATGACGGCATACCATTTTATTAGCAAAAGCTGTTTACAGTTGCAAACCCTAGTGGTAAAGGGATGAGGTTTTTGGTAAATAGGTACAAAGCATTTGAGAAAGCAATTTGGTAAAATGTATCATAGGGCCTTAAAATGATGAGTATGTACATGTGCAAATGACTCAGCAATTGCATTTATAGGCATTTATCCTACAGAAAATCAAAATGTGTTTTTTTTAAACTTTTTATTGGTGTATAGTTGATTTACAATATTGTGTTAGTTTCAGATGTACAGCAAAGTGAATCAGTTATACATATATCCACTCTTCTTAAGATTCTTTTCCATTATACGTTATTACAAGATACTGAGCAGACTTCCCTGTGCTATACAGTAGGTCCTTATTAGTTATCTATTTCATACATAGTAGTGTGTATATGTCAATCCCAATCTCTCAATTTATCCCTCCCCCCTTAGCCCTTGGTAACCATAAGTTTGTTTTCTACATCTGTGACTCTATTTCTGTTTTGTAGATAAGTTCATTTGTACCCTTTTTAAAGATTCCACATATAAGTGATGTCATATGATATTTGTCTTTCCAAAATGTTGTTTATACACTATTGGCCCAAGTGTGCAAAAATGCATATACAGGGATAGTCACTGTATCCCTCCCCTTCACTTGCAATGAATTTCCAGTCTTCAGTTCTAATTCCCTCCTACGAGTGCACCACTCATGAAGTGACTGCTTAAGCATGCAAATCTGATGATGCAATTGTTTAAAACTGATCCTATGTGCTTCTGGGTAGAGTTCACACTCTTTAGCCTATAGCAGGAGATGCATTTTATCTACTTGAAATCCTCCAAGCTTGAAATGCTCCTGGCTCATTCCCTCCCCTGTGCCCTGGCACATGTTTTTCTCTGACTCGAGTCTCCCTCTCTGTTCATAAGGGTGTCACTAGAAAACAGATGGCACCCTTCAAGAGAGTGATGGAAGAACGTTCCCTGAAAAGACTATGTGCAAATACGTGGATACGTTTAAAGAAAGCCAACAAAGGATTCTGTGGCATTCTGCAGTGGGCAAGAGTGGGAGCGGTTACTACCTTTGACCTCAAGGGGAAAAAGGGACTAAATCATGGAACCCAGCAAGAGCTCAACATGACAGCAGCTGAAGCTTTCACTAGACCAAGAGCCATGGCCAAACCATGACCCAGCATGGAGGGAGACAGGAAGACATATCTCTTAATTATTTCCCCTCCCTGCCGATCTTGTGCTGCCGATCCCAGTTGGTCAAAGCCAAATGGAAGTCAGGAGGCAAATGACCTTGGTTGGTGTGATCCGTAGAAGTCAGTTTCCCAGGGTAGAGGGTGGGGCAGAAACACGTGTACGGTAGGTCTGGCAGAGCAAAAGTTTTCTACTTGGCTTCAAAAACTCAGCTCAAACTACATCTCCTTTGGGAATCATTCCCAGATCTTTGAAGACTGTCATGTTCAAGTTTCTTGTGCAAGCTTCTTCTCATCCAGCCTTTTGCACGGTGGTGAAAGAATTTGTGTATTTGCCATGCTTCATTCATTAGACTATAAAATTTCAAAGACCGTGTGATGTAGTTGAAAGAGGAGATTTTGAATTCTATAGACTCAGAATGAATTCTGCACTCTGCCGCTTACAAAGGCTTTGCTTTTAGACGTACTTCCAATTCTTCGAGTAAAATGCTGGTCATGATAGGACTCACCCCGTGGGGCTGTTGTGAGGACTAGACAGCAAAAGTTTCTTTAAAATGACTTACGTGACTGAGGAGATTCTCAGTGAGTGAAAGTGTATTGTATACATTATACTGGCGGCTGGACATAAATTTGGGATTAACCTTCCTGTGTTTGGAGAAAGTCAAATCTTACAAAGCCAGTCTGACTGGAAAGCTCCCCATGTGGGTGAGTGGTGCAATCAACACAGCAGATAGGCTTCCCCTCCTGAGGGGTTTTCATGAACCCAGGACCACAGCCCTAGCTGCACACAGAGTGGGGAATCAGAACAAGAGAAGTTCTGACAATAAAAATGTCTTATTAGCAGCAGGTGAAGTATCCATGGATCACAAGGAGAATGATAGTGGCTCTTAATCTTTGCACTTAGAATGATATTTCATTGAGTTCAAAGTACTTTCTAATTTCCGGGTTTTTTTGATTTTTTTTTTTTCTGCGGTACACGGGCCTCTCACCGCTGCGGCCTCTCCCGTTGCGGAGCACAGGCTCCGGACGCGCAGGCTCAGCGGCCATGGCTCACGGGCCTAGCCGCTCCGCGGCACGTGGGATCTTCCCGGACCGGGGCACGAACCCGTGTCCCCTGCATCGGCAGGCGGGGACTCTCAACCACTGCGCCACCAGGGAAGCCCTCTAATTTCCGTTCTTGTGTCTTCTTTGGCTCCTGGTTTATTTGGATGTCTGGTATTTAGTTTCCAAATATTTGTGGGTTTTCCAGAGATCTTTTTGTTATTGATTTTAAATTTAATTCCTTTGTGATCAGAAAACATCTTGTATAACTTGGATCCTTCTGAGGGTATTGAGGTTTGTTTCTTTCATGGTCCAGAATAGTCTATCTCTGCTCTGTGCACAATCGGGAAGCAAGTGTATCCCACTGTTGTTGGGTCTAGTGTTCTATACACATCAGTCAGGCCAAAGTGGTTGGTAGTGTTTTCCAAGTCTATATCTTTGCTGATGTTCTGCCTACTTGTCCTATTAATTATTGAGAGAAGGGTGTGCTGGTTACTTTTTTGTGTCTCCTTGGCTAGGTTATGGTACCCAGTTGCTAGGTCAAACATCAGTCTAGACGTTGCTGAGGTCATTTTTAGATGTGATTAACATTTAAGTAAGTTGACTTTGAGTGAAGCTGATTGCCCTCCATACCGTGGGCGGGCCTCATCCAATCAGCTAAAGGACTTGAGGAGAAAACAGGCTGATGTCCTCGAAGGAAGAAGGAACTCTGCCTCCGGACTGCCTTTGGGTCTTCATCTGCAATATCAACTCTTCCCTGGGTCTCCAGGCTGCCTGCCTGCCCTGAAGACTTGCCAGCTCCCACAATCATGTGAGCCAATTCCTTAAAATCATTCCCTCTTTTTATCTCTGGAAACCTTGACTGATACAAGGAGTACTGAAATATTCTCCAACTATAATTGTGGATTTATCAATTTCTCCATGAAGTTCTATCCATTTGTGCTTCATGTATTTTGAAGCTCTGTTATTAGGTGCATAAATGTTTTGGATTGTTATGTCTTCTTGATTAATTCAAACCTTTTATCATTATGAAGTGACATTTATCCCTCGTAACATTCCTTGCTCTTAAATTGACTTTGATAATAATACAGCCAATTCTACATTCTTTTTGTTCTTTTGCAATTTTTTGGGGGGGTCCACACCCCTTGGCTTGTGGGAATCTTAGTTCCCCGACCAGTGATTGAACCCAGACCCTCAGCAGTGAGAGTGTGGAATCCTAACCACTGAACCACAAGGGAAGTCCCCAAATATACCTTCTTTTGACTAGTATTGACATGCTATATCTTTCCATTTCCTGTATTTGGTCTTCATACTTAAAGCACATTTCTTGAAGCCAGCATAGTTTTGGGTCAACTTTTTTCTCTGACATTCTGTGACTTATTTTTTTTGGCTGTGCCACCACACAGTAAGTGGGATCTTAGTTTCCCACCAACCAGTTATCAAACCCAGGCCCTTGGCAGTGAGAGCATAGAGTTGTAACCACTGGACCACCAGGGAAGCCCAACAATCTCCGACTTTTAATTGAGGTATTTATACCATTAACATTTAATGTAATTTTTACTTTTTTTCTCCCTTTCTAAATTTTTATTTTATTTATGTTTTATTTAATGTTATTTTTAATATGGTGATATTTGAGTCTATCATCTTGCTATTTATATGTTACTCACTCCATCTTACCCTTTTCTCTCTTTTCCTGCCTTCTTTTGGAGTAATTGAGTATTTTATTTATTTATTTATTTGGTTGTGCCTGGTCTTAGTTGCGGCTTTCTGGCTCCTTAGTTGTGGCATGTGAACTCTTAGTTGTAGCATGCATGTGGGTCAGTTCCCTGACCAGGGATTGAACCCATGTCCCCTGCATTGGCAGGCAGATTCTTTTTCTTTTTCTTTTTTTTTTTTTGGCAGGTGGATTCTTAACCACTGCACCACCAGGGAAGTCCCTGTAAGTGTGTTTTGACATTTTGTTTGTCAGCTACTTTAGGACTTAGAGTACATGTCTAACTTGTTACAGTCTATCTTCACTTGATATTATAGGACTTTATGTGTAGTATAAGAACCTCACAATAGTGTTATACGTTTCCATTTCTCCCTTTCCTGCCTTTAGGCTATTTTTTTGTTTTGTTTTGGTTTGGTTTTGGTTTGGTCTTTTTTGCGGTACGCGGGCCTCTCACTGTTGTGGCCTCTTCCGTTGCGGAGCACAGGCTCCGGACGCGCAGGTTCAGCGGTCATGGCTCACAGGCCCAGCTGATCCGCGGCATGTGGGATCTTCCCGGACCGGGGCACGAACCCATGTCCCCTGCATCGGCAGGTGGACTCTCAACCACTGCGCCACCAGAGAAGCCCACTGCTATGATTTTTTTTTTTTTTTTTTTTTTTGCGGTACGCAGGCCTCTCACTGCTGTGGCCTCTCCCGCTGCGGAGCACAGGCTCCGGACGCGCAGGCTCAGCGGCCATGGCTCATGGGCCCAGCCGCTCCGCGGCACGCGGGATCCTCCCAGACCGGGGCACGAACCCGCGTTCCCCGCATCGGCGGGCGGACTCCCAACCACTGCGCCACCAGGGAAGCCCTAATTGAGGTATTTATACCAGTAAAGTCAGTCTGAAAAAGCTGGGTTGGAAAATTGTTCAACACATCGTCCTATACCATTGGGGATGCTCTAACGATTACCACGGACTGGGTGGCTTAACCACCAATTTGCTTTTCACAGTTCTGGAGGCTGGAAGTCTGAGGTCAGGGTGCCACCATGGTCAAGTTCTGATGAGGAACCTCCTCCAGGTTTCAAACAGCTGACTTCTCCTGTGTCCTCACGTGGTAGAAGGGGAGAGGGAGCTTTCTGGGGTCCCTTTATAAAGGCGTTAATCTGACTAGTGAGGGCTCTACCCTCATGACCTAATCGCCTCCCAAAGGCCCTGCCTCCTAACCTATCACATTGGGGATTTGATTTCAACTTACAAATGTTGTGGGGTCACAAACATTCAATCTGTCACACACATCATGTTTATTATTGAGTTGGCTTGGGCCATATGTCACACAAATTCATACAAACGTCAGAGCTTTCTAACCTGATGTTTAGCTAACCTGATGTTTATTCTATCTAAACCAAAGCTTGAAACAAGTAAAATGTAACTTTAGAGAAAGGATCCTAATCCATTTTGCCCAAGAACCGGTTGATCATATGGCAAAGTCACAATGAGAACGTTTATAATTACATAGCACATAAACACCATCAAGTGCCAGTGGTCATCAGTTGTAACGGAGGAAGCATTGTCAACTTCTCTGCACTTTCTGGGGACTTCATTTCTTCTCTAACATAAAACATGCTGTAGGGACTTCCCTGGTGGCGCAGTGGTTAAGAATCCGCCTGCCAAAGCAGGGGACATGGGTTCGAGCCCTGGTCTGGGAAGATCCCACATGCTGCGGAGCAACTAAGCCCGTGTGCCACAACTACGGAGCCTGAACTCTAGAGCCCGCGAGCCACAACTACTGAAGCCTGCGCGCTCTAGGGCCCGTACTCTGCAACAAGAGAAGCCACCGCAACGAAGAGTAGCCCCCGCTCACTGAAACTAGAGAAAGCCCGCGCGCAGCAACGAAGAACCAATGCAGCCAAATAAAACAACAAAAACATGCTGTAGGGGAGAGGACTTGGGATATTGCAGAGACAGCATCACATAGAGAGAAAAAGAGTGAGAGAAGTAGTATCAGGGAAGAGAGATAACACATTATGGCTTGGTCCAATAGTAACAATAATAATAATTTAAATACATAAAAATATTTATATAATTTATTAATAAATAGCTATTGTTTTATCAGTGAATGATAACATTTACTATATTATATAATATATAATTTAATAATATATTATATTATTTTAAGAATATATTACCAACCTATACTATATTAATTATGGTAGTTTTATTATTTAACAGAATATTATTAACATAAATCAATATATTAATATTACTAATAAATACACATTATCATTAAAACAATTTTACTAGATATATAATGGATTATACACTTATTAATGTGTTAATAAATAATACTGGTTATTATTATTGTTTTATTGGCAAAGCTATGTTTTGGGCGTGGCGCTGAATATACCGTATTTCCTCCCTTATTTAAGAAAAGGCCGCTCATGTGTTGTAGTTTTTCTTAGGACAGGGCCGAAAGTCGGCTCATCACACGAGATGAATTGTGCCGAAACACAGCAGTAGAGGGCTGCCGCTCGCTCAGGCAAAACAGCGCCGTCTGTCCTGCTGTGGTAGCTTTTATTTAAGCATTATCTATGTTTACATTTTAAGACTTGTTTTCTTAACATTCCAGAGGTGCCAAAGCAGCAACATATGCTTTTATTGATTATACAAGCAATAATGGGCTTTCTTGAAAACATGCCGTGCTTCGTCCTTGAGCGCCAAAGCAGCACAAGGACATTGCCTTGTGTTCCCACCATTCTGATTATACTGAGGACATCTCATGGATCAGTGCCCAAAGCACTCAATGCTTATTCGCAGGTCCCCGGTTTGCCGGGGGCGCTCAAAGCAATCAGGACTGTTTGCAGTTCTGGCTTATTCGCCGGCCCCCAGTTTGCTGGGCGTGGGGGGGGGGGCTCATGGGTCACGTCTCCTTTCCATGTCCTCAGTTATTCCACTACACTCATGCGCCTGAGCTTCTCAGGGAGCGCGCGTGTGCGCCTGGGACCGGAGGAAGTGCTCAGCTGCAGGAGGCATCTCAGTCCTGAGGAGACACCGCCCGCCCTCAGAGAGCGCTGTGACTCAACTCGCTGCCCCCGGAGGGACGGGGACCCTGGGTCGCGCCCGGAGCCTTCTGGGACTTGTAATTCACGGCCTCGTGGCGCGCAGGCGCACTGCCGGGTCCGTCCTGGGCGTGCGTCCGGGGGCGGCGGCAGCGGCGTGAGTTAACTGGGGCGCCAACGCGGGGCGCGGGCGGGCGGACGGGGTGCTGACGGGTATCCGGGACGCGCTGCACCGAGGGCCTCCGCCGCGGCGGGACCCGGGCAGGACCCGGCGGAGCCGGAGCGCTCCCCCACACCTGGGGCCGCAGCACCCGGGCAGCGTTTGTCCGAGCCGCGCAGCCGCGCTGGGATGCAGACCCCGAGCCTGGCCCCCGCTCCTGTGCGGGTAGTTAGGCGGGCGGGGGTTTGGACGGGATCTGGGGCGGGGTCCCGGGCGGGAGGGGTGGCCTGGGGTGTTCCCCTTGGGTTTGCTCCACCCGTCACTCTGCAGGCGGCAAAAGAGAGGCAGAGAGGTCGAGCAGCTTGCCCGAGGCCGCCCAGCACCCAGAATGGCAAAGTCCGAGCCCTGCCCTGTGGAAGTGCCCCTGGATGACAGGTCCATGGGGCAAACTCTGTCGTGAAGTAAACGGAGTTTCCAGAGGCCGGACGTTACAGGGAAACGAGGTAAACCGAACGCCCGGAATCCGGGGTGTAGACTTATTGGGCACTTGGGCTAACCCAGGGGTTCTCACCTGGGGTGGCTCTGCCCCCCGGCGGACACCGGGCGGTGTCTGGTGACATCTGTGGTCATCATGACTGGGGGGTTCTCCTGACATTGAGTGGGTGGGGGCCAGGGATGCTGCTCAACACCCTACAGCGCCCAGGATGGACCCTCAGAGAACGATCCAGACCCAGGTCGCCCGTGCCAAGGGGTCTTACACCTTAGCGTTGTGATTCTAGTGATAAGGTATCAAAAGTCCACTCCATTGATTCCTGACACACCTGCTCAGGAATAAGCTGACCATTCTGCCAATGTCCCAGCAACAAGCTCACCGACCTCTCCCCTTCCCTGGGGTTGATTGCACTTTTCCCTGCCAGGAAGTCCTCATCAGCCCTTTCTTGTGGAGAAAGGATGAGTTTCAGTGGTTTGAAAACTGAAAGGGAAGACCCTGAACCAGGTGCCACAGGCCTGGGTGAATGAGGGTCCAACGGGATCACTGACATCAACCACGAGGGACGGAGGGTCCTGCGAACCACCCAAGGGTGGGAGAGGATTGGTCTGGAAGAGCTAGGAAAGGACGGGGGTCCTGGACCCATTGCCATCAGCTGCAATTTAAAGTCCCAAGAGCAGAGAGATCAGGGTGTCCCAGGGCTCTGCTCCCTCTGAAGGCTCCAGGGGAGGGTCCTTCCTGCCTCTTCCAGCCTCTGGTGGTGGCCGTCATGCATCACTCCAGTCTCTGCCTCTGTAGTCACATGGCCTTCTCCCTGTGTGTCTGTCTCTCTTTTAAGGACACCAGTCATATATCGCATTAGGACACTCTCTGCCCCAGTATGACCTCATCTTAACTAATTACATCTGCAAACAGCCTGTTTGCAAATAAGTTCCAATAGTAATAGGGTCAGGACTGGAACGTATCTTTTAGGGGACGTGATTCAGCGCATGACAGTCTTAGCAGCAGATGTTCCCCCTGGGTAAAGTGTTCTGTGTCCTCGGGGTGCATCTGGTACAGTTTGGGGGCATGGCTCGGCACAGCATTGTGCGCCCACAGTTCCCACCACCCACGTGGAATGAGTCAGAGCCAGCTCTCGGGAAGAGAATTTGCATCAAATCCCCTCTGGTCCCTCGGAAGCTTAGCGAAAGCTGCCGTCATTTTTAGATTTTTAAACTTTTCTATTTTATCTCGATTTTATTTCGAGAAGCTGACTGCACATCACGTTTTCCTTGATACTTTTCATAATTCCAGGTCCTTGCTGGAGGTAACCGTGATATCGTTTGGTGTCTATCCTTGCTGGCTTTTTGCTGTATATTTACACGTGTGTGTGTGTGTGTGTGTGTGTGTGTGTGTGTAGTTAGATTATGTCTAACTCTGGAACATTCCATCACCCCAAAAAGAAACCCCGTCCCCATCAACAGTCATTCCCCTCCCCCTCCCCAGCCCCTGACAACCAGGAACCCACTCTCTGTGTCTGTGGATTGGCTTGTACTGGACATTTCCCATCGATGGAATCACACACTGTGTCCTTCTGTGTCTGGCTTCTCTCACAGAGCGTCGTGTTCTCAAGGTCCATCCACGTTGTAGCGAGTGTCAGGGCTTCTCTCCTTATGGCCGAATAATCTTTCATTGTGTGGATGTGCCTTAAGGGGATTATCCATTCCTCACTTGATGGACATTTGGGTTGTTTCCACCTTTCACCTGTTGTGGGTTATGCTGCTGTGAACATGGATGTACAGGTTTTTGTGTGGATGTGTTTTTTTTTCTTTTCTTTTGAGTAGATACCTAGGAGTGGAACTGGGTCTTATGGCAACTCTAACCATTTGAGGAACTGCCAGACTGTTTTCCACAGTGGCTGCACCATTTTACATTCTCACTAGCAATGGGTGAGGGTGCCCTTGGCAACACTCATTATTGTCTGTCTTTTGGGGCTTTTTGTTGTTGTTGTTTTAGACAAAGGGGTAATGTGCTATTAAAATTTTATTATAGTGCAGTTTTATTTCTTTGTGCGTGAGCTCTTTACATTTTATTACACCTCTCTTTATTTATTTATTTATTTTTATTGGAGTCTAGTTGCTTTATTTGTCTTTTTTTTTTTTTTTTTGCGGTACGCGGGCCTGTCACTGTTGTGGCCTCTCCCGTTGCGGAGCACAGGGTCAGCGGCCATGGCCACTCCGCGGCATGTGGGATCCTCCCGGACCGGGACACGAACCCGTGTTCCCTGCATCGGCAGGTGGACTCTCAACCACTGCGCCACCAGGGAAGCCCTTGTCTGTCTTTTTGATCCTAATCATCCTGTTGGGGAGATGAGGTGCTATCTCAGTGTGGGTTTGATTTGCATTTCCGTGATGGCTGGTGACCCCTGAGCATCTTTTCATGTGCTTATTAGCCATTTGTATGTTGTCTTTAGAGAAGTGTCAATTCTTTTTTTTTTTTTTTTTGACTTCGCCCTATGGCTTGCGGGATCCTAGTTCCCTAACCAGGGATCAAACTCAGGCCCTCGCAGTTAGAGCGCAGAGTCCTAACCACTGGACCACCAGGGAATTCCCTTCTTTTTTTTTTTTTGGAAGTGTCTATTGCCAGGATGGTACGGAGAGTTCCCATGTACCTTCACACAGCTTCCCCTTGGGCAGTGTTCTTAGCCTTTAAAAAAAATTATCACCCCCTTTTTAGGCATTTTTTCCCTAATCAACCTTTCCCATGAAATTCTTCTTTTGGGGGGGGAGACTACTATTTTTTAAAACTTTAAATTTTAAACAAATTACGGACTCATAAGAAGTTGCAAAGACAGGGCAGAGTCCCATATAGCCACCGCCCAGCCTCCCCCTCGGTGGCAGCTCATATAACTATAGAAACAGAGGGCAGGGGTTTTCGCTGAAGTCACTTAGCAGGGTTTTTGCCAAAACTGTGCAATGCAGAGACAAACTCGGGAGCCCAAAGGTCGAAGCCTAGTTGGGACGAGGGATCAGAGGGGCCTAACGTTTGGTCAAGGACAGAGTCCTGTCACTGTGGAGAATTCCAGAATCAGCACAGCCCAGATCCACCTGGAGCTCTCCCGCTGGAAGGCAGGGGGTCCCCTGGGTATGTGGGGAGCTCAGAATTCCCCGCGGGCATTCAGGGCCACGTGCTCCTCTTTCTCATAAGGCGGGGCAGGCCCATCTAGATCCTTCCTGCTACAGCATGGAGCAGTTTGGGCAGTTTGGCCTAAGAAAGGAGGGCGGAGAGGGATTCGGCTGTGGGGAGGGAGAGGTGAATCTGATTGATGCAGAGCCTGGGGATGGGGGGTCTGAACTGAGCCTTACAAAACGTGGGCCTGGGAGGTCCTACTGGTTTGAATTGTGTCCCGCGCCCCCAAATTCACGTCCACCCAGAAACTCAGAATGTGACCTTTTTTGGAAACAGTCTTTGTAGATGTCATTAGTTAAGATGAGGTCATCCTGGAGTGGGGTGGGGGTGGAGTCCCTAAGCCAGTGGCTGGTGTCCTTATAAGAAGAGGAGAGAGATGCACAGAGACAGAGAGAAGGGGAGGCAGAGACTGGAGTGATGGGGCCACAAGTCAAGGATGCCTGGAGCCCCCAGAAGCTGGAAGAGGCAGGAAGGACCCTGCCCTGGAGCCTTCAGAGGGGGCACGGCTCTGCCACACCTGCATCTCAGGCTTCCGGCCTCCAGAACTGAGAGAAAATAAATTTCTGAGGTTTTAAGCCCCCTAGTGTGTGGTCATTTGTTACAGCTGCCCTGGGATGCTAATACAGAGCGCTTCACAGTAGAACTTGTGTGCTTCCAAGACCTTCTGTATCTTCATCCAGAAAATGGAGCCATTAAGGCCCCTGGCCTGTCCTGGCTTCCATGACCATCCTCTGTGGCGGCGGTCATCTCAAGTGGTGGAGGGGATTCTGGGGTCTGGGGACAGGCTGGGTCTGGTCTTCACTCTGCCTTTCCTCTCCTGCAGCCCTTCCTGCCCAGGAAGCTGCTTTTGCCCAGGAGGGTGGAGAGGATGGCTGCTGGGTGCCTGCTCCCCTGGCCCCAGTGGGGTTTCCTCTTCCCCCGAAAGGCACCCAGCATGTCAAGAGGGAACACACCTGTCAGAAGCGGAGTGCCCTTGCTTTGTGGGAAAGGTGGGAGAATTCACCATGAGTGTCTAGGTCCAGGCACTCAGGCTCCTCCTAAGTGTAGGGATAGGTGCACTGTATCCCCAGAGGAGGGCTGTGCTTCCTTCCCAGGGTCTGGAACATCTCTGTACCACCTGAAGACCCTGCAGTTTCCCCCATAGGGCAGGGAGGGCCCCCCCCCGCAAGGTGCCATCCTCTTTAAAACATTTATATTTTTAAAAATTGTGGTGAAATACACATAACATTAAATTTATCATCTTAACCATTTTTCCTCTTTCAAAAAAAATTTTATTGTGGTTAAATACATATAAAGTTTACCATTTTAACCATTTTTAAGTGCACAGCTCAGTGGCTTTAAGTACATTCACACTGTCGTGCAGCCAACCCCACCATCCATCTCCAGAACTTTCTCATCTTCCCAAACTGAAACTCTGTCCCCATGAAACCCTGACTCCCCACCCCTCCCCCAGCCCCTGGCCCCCACCATCTACTTCCTGTCTCTGTGGATGTGACTCCTCTAGGGACCTCTTGTGAGTGGAATCAGACAGTATTTGTCCTTCTGTGTCTGGCTTATTTCACTGAGCATAATTATTCTCCACATCAGAAAAACAGGGCTGATCCACAGTTCGGTTTCAGGTCCCCTAAGGAAACAAGCCCTTTCTCGTGGACATTTGCAAGTCTCCCAGATGGTCCCCGCAGCATCCGTGAGATTCTCATAGGTAGAAACCTTGGTCAGGTGTCCTGGATCTGCTTTGGTCCTTGAGTCGAAGTCCTGGTTTTTGCGCCTGGACCCGCTCTCAGGTCAGCCTGGCTGAAACAGCCCACACGGACACGGTCAGGTTTCAGCGCGGAGCTTTGCAAAAAGCAAAGAAGTTGTGTCCCACTAAGACTTTTTTTCCCACCTTTCCCTGATTGGAATAATCTCTCTGTTATGAAATTATAATAATATATTTATATCATTTATTATAATAGAATAATGGATTATAATAATACTATAATGCTTATAATTATTATAATCTAAATATATTATTGTATTTAATAAATGCAAACCAATAACATTTCACACTAATTTTTTATTATGCATCCTATGTTAAGAGCCATTCAATACAGAGCCATTGACATTTTTTTCCTTGCAAATTCACTCAACCCTTTCAGTGATTTAGCAATTGCAGGGTTAACATTAAAGCCACCAGCTGGAATGCAGGGGGCCCTGGGGGAGGTTGTAGCAGCTGCAGCCACTGGGGGAAAAAGGCTGTTTTTTTCTGCTAGGAGGAATAGGCAACATGGACACTGAATATGTTTTGTCCACTTCCACGCCACCCTCTTTGGGAATGTCTGAGCCCTTGCTCCTCCTGGAAGAGGGAAAAGACCAAAGGCATCACCAGTACTTGCTTTTTTTTTTTTCTTTTCTTTTTTTTTTAATTAAAAATCCCCTCATTTTAGCCCGAATGGCCCAAACCTGCCAGGGGATCCAGCACTCCAGCACACCCACTTTCCTGAGGTCGGGTCTGTCACTGTCCAATTCCACAGGTAGTTTTCCTTCTCAGGACAGCCAGCAGCCCAGCCAGCCAGGTACCATGCATCTGTCACCCCCCACCCCTTCATCCTCCCTTCCCCAAACTCGGCTCTCCCCGAGTATTTCAGGGAGCAGGTGAGTCTGGGGCAGGTAGCAAACCCCACTCCTTCCCCTCTGTGCTTTGTGACGTGGAACTCCAACTCATGGCACCAAAGAACCAGTATCTACGGACCTCAGGTTTGGGGTGAGGGTCTCCCTGGTCAGACAGATTGCTCGGTGTGGCTTCTAGGCTCTCTGGCTCTGTGGGCAGCAGAGGCCACGACCCATGTGAACTCATGAGCCCTCATGACCGCCCTGTGAGGTTGTCCAGGAAGAGTCAGTAATAGACCCTCCATCGCATGACCCTAGAGCAGATCGATCACGAAGAAGCAGGAGCAGCTTCTCAAGTGGGAAGGTCATACTCACGGATCCAGAAGTTAGAATCACCAGTTCAGCAAGAAATGGGGAAAGCATTCCCGGCGGCCCGCGTGCTGGTGGTCCGTGCTGCATTTACTGCGGGCCCAGCGTCTGTCGGTCCCTGAGCTGTAAGCCAGACAGGAACCCACCAGGCACTAGTGGAGTCTGACTTCTGGTTCTGCTGCGTCTGAACTCCCTCCTCTGGACGTTGGTTGGGAACTCCCCCTTTTTTTCCTTTTGGCCGTGCCCCGCTGCATGCGGCATCTCAGTTCCCCCACCAGGGATCGAACCCAGGCCCTTGGCAGTGAAAGCGCCGAGTCCCAACCACTGCGCCACCAGGGAAGCCCGTAGCCAGTTTATTCTTATTACAGTTCTGCAGGGCAGAAGTCCAAATTCAAGGTGTGGGCAGGGCCGGTCCTTCCGGAGGCTCCAGGGGAGCATAGGTTCCCGCCTTTTCCAGCTTCTAGAGGCGCCGCATCCCTGGTTTGCGGCCCCTCCTGCATCCTCACAGCCAGCAGCGCAGCATCCCCCGTCTCTCTCTGCCTCTGACCCTCCCGCCTCCCTCTTATAAGAACCCTGTGATGACACTGGGCCCCCCGGGGAATCCAGGGTCATCCCTGTCTCAGGGGCCTTAATCCCACCCGCAATGTCCCTTTTGCCACCTAAGGTGACAGTCACAAGTTCCAGTGATTAGGATGTGGACATCTTTGGGGACCTTTAATTCTATGGGCTGAACCAACCCACAAACCTTTTGCTTTGTGATGTGGGTGAAAACGCTGCAAACCGCATTTCTGCTTTGCCAGCAGCTTCTGCCAACTGGAGGGGGGACGGAATCTGGAGGAGGGAGAGGGATTGGCCCCTCTCATTCCTTGCGTGGTTGAGGATGTCTTTGTTACCTCTGTGCATGAATAATATCCCAGCGTGGCCTAAATATCTTGCATCGCCCCTCCTTTCCCTCAGATGGCTACACGTGTTACTCTGCTCTCTTGTGGCAATGGGTGTTTGGTGAAGAATTCAGAAACCAGCCTCATTTTTCACCTTAATACATGAAATGACGTGTTCTTTATGTGTGAGGCTCACAGGATAGATCTCTGAGCACATTATGGCAAACAGACAGGAGTGCTTGAGGGCCATGCCAGGACCCGATCTTAAGGCAGACTTCTAAATTCCATGCTGATTTATTGAAACTCGGCATGCATTATTAACCCATATTTTTAAAAGTATATATTTTATCTTTAATAGTTTATAAATCCAATGAGTAACTTATTTTTGCCTTGAAGCTTTTTATATGTTAATTCTCTGAACACTCATTTTTATGAAAACATCTAAAACCTTTTTGAAAACCGTAAAAAATAAAATTTTATTTTATTTATTTAGTTTTTTGGCTATGCCCCACGGTTTGTGGGATTTTTAGTTCTCCGACCGGGGATTGAACCCGGGCCCTCGGCAGTGAGAGCTCGGAGTCCTAACCACTGGACTGCCAGGGAATTCCTAAAAAAGGAATTTTTAAAGTTCTGTCTGTAAATAGAATGACAAACGATATCAGAATTTGGGCATCCACTTAATGTCAAATGAGAGAATGTTTTCTAAAAGAAGCAGGCATATTAAATGCAGTCGGTGTTTAGCCCCCATCTAGTAAGTGTACTAAGAGTTCTTAGGTCCATCCTAAATTTATATAAGCTTTTTTTGTTGTTGTTTTATATAAGTTAAAATAGGAATTCAGGGACTTTCCTGGTGGCGCAGTGGTTGAGAATCCCCCTGCCAATGCAGGGGACACGTGTTCCATCACTGGAAGGGGAAGATCCTACAGGCCGCGGAGCATCTAAGCCCACGCGCCACAACTACTGAGCCTGTGCTCTAGAGCCCGCACGCCACAGCTACTGAAGGCTGCGCACCTACAGCACGTGCTCTGCAACAAGAGAAACCACTGCAATGAGAAGCCCGCGCGCTACGGGGCTTAAACAAATATATGTTTCCACGGTGACCTCGCCCTCGGGCCGACTGCTGACCCCGGAAGTCACTAGACCCTCTCCTCCCCCGTCCCATCCTGTCCAGTCCCGGCTCCGGACAAGGGACGCTCCGCGTGGAAACTGAATCAGGACTTCCCGGTCCAGAAGGAGGACAAGGAGGGGCCGCCGAACTGCGGGAGGACGCCGGGTTCGACCGCCCGAGAGCAAGTTCTGCTCGGGGCCCACGTCCCGCGCGGGCGGGTCGGTCCACAATGTGTTACGAGGGCCTGTCACTCAATAACCAGAGGGCGGGCCTGGGAGGAATGTCCAATCAGATGCGACGGGGCGGTGCCCGGAGAACAAGCAGGCGCTCGCGGGCCGGGCCCAGAGAACTGTCCAATCAGGGGCTCCAGGGGCGGGTCTCGGGAAACCGTCCAGTCAGGGGGCGGGCCTCGGGAAACCGTCCAGTCAGGGGCCCGGGCAGTAGCAATGCCCGAAGCACTGTCCAGTCAGGACGGTGGGGCGCGAAGCATCTCCCAATCAACAGCCAGATGGAAGAGAGTGCCAGGAGCACCGTCCAGTCAGAGCACACTCCCAGTCCGTGAGCGGGTAGTTCTCGGCCAGCCGTGCCGCTCCTGCGCACCTGCGCCGCGTGGGCCCAGGTGTCGGTTCCTCGTACCTCTCATCTGCGCGGGCTGCGGCAAGGACGCCTGGGAGAGCCGGGAGCCCGGCAGAGATGGTGAGTCCGCGGGACCGGGGCCCGAGACCGGGAGGGGCTGTTACGAACCGTCCGGAACCGGCTGGAAGCGGTCGCGGGGTGGGGTCCCGGCGTCCTGTCCGGCCCCCGCTTGTGGGGCCGGTGTCTCAGGACTATCTGGGTGACCTAGATGTGCACAACTGCTCTCCTCTCGGGGGTCCGGGAACATCAGTCCCTGGTCGGCTCCTCCCAGCCGACAGCCTGCGGGGGCGGGCGGGGAGCCTGGGGTGACCTGCTTGGGGGCCCTGGGCTGGGAGGGCGTCTCCCGGTAGGTCCTCCGTCCTAAATGACCCCAGCCTCAGTTCTCATTCCATGGAGGGACACTATTTGTCAGCTGACTGGACGCCTGAGGGGAAAAGGCGGAAATGATTCCTGCCCCCTGGGTTCTCACAAGAACCACACAAGGGAGAAAAACTAACGCAAAGGTCAAGGAAAGCCCACTGTGAGGTGGGGCAGCACCCCTCACCCCCTCCCACCCCCCAAGTCAAATGCACTGGCGACACAGCGGGGACACAGCCGGTGTCCTTTGTTCAGGGAGCACGTTAGCAGTGGTGCCCCTCGTGGTAGCGTGGTTGCACTTGACCCTGAGTCATCTGTGTCTGGGTACCAGTTCAGCACAAGCCCTCCGTGGGTTTTTCACCTTGAAAAGATGTATTCACTTACTGGAACCTCAGATTTTCAGCAAGTGTAAAATACATTGAATTAGTACAGCAGGAAATATAACATAAAATACTTTCAAAGGGGTGAGTTTCAGGTAAAAAAAAAAGAAAATGTCATACATTACGTTTGTTAAACATTCTTTTAAAATCTCCTCCTGTCTGTAGTAAGTTTGTCAGGTCTGTCCCTTCCTGAACAGCTGCAGAGAAGTGAATACAGTACCACATAGTGTGGTAGGTGAAGTTTCACCAAAAATACCAGTTATTTAATTTGTGACGGTAGATGATACTGTTGTTTTTTATTATCTGCAACACACTTTGCTTAAATCTGCAGTAAATTAGTTATTGCCCATGGAAGAGGTGGGAATACATGGATGTTACTTAGATATCAGTTTGTCCTGTCCCATGTGTGGAAGTGTCTGTCATTTCTGCTTGGCTCCCCGTGGGTACCCTGTGGTGAATCAGGTCTCCCCCTCCCCATAGCCACAGGCCTGCCTGGGGCTCTGTTCCTTTCTGTAGATTTAGTCGTCCATTCGTTTGCCAATTCCGTCCTGTCAGGAGTTGCTGCTGCTTTAAAACCCTTGCAGTGTGATAGATGGGTTCCTGCCTGGTACTTCAGAATATTTTGGCTGTTTGGGGGCATTTGTGTGTAAAGTTAGTATTTGTCAAATCCTAAAAAACATCTGGTTTGGCAATTTTATGGAATTTTATAAAGACTCTGTCTTGGGAGGGTTGATATCTTGGTAACACTGATTTCTTTTTAAGAACATGTGCCATCTTGTCATTTATTTCATTTTGCTTTGTTATTATCCTTCATGTTTTAAAATTTTTGTTAGGTTCTTTTTATAGCCTTCATTAAACTGATGTTGTACTACTTCAATTTGGTTTTTACCATGGTATGTGTTATCTTTTTTTTTTTTGAGTAATAATTTTTATTGGAGTATAGTTGATTAACAATGTGTTAGTTTCTGCTGTATGTGTTATCTTTTTTACCTTTTTTAAAATTAATTTTTATTGGAGTATAGTTGCTTTACGATGTTATGTTAGTTTCTACTGTACAGCAGACTGAATCAGCTATACATATATATATATCCCCTCTTTTTTGGATTTCCTTCCCATTTAGGTCACAGCGGAACACTGAGTAGAGTCCCCTGTGCTATACAGTAGGTTCTCATTAGTTATCGTTATTTATTTATTTATTTTTTGCGGTATGTGGGCCTCTCACTGTTGTGGCCTCTCCCGTTGCGGAGCACAGGCTCCGGACACACAGGCTCAGCAGCCATGGCTCACGGGCCTAGCCGCTCTGTGGCATGTGGGATCTTCCCGGACCGGGGCACAAACCTGTGTCCCTTGCATCGGCAGGCGGACTCTCAACCACTGCGCCACCAGGGAAGCCCTAGTTATCTATTTTATACATAGTATCAATAGTGTATATATGTCAATCCCATTATCCCAATTTTCCCCCCCCACCTCTCCCTTGGTATCCATACGTTTGTTCTCTTTGTCTGTGTCTCTACTTCTGCTTTGCAAATAAGATCATCTGTACCATTTTTCTAGATTCCAAATATATGTGCGTTAATATACAATATTTGTTTTTCTCTTTCTGACTTAACTTCACTTTGTATGACAGTCTCTAGGTCCATCCACATCTCTACAAATGACCCAATTTCATTCTTTTTTGTGGCTGAGTAATATTCCATTGTATATATGTACCACATGTTCTACATTTAGGTTGCTTCCATGTCCTGGCTATTATAAATAGTGCTGCAATGAACATTGGGATGCATGTGTGTTTTTGAATTATGATTTTCTCTGGGTGTATGCCCAGTAATGGGGTTGCTGGGTCATTTGGTACTTCTGTTTTTAGTTTTCTAAGGAACCTCCATACTGTTCTGCATAGTGGCTGTATCAATTTACAGTGGCTGTATCAATTTATTCCCACCAACAGTGCATGAGGGTTCCCTTTTCTCTACATTTATTGTTTGTAGACTTTTTTTTTAAGTTAAGTGTTTTTAAAATTAATTAAGTTTTTTGGCTGCATTGGGTCTTCGTTGCTGTGTGTGGGCTTTCTCTAGTTGCGGCGAGCGGGGGCTGCTCTTTGTTGCGGTGCATGGGCTTCTCATTGCAGTGGCTTCTCTTGTTGCAGAGCACAGGCTCTAGGTGTGTGAGCTTCAGTAGTTGTGGCTTGCAGGCTCAATAGTTGTGGCTCGCAGGCTCTAGAGGGCAGGGTCAGTAGTTGTGGCGCATGGGCTTAGTTGGTTCACGGCATGTGGGATCTTCCCAGACCAGGGTTCGAATCTGTGTCCCCTGCATTGGTAGGCGATTCTTAACCACTGTGCCACCAGGGAAGTCCTGTTTGTAGATTTTTTTAAAAAATTAATTTATTTATTTTTGGCTGCATTGGGTCTTAGTTGCTGCGCGTGGGCTTTCTCTAATTGTGGTGAGCGGGGGCTACTCTTTGTTGCAGTGCGCGGGCTTCTCATTGTGGTTGCTTCTCTTGTTGCAGAGCACGGGCTCTAGGCGCATGGGCTTCAGTAGTTGGGGCTCGCGGGCTCAGTCATTGTGGTGCGTGGGCTCAGTAGTTGGGGCTCACGGGCCCTAGAGCACAGGCTCAGTAGTTGTGGCACATGGGCTTAGTTGCTCTGCGGCATGTGGGATCTTCCCAGACCAGGGTTTGAATCTGTGTCCCCTGCATTGGCAGGCGGATTCTTAACCACTGGGCCACCAGGGAAACCCTGTTTGTAGATTTTTTGATGATGGCCATTCTGGCCGGTGTGAGGTGATACCTCATTGTAGTTTTGATTTGCATTTCCCTGATAGTGATGTTGAGCATCTTTTCATGTGTTTGTTGGCCATCTGTATGTCTTCTTTGGAGAAATGTCTATTTAGGTCTTCTGCCCATTTTTTGATTGCAATGTTTGTTTTTTTGATATTGAGCTGCATGAGCTGTTTGTATATTTTGGAGATTAATCCTTTGTCCGTTGCTTCGTTTGCAAATATTTTCTCCCATTCTGAGGATTGTCTTTTCATCTTGTTTATGGGTTCCTTTGCTGTGCAAAGCTTTTAAGTTTCATTAGGTCCCATTTGTTTATGTATGTGTTATCTTTTTAAAGTGAACTTTCCAACTTGCTGTTGCTGTTAATTAGAAAGGTAATGAAATTTATTTTTATGTTGAATTTTTATCCTGAGATCAGGATTGTTCAGAATCTTATTGTACGATTATCTTTGTGTTCTGTTGGTGTCATACATGTGCAGCTGTTGAGTTAGGCATTAAGACAAGTGTCTCCTGGCATTGCACATTTGTGCATTTTCCAGATTGGATTGCTAATGTAATGTTGACTGAGAGTCAGGTCATCTGTCCACACTTCATTTGTACCTGATTGTCTTGGAGAAAACAGTGAATTTCATACCATTTATATGTTCTTTGGTCTCGTTTGAATATTCCTTTGTCCATTTTCCTTTATCCAGTCATGCACATTACCATCTATTCCCCATTGGTAAGAGTGTTTTTTTATGTATGACTGTTGAATATTATAAAATGGCTTTCAGCAGCTCTAAGATGATTACAGGTAAATCCTGTGAATTGATTTTAGAGTTTTCTGTTGTATCATATAACATCAGTGCAGGAAAGTGCATGTGACATATGTACAGTTGACAGAAATGTTTAAAAAAAGTAATCCTCTGTTAAATGAAACTCAGCCCTAAATGTAGAACAAGCTTTCTTAAAAGGCTTGAAATGAACCCCAGTGGCAGGCCCCTCTGCCATTCTCCAAATATGACCAATATGTTGAATTACGTGAAGATATATATAATTATATGTAATTATGTGTGTATATATATGTATATATTTGTTATTTAGATTTTTAGGTGCCAGTTTGCAGTCTTATCTCAAATGGTTATTTTACTGTTCTCCCTTACTCTGCCCTGCAGCCATTCATTCATATATATGTGTATCGATATCAACGTGTATATACACACACGTGAAAATCTCTGCCCCCCCCATATATATGTACCCCTCCAAATCCCCTTGCTCTGCCACATTTTCCTCAGTAATTATGTTTGATTTGCTTATTTACTGCTTTCCTCCAAAAGAATTTAAGATCCACGTGGTTCAGAATTTTTGTTTTGTTAGTGCTGTAGCCCTAGTGCCTGCAAGTACTGTAACCTAAACAAATTTTACTAAATGAAAGAGCCAGAGGTCAGGTCTTCAAACAAAGCGTTTTTGCATGGGCACGGGGCTTTGGCAGGAGAAACAGTGTGAGATGTAAGGATGGAATAGGATGTTTCTGTTGGCTGCTCTCCACAGCGCCCGGCAGAAGCTAGTTTATCTCCTCATCACAGTGGGAAGTAACAGTCACACTAGCAAAACAACTGTGAGGTGTGTGTGAAAGAAGGGCAAGTGTGCCAAGCTGGCATGATGTTATTAATTCACTGTTCTGCATTTCCTCTGCTGTGAACTCGTTTTAATCATGTCTGCTTTACAGAGTTATTATAAATATATTTGTCTTTCTCATATAATGTGTGCTCAATGGCACATTTTAAAAATTAGTATTGTAATATAACAAAAAATTTTTTTAAAAAAGAACGAAGAAAATCTCACAAAAACAAAAAAAAAAGAAAAAAATTAATATTGTAAAGTGTTAAATATTTGATGGTTTCAAGCTAGGTGTGTTGGGAGTCCCTGTCTTAGTCAGCTGGGGCACCTGTAAGCTGGGTGGCTTATACACAGCAGACCTTTGTTTCTCACAGTTCTGGAAGTCCAAGATCAAGGCACCAGAAGATTCGGTGTCTGGTGAGAGTCTGCTTCCTGGTTTGTAGGTGGCCGTCTTCTCACTATGTCCTCACACAGCAGAAGGGTCCAAGGAGCTCTCTGGGGTCCTTTTTATAAGGGCAAATCCCATTCCTGGCCACCTCCAAAAGGCCCACCTCCAAACACCATCACATTGGGGATTAGGTTTTGACATGAATTTTGGGGGGACACAAACCTTCAGTTTGTAGCAGTCCCCATGACCACTCTAGGTTCAGAGATTCACTAGGAGGCCTCCCAGGCTTCGGTGTATAGTCTGCTCATGGCTGTGATTTCTGACTGCAAGAATAAAGCAAAGTCAACAAGATTGGGTACCTTTCTCCCTGCATTGAGACTGTCCTAATCCCTTCTTGTCTTGTCTGCCTTAGAGTCCCAGCTAAGCCCCTGCTGGGCAATCAGCCTCTGAAGGTCATCCGAAATAGGTTTTCAAAAGAGCTTTTTAGCAAACTGAAAACTTCTACCTAAAATTCCAAAAGTATATCTTTACTTAAAGATTGCCTGTTTTTTCATTTTGTTTACCTCTTTTTTAAAATAATTAATTAATTAATTAATTTTTGGCTGTGTTGGGTCTTCGTCGCTTCATGCGGGCTTTCTCTAGTTGCAGTGAGTGGGGACTACTCTTCATTGCGGTGCACGGGTTTCTCATTGTGGTGGCTTCTCTTGTAGCAGAGCACAGGCTCTAGGCGTGTGGGCTCAGTAGTTGTGGCTCATGGGCTCTAGAGTGCAGGCTCGGTAGTTGTGGCACATGGGTTTAGTTGCTCCATGGCATGTGGGATCTTCCTGGATCAGGGCTTGAACCCGTATCCCCTGCATTGGCAGGCAGATTCTTAACCACTGCACCACCAGGGAAGTCCCTGTTTACCTCTTTTTGAACCTCCAGTGGGTAAAAGTCATAGTAAAAAATCATTTATGGAGACCTAATCTTGTTTCTGATACTTAGGGTTCCAATTCCAATCCAGGCACCAGTTGGAAACAGCAAGGAAGCTGTGTCTCATTTTTCTTAGCACTGATGGGGATGATCTCTCTAGCATTTATAAAATTACAAGCAGATACCATTAGTATCCATTTTTACCATCCAAGCAGGTGCAGTAGCCACAAAACAAAACCATATTAAGTATATTAAAAAAAAAAATCCCCCCCCCCTTTTTTTTCCCTCATTGCAGTCAAACCTTGTGTTCATTTCCGAGGGCTGCCATAACAAATTACCACAATGTGGGTGTTCTCTCACATTTCTGGAGGCTGAAGTCCGAAATGAAGGTGTTGGCAGGGTCATGCTCCCTCAGAATTCTCTAGGGTCCTGGGGTCATTTCCTGTCTCTTATACCTTCTGTATCCCCAGGCGTTCCATTGGTTGTGGCAGCATGATTCCAGTCTCTGCGTCCATCTTCTTCCTCTGCTGCCTTCTCTGTGTGGCTCTGTCTTCACATGGCATTTTCCCTGTCTCCTATGGACACCAGTCATTGGATTAGGGCCCATCCTAATGACCTCATCTTAGTTTGATTACATTTGCAAAGACCCTGTTTCCAAGTAAGGTCACATTTATAGGTATCAGGGGTTAGGATTTCAGCCTATCTCTGTAAACGTATTTAGCGTTTACAGGGATAGCGTTACAGCTGGGAAGATACTGGCTGGCACATGTGGGTGGACCAGGAGGCCCAGCAGCTAGGCTGAAGAAAGGCTGGCTGTCCCTTCCCCTTTGGTTTGTCTAAAATTTTGTTTCAGCTCTAGGAACTGATTTAACTTTTTTTCTCCTGATGCAGTACAATCTTTTAATATTTTTTGCCTATCCAAAGCTCACTTTTGGGAACTTGCCAGCCCTTTCTCCTCCTGCCTGGAAGAGAGAGCAAAAATCACAGGTGTCACCTGTGCTGAACTTTGATTTTCTTCTCACTTGGCCTCCATGGCCACAGGCAGCTGGTATATCCAGTGAGCCAGACCTCCTGGAGTTGGATTGCTTATTTCTACCTCAGTCAACTTTTTTTTTTTTTTTGCCCCGGCACAGCTTGGGGGATCTTAGTTCCCCGACCAGGGATGGAACCCAGGCCCCAGCAGTGAAAGCGCCGAGTCCTAACCACTGGACAGCCAGGGAATTCCCACACCTCAGTCAACTTTTAGCCTCACACCAGACAGCTGCCCTTTCATACCCTGGATGACTCCATAGCTACCCTGCTGCAAAGGTTTGCCATCCCCTCCTCCTTCACTCTCCCACTTCCCAGACAGTGCTTTTGCCGTATTTTAGTGAATCAGGGTTGCTCTAGCAAATCCCAGTTCTAATGTGTCTGGTGTCCCCAAAACCGCCCCTAGGTCCTGCAGGTAGGACTCACGTGACAGCGTATCGTTGGAGTCATGACTATGAATTGTTACAACAAAAGAGCACAGCAGAATCAGCAAAGGGAAAAGGCGCATGAGGAGAAATCTGAAGGAAACCAGGTGCAGGCTTTTAAGAGTCCTTTCCCAGTGGAGTCGCACATAACACACCTGATAGCCCCAGCGATGAGTTGTGACAGCATGTGAAATACCATCTACCGGAGGCTCACTGGGGACTCAGTTCACCGGGGGTTTTTATCAGCTCACAGCTGATCATGTGAGCATCCTCTGCGCAACAAGGACCCAAAGCCCAGACTCCCAGGCGAAAAGCAGGTGCTCAGCACTAACAGTGTTGTCTGCACAGTCAGAGACAGGGAGTAATAATTAGGGTGATGTGAAACCTTCAGAAATTAAATTTCCCACACACTGGCCAAGGCCAACCTTGCTAGCAGTCACTGCCAAGGATAAAGTTAAGGTTTGCAATGTCAACTCCTTTCCTGCACACTAAGTAGAGGAAACACTACAGATAACTGTACAGAGAGCATCTCACCTCCAGAAGCTCCAGAAGCTCCTGTTGTTCCCTGTACAGTAGAGATATTCCTGTTATGCTGCTACTCTGTTGAATATGTACTAAATACTGGCATCAGGATTATTATATGAGAGTGTTTTCTTTCCCATGCTCATGGATGTCAGCGGGTTGATGAACTTTTTAAAAAACCATGGCTTAAGGGAGGCATGCAGCTCAGTGGTCCCTGTGCTTAGGGGTTGGCCTGACACGCTCATGTGCCCACCAGGGGAGGGACACGGACGTGAGAGAAATTGAGAGTGCAGCCTCTAGGATGGTTTGTGTGGAATCACTGTCTCCTGGAATTTGAGGCAAGGGAATGTTTCCTTTGTAGGAAAGCACTGCTGAATCCTCTATATATTTTATACTCAAGGCTAAATTTGCTGTCAGATGTTTTCTTTTTTAAATTAATTAATTAATTTCTTTTTGTCTGTATTTGGTCTTCGTTGCTGCACGTGGGCTTTTCTTTAGTTGTGGTGACCGGGGGCTACTCTTCGTTGTGGTGCGTGGGCTTCTCATTGTGGTGGCTTCTTTTGTTGTGGAGCACGGGCTCTAGGCACGCGGACTCAGTAGTTGTGGCGCACGGGCTTAGTTGCTCCGCGGCACGTGGGATCTTCCCAAACCAGGGCTCGAACCTGTGTCCCTTGCATTGGCAGGTGGATTCTCAACCACTGCACCACTAGTGAAGCCCACTGTCAGATGTTTTTGATGTTAAAGTCCTTTGCAAAGTACGGCTCTTAACCTTATCCTCAAGGTCAGCAAGAGTACTCTTTTATGGGTCTGGTAGAAGAGCTGTTTTGGCATCATGTAATGTGTGTGTGTGTGTGAACTCAGAACTGGTGGGCAGCAGCACTGGCTCAGGAGTGTAGGGAACATATGCAGTTCTGACTTCCTATTTTCATGAAAATACACAGAGGAAAAGAGTAGAAACTGAGCTGGTGATAACTATTACACAAAAATGTTAAAATAAATACTTCTTCAAAAGAAATATTTCATTCAGCCAGTTGGACTGTCCTGATGGCCTGGAGTTCTTTAAGACAGTATGGCTTGGATGGACCTAGAGTCTGTCATACAGAGTGAAGTAAATCAGAAAGAGAAAAACAAATACCATACGCTGACACACACACACACACACACACACACACACACACACACACATATATGTATATGGAATCTAAAAAAAAAAGGCTCTGAAGAACCTAGGAGCAGGACAGGAATAAAGATGCGGATGTAGAGAATGGACTTGAGTACACGGGGAGGGGGAATGGTAAGCTGGGACGAAGTGAGAGAGTAGCATGGACATATATACACTACTAAATGTAAAATAGATAGCTAGTGGGAAGCAGCCGTATAGCACAGGGAGATCAGCTCGGTGCTTTGTGACCACCTAGAGGGGTGGGTTAGGGAGGGTGGGAGGGAGACGCAAGAGGGAGGAGATATGGGGATATATGTATACATATAGCCGATTCACTTTGTTATACAGCAGAAACTAACACACCACTGTAAAGCAATTATACTCCAATAAAGATGTTAAAAAAAAAAAAAAAGACAATATGGCTAGCAGGCCCTTGCAGCAAGTTGGGTTCCCACAGGCCCATGGGCCTCTCATATTTGGTGGTGGAAAGAGAAGGAAAAGTTCCCAGTCCTTCATTGTGTTTGTATTCCTTAAACCTCATCCAGGTTGACCTTGGGCTTCATGTGCTTATGGATGTTGTACAGTAGGAAGGAGCTAAAGTCACTTGTGTCACAAGGGATTGATGGGTCTTAAAATGCAAATATTATTTCATTTGTATAGCATTTTTTTTCGTTTCTCCAATGTGGTCTAAACCCTTTGGTTGGAGAAGAATAAGCCTTGAATGGTCACAGTAAAAGTGTAGAGATAAGTTCAGTGTGTTAGTGCTGTTAACTAACAGCACTGTTAGTGCTGTTATCTATGCTGTTATCTATGAGGATAATCTATGATTGTGGACATAAAGTAGCAGGTGTGATGACTGGCTCACAGAGTAGATGTTAGATGACCATGGAATCTTATTTGAACTTCCTGTGACTTGAGTCCAGTTGTTCAATGCTGTGAGTCTCACCCATGCACCTGCACATATCTTGGGTGTTTCAGAACTCGGTGGTCTTTGAGGATGTGGCCGTGGACTTCAATCTGGAGGAGTGGGCTTTGCTGGATTCTGCTCAGAGGGAGCTCTACAGAGATGTGATGCTGGAAAACTTCAGAAACCTGGCCTCAGTGGGTAAGAATGACATTATTCCTTCACTTAGTCATTTAGAGACAAGCATTTCTGGCACATCACTGTTCCAAGAATTGGACCGTGGAAAGGGAATATGTTAACTAAGAAGACAGACATGGTCATAACCATCAGAGACTTAGAATCTAATAGTTTCTCCCCATGAGACTGAGAATCTGTATTAAACTGAGTTCTTCTTTCTGTAAAGAAAGCTCCCTTAGCATCATTGGTGGATATAGATTTCATGGGGCCTTAAGGGGCCCAGTGAGGTCTGTTTTTGAACCATATGAGAATTTTACTGTGTTTGTTAAAGTGCTTACCATTTTGACCCCTTATACTTGTTATTGATGAAGTCTTGACATAGCTAAACTCCTCCGTGTCCTTTTTGGCTAACAGGTACCTCCTTTCTTGTAAGATTTGTTACCTTTTTGCTTTCAGAGGATGAGACTCAATTTAAGGCCAATGGGTCAGTTTCTCAGCAGGATATTTATGGGAATAAAATATCCAAGGAGCATAAAATATCAAAGTTCACTGGAAATGATTCCTTGGCCTCCGTCTTAGGAAAAATTTGGGAAGAACTCAGCCTTGAAGATCAGCACATAGATCAAGGGAGACATCTGAGGTGAGTTGCACTCTTGAGAGAAAGCAGTATTTCAGGAGGGAATCTTAGTATGTCATAAAGTTTAAAAAGCAAACAAAACACTTGTAAGCCTAGATCAAATTTGTTTATTCATAGAGATTTTCACGATGATTTTTTTCTTAAATGAGACATTGATGTTGAGTGATAGAAACAGCTGAAAACAATCAACAGAAGAGCCCATGTTTAAGAAACATTGTTTTTGTAATCGTTGTGGTTGAGCCCCCTTCTGTGGCATTGAGTTCATTCCACTTTAAAAGTAGTCAGATAGGGCTTCCCTTGTAGCACAGTGGTTGGGAATCTTCCTGCCAGTGCAGGGGACGTGGGTTCAAGCCCTGGTTGGGGAAGGTCCCACATGCTGTGGAGCAACTAAGCCTGTGTGCCACAACTACTGAGCCTGCACTCTAGAGCCTGTGAGCCACAACTACTGAGCCTGTGTGCCACAACTACTGAAGCCCGTGCACCTAGAGCCTGTGCTCTGCAGCAAGAGAAGCCACCGCAATGAGAAGCCTGTGCACCGTGTCGAAGAGTAGCCCCTGCTCACCTCAACTAGAGAAAAGCCCTCGCACAGCAATGAAGACCCAATGCAGCCAAAAATAAATAAATAAAATAAATTTATTTTTAAAAAAAAGTCGGGGAGAAAATCTATCCATCCACTGAAATTGGTGAAAATGTAATTCTCGTACTTACTAATAAATCATTATTAATCAAGCCATTGATAACATGCTTCTCATTTTTAACAGAAATCACATGGTGGAGAGACTCCATGAAAGTAATGATCAATGTGGGGATGGCTTCAGCCAGACTCCAAATCTTAACCTGTACCAGAAAACTCTTACTGGAGTAAAAAGGTATGAATGCAGTACACGTGGAAAAGTCTTCACACATCATTCATCCCTCAAGAGTCACATCGCTGTTTGCACTGGACACAAACCGTATCAATGTCAGGAATGTGGGCAGGCCTACAGTTGTCGTTCACACCTAAGGACGCATGTGAGGACCCACAGTGGAGAGAGACCCTATGTGTGTAAATTATGTGGAAAAACTTTTCCTCGTACTTCTTCCCTCAACCGGCATATAAGGATTCATACTGCGGAGAAAAGCTATGAGTGTCAGCAATGTGGGAAAGCCTTCATTGATTTTTCAAGTCTTACTAGTCATGTGAGAACGCATACTGGAGAGAAGCCATATAAATGTGAGGAATGTGGGAAAGCTTTCAGTTATTCCTCAACTTTTCGAAGACACATGATAACACACACTGGAGAGAAGCCCTATAAATGTATGGAATGTGGGGAAGCCTTCAGTTACTCCTCAACTTTTCGAAGACACATGATATCACACACTGGGGAGACACCACATAAATGTAAGGAATGTGGGGAAGCCTTCAGTTATTCCTCGGCTTTTCGAAGGC
This sequence comes from Grampus griseus, assembly GCF_964374135.1. Taxonomy (NCBI): domain Eukaryota; kingdom Metazoa; phylum Chordata; class Mammalia; order Artiodactyla; family Delphinidae; genus Grampus; species Grampus griseus. The sequence goes on from NC_139019.1 coordinate 169,906,545, forward strand.
ACATGATAACACACACGGGGGAGAAGCCCTATGAATGTAAACAGTGTGGGAAAACCTTCATTTATCTCCAATCCTTTCGAAGCCATGAAAGGATTCACACTGGAGAGAAGCCCTATGAATGCAAGCAATGTGGAAAAGCCTTCATTTATCCCCAGTCATTTCGAAGGCATGAAAGGACACATGGTGGAGAAAAACCCTATGAATGTAACCAGTGTGGTAAGGCTTTCAGCCACCCCTCATCCTTTCGAGGACACATGAGAGTGCACACTGGAGAGAAACCTTACGAGTGCAGGCAGTGTGGAAAAACTTTCAACTGGCCCATATCCTTGCGAAAACATACAAGAACACACACTAAAGAGAAACCCTACGAATGTAAGCAATGTGGGAAAGCCTTCAGTTTGTCCGCTTGCTATCAAGAGCATGTGAGAATGCATCCTGGAGACAAATCATATGAATGCAAGCTCTGTGGGAAAGCTTTCAGTTGCCACATCTCGTTACAAAGACACATGAGAAGGCACACTGCTGAGAAGCTTTATGAATGCAAGCAATGTGGGAAAGCCTTCAGCTGGCCTGAACTTTTGCAACAGCACGTGAGGACGCACACTGCAGAGAAACCTTACAAATGTAAGGAATGTGGTAAAGTCTTCAAATGGCCCTCATCTTTACCAATACATATGAGAATGCACACTGGAGAGAAACCATATGAATGTAAGCAGTGTGGGAAGGCCTTCAGTTGTTCCTCATCCTTAAGAAGACATGTGAGGATACATACTACTAAGAAACACTACATATGAAACTCGGGAAATCCTCCTGCAAATGAATTCATGCACAGTGCTTCAGAAAATTCACATCAGGAGAGAAATCTTACAAAAGTTGTAAACCTGGTATTGCCTTTATGAGTCCTTCATCACTAAAGTGGACCCATAGGGAGTGTATTTCCAGTTCTTTTGCAAATAAACATTTAGATGAAAATTAACTGTTGAAGTACTCTTTTGGCTACAGTACATAAATTTTGCAGGAAGTGTTTTTTCTTATGTTTTAGGAAATAAATCATCTTTACAGTTTGTTGGACTCATGGGTGATTTGAAGTGTATTTTTAATATATAAGTAGTTTTAATATGTTAGTTCTTTAAATTGTCCTTAAAGGGGTTATTGGAACAATGACAGTGTGGTATTTGTTTGTATTTTCCTACTGGCTTAGTGTGGCAGATACTGGATAATCAACCATTATATGTTTTCCACCATGGATTGAGAGAATATTTGTTTATTTAGGCCAGTGGAATCTTATTCTGTTTTTCTTCTAAATATTTGGCAGAAATTTTTAATTATGCAGAGTTCTTCCAAGTGTACAGTCTCATGTGAATTGTTACTTTCAGCTTTTGCCCTTCGCTTTGTCCTTGCTTGTGATAGCGAATTAAACAGTGGGTTTTTACTTAAGAGATGCTTGTGATGTGATCATGAGATACAGAGTTCTGGATTGTGTTACGTCAGCATGGGTAATGTTAGGAGCTACAGTTCCCAGAATCCCTTCCTTTTATGATTCTGTGTTCGAATTTACCAGTAGCCTATTGGCATGAGATTTGGAAGGCAGAAATAAAGCCATTACTAAGTTTTTGCAGCCACATTAAAGTATGAGAGAGAGATGCATAGGGGCTACTTGGAAACCAGCTTTCAGCCCGTTTTCCTGATTGTTGGCCTTACCAATCAAGAGTATCATCAAAAGAAATGCCAAGTACTTGATTTCTATTTTTCTCAGAGTTATAGGCTTCCATAAATACCTCCAAGAGCTTGGTGTCAGGGATTCAGTCATGTGGTCAGGCACTCACAATTTGGATTTTCCTACAAACCCTAACATGTCCTGCAGACCACTAATTCAGACTCATGTTTAGTGATCTCTGATGCTGTGATTCCACTCTTCTCTAGATGTTAACATATTTTACAAGGTCTAATTTGTATAGCAGACTCTTTGTTCTCAAAACTTTTAGTGACTCTCTGATCGTGATTCTACCACAAAAGCTACAATGTTGTAGGAAAACAAAACAACCTGTGGGACTTTGTTAAGGTATTGTATTTTTTTCCTTTTTTCTTTTTTTTTTTTCCGGCTGCATCATGTGGCACGCAGAACTTCCCTGACCAGGGATCAAACCTGTGCCCTCTGCAGTGGAAGTGCAGAGTCTTAACCACTGCATCACCAGGGAAGTCCTACTGTATTTTTAAATGCGCTGACTCAGTCCTACATGAGAACAAACATACTCCTCGTGAATTTGGGGAGATGTCTGTTAGAGCTGAATGCAGTTCCTTGATATGGGTTTAATTATTATGTTTGATTCTAAGTCACTAAAAACAGTGTTTATTTTCAAGAAAAATCTTCTGTAGGTATGTCTTAGAAATATCTTGTTTACTGTGTTTCCAAATCACTTGTATACAAACTGTATTAGTTTCCTAGGGCTTCTGTAACAAAGCACCACACAGCTGGGTGGCTAGGGCAACAGAAATTTTTGTCTCACAGTTCTGGAAGCAGAAGTCCAAAGTTAAGATGTTGGAAGGACCATGCTTCCTCTGAAAGTGCTAAGGAAGGATGTGTTCCAGCACTCTCCTAGCTTCTGTTAGCTCATTGGCTTGCAACAAGCATAACTAATCTTCTCATGGGGGCTTCCCTCGTGGCACAGTGGTTAAGAATCCACCTACCAATGCAGGGGACACGAGCCCTGGTCCAGGAAGATCCCACATGCTACAGAGCAACTAAGCCTGTGTGCCACAACTACTGAGCCCACATGCCACAGCTGCTGGAGCCCATGCACCTAGAGCCAGTGCTTCACAAGAGAAACCTGCGCACTGCAACGAAGAGTAGCCCCCGCTCGCTGCAACTAGAGAAAGCCCACGTTCAGCAACGAAGACCCAACGCAGCTCCCCCCCCCAAAAAAAAAATCACATGGCATTCTACTTGTGCATGCCTGTCTCTTCATATGGCGGCATTCTTTTTATAAGGACACCATACATATTGGGTTAGGGCCCATCCTATTCTAGTATGACCTCATCTTAACTACTTATATCTGCAACAACCATATTTTCAAATAAGGTCACATTCTGAGATACTGGAACTTTTAACATATGAATTTTGGGGGGAACACAGTTCAATCCGTAATACAAATGTTATTATTTTTCATGTACTGAGAATATGTTAAAGTATTCCATTGCAATTATGGATTTAAATCAACTAATATTGTTAATTTAAGCATTATACAGTCTGAGACAATATTAGCTGGCATATACAAGTTAAGGTGGTTTTTGTCATATAAACATTTTTATTGTTACATACTTCAACATCTGTCATTAAATGGATTGCTTATTCTTTGTTAATAATAAAAGCTTAAATAATGGTTTTGTCAATGGTCTCTAGCCAAAAGCCACAAGGACCACATTGGTTTGACCAAAGAAAATGGATGTATTGAGTTAAAGCAATTTGAATGAGTGCACAGACAGTGGGATGTACCAGTCAGAGGTTGTTTGGAAGAATATATTTTCCGATTTGGGCTGGTGCTTGGTGAGTGTAGAAAGCATAAGTAGTTGAGGTTGTCTAAAACTAATTGGTAGAACAGAAGCAGTCAGTTATTTTTATTAAAGAGCAGTTGATGTCTAATCTCTAATTTTTTTTTCTGTGCTAACTTAGGTTTTCATAGCACTCCATAGTTTGATGTGATTTGACAATCATCTGTACCTCCTTCCCTCCTATCATTCAGATGATGACAAGCACGGGGAGCACAGAGTTGCCCAAACTCATGTAGCTCATAAAAATGGAATGTCACGTTTGAAGGTTTTAGTTTTGCTTAATCTTTATTGGGAAGTGTTGGACATTTAACACTGGAAGGCAAGTGTGATTTCTGAATTTTAGAAAAATGGCATCAAGTTTTACAAAAAGACTCCTAACAAAGGAAGGCTTTCCTTTTATGAGATGTGGATAGGACAAGAGTATAGGAAACAAACAGGTCAGTGATTATGGATGGGGCATTTGAGAACAAATGGGCACCTGTTCTTTTCAGGGTGATGGCGTGTTCATTTTGACTGTTGGTGTTATCTCTGCACTTATAAGAACTCATGGCGCTTCACTTAAAATAGTGAATTTTACTGCATGTATATTAAAAATAATAGAAAAACAAAGCCTTCGTTTGCTAAGGGAATTTTAATACTCCTGAACCTTGACACCCAGCCCACCTCCATCTTGGGATCCTCAATAAATGCTGAAGGACCTGGAGGGGGCCGGGAGAAGGACTTGGGGCCAAACAGATTATTGGAACTCGGTCTAAAGTTAGGAAACACCCGCAAGGACCATGTCTGTCCTTAGCCTCACACAACAGGAGAGAAGTGAAAGGGCTCCTGGAATCTTTCTCCGAGTTTATGCTAGCTTCCTCCAGTGAGATCTCTGGGAATGCTCTGGTCTGAACCATAAAAGTGCCCCTACAGTTCTCTCCAAGAGACCTGCCTGGGGGCATCTTAATCTTTGGGCATCAGCGTCATGCCTTTCCTGGGCCTGTCTGGAGGCCATTCAGCTCTAAAATTGCATCAGGCCGGGTCCTGTGACTTCTTGCTGGGAGACGTCATGAGGGTTCTACACTCCCACATGTGGAACGTTGCGGCAGCCGCATGGGTCTGGGAGATGACGGAAACACAGCAGTAGCAGAACCTGCGACAAAGCGACAGACGGCCTGTGGCCACAGCAACCCCCGCTTCCTCAGGAGCATCAGCTCAGTGCCCACAAGCTCCAAGGCGCACACCAATCTCAAAACCTCCAGGGACGTCAAAGGGACATCCAGCCATGGCCCGCCCGTTGGCGCCCACGCGCATACACCCACTGCCCCACGATCATCCACCACCGGAGGATTTAGGTTGCAGGTGCACCAATCCCGCTCAAACTTATCACTTCCAGTCGCGCCTCCTCCGCACCTCCCCTCTGGGTCGTGCCCCACTGCGGTGCATGCGCACTTCTACCAACGCCTGCCCTGAGCGTAGTCTCAGCCGCTGTGGCCTGTGGGAAATGAAGATCTCAGAAGCAGACGCCCAGAGCCCCGCCCCCAGACTCCTCCCGGCATGCGACTGCCTCTTAAACACCGCTGGACACTAGGGATCGCAGACTTCGCAGAAGTGCGCAGGTGCTCGTGGGTGGGGCGACTGAGAGGCCGCCCAGGGAAAGATGGAAGTCGGGTCACCACGTCTTGCGCATCAGCAAGACTTACCTCTGTGGCCTGGAGATGTGTGGTCCATGCTCCCTAAGCGCCCATCCTCGGAGTCTCCGGGAGGACATTGGGGCCACCCAGGGTGGACGGAGTGGAGTCTACGGGCACATGAGACCAGCAGAGAGCGCTGCCGAGGGGACCACAGTGCAGGACACATGGCTGCCAGTCGACAAGACAGACACCATTGCTGCCCGCATTGAGTTTCCAATTGGAAAGCAGAGTGACAACGGGTAAAGGTAGTGATGAGTGTGTTGCTGGTAGAATCCTCAGCAGTGTGGGGGGCTGGAACATCATAACCCAAGCCACGTTGGGCCCCTGACACTTCTTCCACAGGTTGGGTTCTTGTGGTTCTTAGGGAGAGAGGCGTTTTGTACTGTGCAGGTTCAGGAAGTGTGAAGTTCCTGTTCCAGGAGGAGAGAGAACAAGTGAAATAGATGACGTATCTGATGTTGGTTAGTTCTAAGTAAAGAGAGCTGTTGGGGAGTGGGGGAGTCGCAGACACTGTAGGCTGTGTATCTCTGGGAGTGTATTAGTTTCTCTGGAGGCATCATCTTTGCCAGTGTGTCTGAATTTATGTGTCTGTGTCTGAGTGTGTCCACGTGTATGTCCCAGTGACAAAGTTTGTGTGATTTTGTCATGCCACCACATGCATTTGTCTGGGAAGTTTCAGATGTTTGAGTAGTGGTTCCTGTGTCCTGACAGGAGTGCCGATTGTCTATGCATCTCACTGCATGGATGACTGTAGTGTTTCTCTGTCTCTGGGTTTTCCCCCAGTGTGTGTACTGAAGTTTTTGAGATCTGCTCTCTTAGGAACTTTTAAATACACAGTACAGTATTATTAACTATAGTCACCTTGCTGTTCATTACATCCCCATGACTTTGTGTGTGTGTGTGTGAGTATGTGTGTCTATTCATTGCTGCATCTCCAGCATGTAGAACAGGACCTGGTACATAGGTGATCAATAAACGCTAGTTGAATCACCAGGTTTAGATACTTATATATTCACACACAAACAATGAGGGTTTTGTTCAAAGCTCATAACAGACCCATACAGTTCTCACCCCCTTCCCATGTGGCAGAGTGATGTCCCTTGGCACTCAAAACAAATCCCAAAGGAGGGTCTTTCAGCCGACCTGGTGAGGGAGGGGACCTCACAATGATGAGCCCTCACCGTGCATAACATTCGAAGGCACTCACCGTAAGAAACTGCCAAGGGGACAGCACCACCACATGATAAGAGCCTGAGGCCCTGAGAGTCAATGGCCAACATCCCTTGTCAAGGATGCTCCAGCCAGCCACTCTGCTTTAGGTCTCTTCCAAGAACAGGCCCCTCACTACCTGACAATACAGAGGGTTTTGGTTGTCCCTTTGATTTCAGGGAGGAACTGTATTGGGGCTGCCAAGGTGTGCAATCCCTCTTTAGCTGTCGTATCCTCTACTAAGTCTCTCAGCATCTGCTGTGGTTTCCTTAGCACCTAGTTGCCTTCCCAGTGGCAGCCATGGTCGGGGAAGGAAGGGAGGTTGAAGCCTCAGGAAACCTCCCAACCCCTCGCCTGGCCTCAGTACCTGGTTATTGGCTGGAGGCGGAAGTGAGGTCCAGTGAGGCCGGAGTAGAAGGCAGAGATTTCTGCTACCTTCGGCCCTGCCTGGCATCCTTTCGGGCTTTTCCGGAAAACCAGAGGCCACAGCTACCAACACGGGAAGGATAATCCACTTGAACCTGGGCAGTCGACAAAGGTCAGAACGGCCAGCAGCCTCTGGGGGCAGCTGGTGGGGCATGGAGGCCGCGTTGTGTGCTGGAAGCAATGAGGGCCTGGAATCTAGTCTCTGTGGGCTGTCTTTCTTCCAGCTGCATTTTTCAAGGGGCTCAGGTTCCCTGGGGTGGTGTCCCAGGAAGTGAGTGAACTTGGAGGACAAAGGGGAGGGCTCTTTAAAGCCAGTCTGGAGCCTGCGAATGACTAGGGAGCCAGAGTCCAGGTGGCTCTAGGTGTGGACTGCGCATGTGCAGCCCTGAGCCCCAGCCCCGATTGCTCCTGACGCATGGTGGTCGACTGCGACACAGGGGCTGTGATTGCGTATGCGGCATCTGTGGGTCCAGCGTCGAGGTGGTGGTGAGACTGAGGTAGGCGTGGTGACCCTGGTACTTGCTGCAGAGCTGAAGATGATCAAGAGCTGGTTCCTCTGCCCTTGGCCCAAAGTTTGTTAGTAACTGTCCTGGGCCCTGGTTGCCCTTGTTTTCTGTTCCCACTCACTGCCACATGGCATTGCTTAGGGGAAATATTCCCCAAATGGAGACAGGTGTGGATCCCTTAATGAGGTCTCTCAGCAAAGACATAGAAATGGGCTTGGGAAAGGAATTTGAGAGCTGAAATGGATTTATGATGTGGAAAAATCCTGTCACTGACCGCACTTTTCCTTGCATCTACCGGGGCATTTCCGAGAGCTTGTATAGGTATCATTCTGCTCATAGGAAAAGGCACATGCTAGGGTATAGCTGTGCAAATGACCATATTCCTTTTGCAAACGAGGGGGCAACTCTGATTTCCAGGATACAAAACTCATTGGACTATACTATAATAGCAAAATGATAATGCCAAATATATAATCCAATTTACAGTTCTTTCAAAAGGATTATAAACAGCCACACTATGTGGCCCAAATAAATGATGGGACACTGATGACAGAAACCCTTTCCAATTCCTAAGTACATGTCACATGAGCTAGAGCTTTTAATTACTGCAAATTGAACCATGAGTAGAATTTTATTTTTCAAATTTTATTGAAGTATACTTGATTTACAATATTGTATTACTGCTGTACAGCAAAGTGATTCAGTCATATATATATATATTCTTTTTCATATTATTTTCTATTGTGGTTTATCACAGGATATTGAATATAATTCTCTGTGCTATACAGTAGGACCTTGTTTATCCATCCTATATATAATAGTTTGCACCTGCTAATCCCAAACTCCCCATCCTTCCCTTCCCCACCCCCTCCCCCTTGGCAACCACAAGGATTTTATTTTTATGGAGACTCATTATTCTACTTCCCTTGAGCATTTCCTTTAGTAGTATTTACTTAAGACACTAGATGATGAAATTATAAGTTAATGAACACATCCTCACTCACTGATGCCCCCCTGCCTTTCAGAGGAAAAAAAATACAGACTACACCCTCCTGCTTTCCCTATTATCTCTCTTATCATGGATTATTTTCCTCCAAGACACATATTTCCATCTTTGATGCCAAATCAGAACTGCAAGCACTTGTTTCCTGCTTCTGCATTGAGAGTCTACCATGTGTGCCATGATTGGGCCTAATTTTGTTTTGAGCTTAGAATGGCTGGTGTATTAAGGAGGTTCAAAGACTAACATGCAGTGAAGAGCATGGTCTCAGGGCTAGAAGGTTTTGTTTTGAATCCTGATCCTGTCTTTACCACTTGCTAGCTTTGTAATCTGTAGGCCCCAGTTAACTCACAAAAGGAGATTAGAGTATCTACATTATAGTTTTGGAGGATTACCTCAACTTACATTAACTGAACTAATTTATGGGAAACAAAACAGTGGCAGATATATAGTAAACATACTAAAATGTTCACATAGTGAGAAAAAAGAATCAGCCCTTGAGACAGGGATCTACCTGGCCTGGTCTTCACTCCTAGGCTGTGGTGTTCTGCTGAACAGAAACCTTTTTTTTTTTTTTTTAATTTCTTGGCCATGCCACGTGGTGGCAAACAGGATCCTAGTTCCCTGACCAGGGATCGAAACTGCGCCTCCTGCAGTGGAAGTGCAGAATCTTAACCACTGGACCACCAGGCAGGTCCCTTAAACAGAAACCATTTTAAACAACACTGTCATCAGACAAGGCCACTGGGTGTTATGTTATAGAGTAAGGCACAAGCAAGAGCACTCCGTGATCATGTCGTCACACAGGATCAAAAGAATTATGCAAATCACAAAAATGATGAAATTTTCTCCTAGTCTAGCTAACAAAACTGACTTGTTTCCTTACAAGTTAATTTTAGCCCCAGTCCCTTCGTTTTGCCTTCTTTTATTTTAAATTAATTTATTAATTTATTGGCTGTGTTGGGTCTTCGTTGCTGCGTGCAGGCTTTCTCTAGTTGCGGCGAGCGGGGCCCACTCTTCATCGCGGTTCGCGGGCCTCTCACTATCGCGGCCTCTCTTGTTGTGGCCTCTCTTCCCTACGCCACCAGGGAAGCCCTCTTTTTTGCCTTCTAAACAAGAAATATTAAAATTCCCAGTCAGGGACCTCCCTGGTGGCACAGTGGTTAAGAATCCGCCTGCCAATGCAGGGGACATGGGTTCGAGCCCTGGTCTGGGAAGATCCCACATGCCGCAGAGCAGCTAAGCCCGTGCGCTACAACTACTGAAGCCCGTGCACTTAGAGCCCGTGCTCCACAACAAGAGAGGCCACCACAGTGAGAAGCCTGTGCGCCTCAACGAGGAGTGGCCCCTGCTCGCCACAACTAGCGAAGGCCTGTGCGCAGCAATGAAGACCCAATGCAGCCAAAATTAAATTAATTAAAAAAAATTAAGACAGAAATTGGAATGATGCATGCTTGTGCCTACTGGGACTTCCTGGCAGTCCAGTGGTTGGGACTCTGTGCTTCCACTGCAGGGGGCGCAGTTTCAATGCCTGGTCAGGGAACTAAGATCCTGCATGTCTCACAGTGTGGCCCAAAAAATAAATAAATAAATAAATGATGGCGTCCACAAGCCAAGAACACCAGGGATTGCTGTAGCCACTGGAAGTTTGTAGAGCACGTGGATCTGATTCTTCTTCAGAACCCTCATGAGGAACCAACCCTAATAACGCCTGATTTCCAATTTCTAGTACCCAGAACTGAAAGAGGATACATTTGTTTCTTTAAGCCACCAACTTTGTGGCAATCTGTTAGGGCAGCCCTGGCAAAGTAATACTTAAAGAATTATTATCTCCTAGCTGTTATCCTCATAAAGAACTGGAAATAATGTGATAGGGATCTACTTTAAGAATAAGGTACTAATAAAGCCAACAGTATATCCAAGACCTTTGTAAATATTTTCCAATGCTATGCAGTTTGTGGTGCACAATACATGTAAACTGCATGCAGGCCTTCCATCATTGGAACTGGCATGGAGTTTCCTTCCTTCCTGAGTTTCCATGTGTTTTCTTTAAGGATAGGGGAGTATAGAAGGCTTTCCCACACTGCTGACATTCAGAGTTTCTCCCCAGTGTGAATTCTCACGTCTTTGTAAGGATGAAAGCCTACTGAAGGCTTTACCACATTCCTTACATTCATACGGTTTCTCTCTACTGTGAGTTCTCAAATGTCCTCGAAAAGATGATGACCAACTGAAAGCTTTCCCACATTGCTTACACACATAGGGTTTTACTCCAGTGTGAATTCGCACATGTGTTCTAAAGTATGAAGGACTACTGAAGGCTTTTCCACATTTGTTACACGCGTAAGGTTTCTCTCCAGTGTGAGTTCGCAAATGTCCCTTAAAGGATGAAGGAGAACTGAAAGATTTTCCACACCGTTTACATTCATAAGGCTTTTCTCCAGAGTGTGTCCTCATGTGAATCCTAAGGTCTGAGGGCCAGCTGTAGGCTTTCCCACATTCCACACATCTATAGGCTTTCTCTCCAGTGTGCATCCTTGCATGTATGATCAGGTAAAAAGAATGAAGGAAGGCTTTTCCACATTCCTTACATTCATAGGCTTTTTCTGCACTGTGAACCTTCACATGTTTTCTAAGAGAAGAGGGAGAAGAGAAGGATTTCTCACATTCTTTACAAGCATAGGGTTTCTCAACAGTATGAGTTTCTCTATGTGTCCAAAGGTTTGAGGGAGATCTGAAGGTTTTCCCACATTTTTCACATTCATAAGGCTTCTCTCCAGTGTGAGTTCTTATATGGACTCTAAGTTTGGAGAAATATATAAAGGCTTTTCCACATTCTTTACATGCGTAGGGTTTCTCTTCAGTGTGAGCTCTTATGTGTGCCCCAAAGGATGAGTAAGAAATAAAAGTTCTCCCACATTCCTTACACTGATAGGGTTTTTGTCCATGTTGAGATGATGCTATGGGACTCTTGAGGGTTGAAGAATCCATGATGGGTTTTTCAAACTTATTGTATTCATAGGATTTTACTCCAGTAGAAAGTCTCTTATGTACAATAAGATTGGAAATCTGGTTGGTTTCTCCACATTGATTACTTTCATTATTTTCTGAGGGTATCTCCACCACATGCCATCTGTTAAAAATAGGAATCATATTACTAATGATTTGTTAACAATTCATTATGGTTTTTAATGATTAATATGATTACACTTTTACCATTTTCAGTGAATGTATATGTTTCTTGCCCTGTTAGAATTGTTTCAAAGTGATATAAGCTGAGTGCTCTGACAGGGGGCTCAACCTGAGGTACCATTTTCACTGTTCTTTATATATGGGATTTTGTTTCCTGACAATTGTTTACAACTGAACTACGTCTCAATCAGCCAACATCTGTATCATGTTTATAAAACTGTCTTGTGAAAATTCTCTGTGAACACTTAAGATCTGACATATATCTACACACTTATTAATATCATGGCACTCTCTCCTGAGACCTACTTTCTCTAATGTATGTGTCACTCACCTCAAATGTGTTCCCTGGTTCTTGTGCTTATCTTCAATGCTATGGCATTTCCAGTTTTCTCCTAAAATGGAGAACCAGGAATCATTTCTTCTGAAACTTAACTATATTCTGTTCATTTCATACTTCCCCAAACATTCACTGTAGAGGACTTAACCCATTGATTTTAATTTGAGTGCCATAATATGAAAAATAGTAACAAGTTTACTTTCTTTGGAATGAACTCATGGGATTAAGGCAAGAAAATAAGTAGGAAACATGTACATTTCTTTCCAAGAGCAACCCAAGAGAAATTTTATAAGGAAAAATGCATTTTTGAGTAAAAAAAGAATTGGAGGAGTTCTGGCTACTTGAGGACTTTGACAATAATAAGGACAAGAAGACAAAATGGTGGGCAATTTACTGGAAATACTTCCATGAAGACTGAGACTTCTGGTGACATAAATGCCCTATTGTCAGGAAGCAACATAGGACGGAATTGGACAAAATGCATATGCCCAAATATAAACTTTCAAAGAGGAAATATGGAAGGTCTTTCAATGTGGGCAAGGCTATTCATGAGGATGGATGAAAAGTCAAAAAAAGGGAAGCTAACGTATCTGCAAAATTCAACTTCCACAGAAAGAAGTAATTTCTTTTTCTAATTAATATTTCCAAATGTAATGTTCCCCAACAAGGGCTGCTCCTCTTAAGGAACAGTTATAACCCTTACAGAGGCTAAAAACATTTAATGAGAAAGTAGTAGGTTTCATACATACATGAGAAAGCTGTTAGACTATATGCTCCATAGTAATGTGACCATGTCTGTCTTACTTAGCAATAAATTCCCACTGTTCAGCCCAAGTTCTAGAGCAAGCTCAATAGCTTGGGGATACCTGTCCTCTACAGAGTCAGTAAAGGAATGATGTCATCCTTACCCACTGAGGCCAGGTTCCTGAAGGTCTCCAGCATCACATCTCTGTAGAGGTTCCTCTGAGCCGGATCCAACAAAGCCCACTCCTCTGGGGTGAAGTCCACAGCTACATCCTCAAAGACCACTGACTCCTAAAACATCCAACAAATTCTGGTTTAACGAGGTACCACTCTCCACCTGTGTGTGCAGAAGGAAGGGGGAGGCTGACAGCATTGGGGAACCAGGACTCAATTCACAGCAAGTTCATCCATGGTTCTGTGGTCTCCCATCAACTCTAGGGTTCTGTCATCATCTCTTCCCCTCTCTTCAGCGCTGACTTCCTCTGAGATGCCAGCCTGCCTCATAGATTTAACACCCATCTCTCTAGTTTGACTCTGGCTCCTTCCACTCTTCCCCTCCATCTGAAGGATCCAGAACAGTCCACAATACATTGGAGATATGGAAGAAATACTGTACAAATAAAACAATTATTTTATCTTTAAAAACATCAGTTCCTTGTAATGAAAATGATTTCATCTCCTTCTTCATGGTCCAATACAGGCCAAAGCGTGATATGAAACCAAGTCAGGCCTGGATGAGGTTTTAATGAATTAAAACACAGTGAGGGTCCAGGGGCATTTCTTGCTTGTCCCCTCACCAACAATTTGATTCTCAAGAGGCCTGATTATGCCCAACCTTCAACCCAGGCCCTGAGATGGATATAGTTCCTTGGAAAATTCCAATCCATCATAAACTGGCAGGTCCACCTTTATGCGAAGCATTAATATTTACTTATCTGTCTCCTGTTCTTTTATAAAACAGCACCTTTTCCTTTCTCTCCATGCTCTCCAGGAGGCAGTCAGTGTATTGACAAGTTGGAGCCCAGCCAAGAGAAGGGAAGCCTAAGACTTCAGACCTCATGACAGTGCCTGCATTCAGGGGCCTGAGTGCTGATAATTATGAGTGATGTCAAAATTATGGGTGGTGGCTCTTCCTCAACTGATGTCACTGATGTCACAAGACACCAGAACAGCCTTGCCTTCCCCAGAAAAGAGTGCCCTGGTCCTTCCTGCCTGTGAAGAGGCAGTTCTGAGCCCACTGTGGAAATGAATTAATTGAAGTCCAGAAGGGTTTGGCTGTGAATCTGCCCAGATCATAAAAGGTATAAAGGGATCAGGTGGCATCTTCCTCCCAAAGGACATCTGCTCCCACTGAAAAGCCAGAGGCACTGACTTATACACCAGCCTCCTAGGGGCACTACAAACAGCAGTCATTTCTGCACCCCGTGGATGCAGACAGGCATAACTGCCCAACCCCTGAGCATGGAATCTGATGGCTTGCAGGGTCCCCCAATAGCCTGGCTTTTGAGGAAGTGCATCACTCCATCAGCTTCCACACACAGAGGTGTGAACATAGGCTGCCACACTCCAATGCAGGGGATACAATTTACCTGTTCAATAAACAGCAGCAGAATGAGAATGCTTCAGAATGGGAACACTCTCTCATGAGGCTGGTAAGTAAAGTCAGCTGCTTTGGGCATCCCTAATTACTAATTACCAAGGTACTCTGGTATGTAGCACTGTCTCAAGACAAACTTATCCACAGATAAAATTCAACTAACTCTTCCACCACTGTGTATCAGGTGACATTTAAAAGCCATCAAAACCTGTAACAGTCTCACAACAGCATTAATAAGAAAATGTGCTATTTGAGCAACCATGATGTGTGAAATATTTTGCACACCTGAGTTCATTTATGTCTCATAATAAATCTCACAGTAGATATCATTACAATCAGTATGTAGCAGAGGAAACTCAAAAGGACAGAATCAATTAATAATATGCTCAATGTTACCCAATTAGAACCTTGTATGTAGGTCTGACTGCTTTAAAAGCCTAAATGTCTAGCAGCTGCATTTCTGTACATACATGTTACAGGATGATTATGCCCATTATTCCTCAAAATGTGTACAATGACCTAGAGCAGAGATCAGCAGACTTTGTCTGCAAATGTCAGAGAGTACATTGTTAGGCTTTTCTAGCCATGTGGTCTCTGTTACAACTGCTCAGGTATGCCTTTGTCACACAGAAGTAGCCAGAGACAACACGTCAAAGAATGGATGTGGTGGTGTGCCAATAAAACTTTATTTATGCAAGTAGGTGGCAGGCTGGGTTTGGCCTGTGGGCTGTAGTTTGCCAACCCCTGATCTACAGCAGTGCCATTAAATAGGAAGACAATACAGACAACATATCCAAATTTGAATTTTCTTGTTGCTACCTTATAAAAATGTTGTATTGAAATTTTTAATATTTATTTACCTATTTATTTATTTGGCTATGCTAGGTCTTAGTTGTGGTACGTGGGATTTCATTGCAGCATGCGGGATCTTCACTTGTGACATGTGGGATCTAGTTCCCCAACTAGGGATCGAACCTGGGCCCCCTGCATTGGGAGCATGGAGTCTTAACCACTGGACCACCAGAGAAGTCCCTGTATTGAAATTTTAATAATTTTCATTTTGCCCACTAAATACAAGTATACAGATCGTTTCAGTACATAACCAACATAATTACTGAGATAGCCTATGTTATTTTTGTCATACTTAATGCTAGAAATCTGGTATGGATCTCACACATGCACCCAACTCAATTTTGATAGCTGTACAAGAGCTCAACAGCCATGTGTGGCCAGGGGTGCTCTAGTGGACAGTGCAGATCTAGACTCTGCCTGTCTCCTGGAGAGGACAGTGGAGACTAGAAAACTGGAACATTCTCTTCACATCAGACATCCTTGGGCTCTTTCTACTGGCAAAGCCCTCTGTCTCAGGCGAGTTGCTTCTCTATACAGCTGTAGCTCTGACTCATTCATTTGCTGAAAATCTATTTAGGTGATAATTCCTACTACATGCAGTTATAGAGATACAGCACTTGAGAAAAATTCTGAACCACATGGATCTTAAAATCTCACAGTGGAAGACAATAAGTAAATTGAATATTATCTAGATGAAGGGGTAAGTGCTGTAGGTAAAATACAGGACAATGAAGGCATTTGGAACTAGGAACATGAGCAAAGGGACTGGGGCAGAATGAAATCATAACAGTGACATAACCATCTGGGTAACATTGGAAATGGATACCGTGGCTTGGTTTTTTGTTTGTTTTTAATGCCACTGCGTTTTTAAACTATAGGGATTAGAAACAGAATGTTGTGATTTCACAAAATCTCTGGAAAGGTTTCAAGTGCTTGTTAACTTCACCATGTCCCACTGGAGAGAGACTAGAATCAAAGTGTCCCCAGCCAAGAGCAGAAGCACCATCTACTCCCAGAAAAAGAAAGAAAGAACTAACAGTACCAATGGGCTAAAAATGAACTCAAGAATCTGGAAAAAGAGAAGCAGAATAAAAGAAGAAAGCACAGAATGAAATGTGAAGGGCAAAATGAACTATATAAAAGGGAGGCTAAAAACACATCTCTTGGGAATTCCCTGGTGGTCCAGTGGTTAGGACTCTGTGGTTTCACTGCCAAGAGCCTGGGTTCAACTCCTGGTTGGGGAACCAGGATCCCACAAGCTGTGCGGTGAGTCCAAAACAAAAAACCGTACAAACCACATCTCTTAGAACTGATCAGATTGCAACCTCTGACAGTTTTTTTCAAGAAAAACAAAGCATGGGCAAATAAAGTTACAAATGAAAAAGCAGGCATAATTAGGGATGTTCTAGGGATTAAACACGAGAGGAAGGGAATGGTCTAAAATAAAATTTTAAAATATGAGTACTTCCATACTACTCAGTAGTCGAAAGTAATTTAAAGATAATAAAAGGGTATTTTCAAACATTCACAAAAAGGAAACAGAAATCCCAAATTGTTTTACAGGCTAGTTTTATTAAATATTAACGAGATCAATAATTCTGTGTGCAGAAAACAATTCCTTTTTCAGAGACATGCCATGAACAGAATAGTACAAACGAAAAAAATAAACTATCATTAACACAGGTGCAAAGTTCTATTAAAAATTAGTTCCCTAAATAATGAGTAATGTGCATAATCAAGCACAACCAAGCTTTTTTTTTTTTTTTTTTGCCGAGCCATGGGGCATGTAGGATCCTAGTTCCCAGACCAGGGATCGAACCCGTGCCCCCTGCAGTGGAAGCATGGAGTCCTAACCACTGGACCGCCAGGGAAGTCCCACAACCAAGCACATTTTACTCTAGGAATGCAATAATGTTTAAAAATTAATCCATTTTATAAAACCAGGAACTCTACTCAGTGCTCTGTGGTGACGTTAATGGGAAGGAAATCTAAAGAAGAGGGGATATATGTACACGTATAACTGATTCATTTTGCTGGACAGCAGGAACTAACACAACATTGTAAAGCAACAATACTACAATAAAAATTAAATAGATTTTTTTGTAGTTTTCAGTATACAAAAGTTAATCCATTTTACTATATAATAGAAATGCAGAAAAATCATAATTCGTTGTCCTCAAATCCAAAACAATGACTATCATTAATGGACATAAAAATTTAATACATCAGAACTAGAAGGAACATGGCTACCTGGGGAAGATGGTGCATAAAAACACTGCAATGTTAAATGAAAAATCTGAAATAGTAAAACAGCTCTCTTGTCAAGAAGACAAGACACACAGAGTACCTTATTCTACACTGGACAGGAGGTCCTGGGAATCATTTAAAAAGAAAAGAAAAAGGTAAAATGACAGGACAAGAAAAAAGCTGAAGTATAATTATTTGCAGGTAAGATTTTGTAAGTAAAGATTCAAAGATTTTACAGATCAATAATTAAAATCTATGCTTGCACCTAACAAAGACACTAAGAAAAATGCTCAAAAATGAGTTTACTTCTATGTACCAGGAACAGTATTTTTTTTAAGATACCATTTAAATCAGCATCGACATTACATGCAGAACAAGTCTAACAAAGGTTTTGTAAAACATGACGAAAACAGTAAAACATTATTAAAGGAAATTAATGGAGAGACATACCAAGACCGTGGATCGCAAAGTTCAATACCGTAAAAGGTGTAGATCCACCCTCGAATTCATCTACAGGTTCAATGTAATTGCAACTCATTCTTTGTACTTGAAATGCTGACTAATCCTAGGTTTTTACATGCGAGAAACTCAATCCCATGGGCACCAGAATCCATCCATTTAATGAAAAATACCTTGAATGTCTAATAAGTGCTATATACCCTCCCCCCTGTGGTTGCGATAAACGAATGAGAAATTAAAAGATCCCCTCATTTAAAGCCTCATAGTTTAGGAAGCTTGGTGAGTCACTAAAGAAAAAGCAGGGGATACAGGGGGACCCCCCCACCCCGCGACCAAGGGCGGGGACTCTGGCCGGGACCCTGGGGGAGGGGCGTGGAGACCCCGGCCCGCGTCAGCTTCCAGCTGGTTCCTGCCGGTTCGAACCAGCCCCTCGCAGTCTCCGACCCGGTCAGCGCACTCACCATCTCCGCCCCGCTCCGGACTCTGCCGGAAGTCCTTCCCGCGGTCTCGCGGCCCCGCGACCTGGGCAGGAGAGAGCGATGGGGAAGATTAACCTCGGGCTGCGCGGAGCAGCGCACCAGCACCACTGCCTGCCGAGAACGACCCCCTACATGGGCTGGGAGCGTGCCCGCCCCCCGGCCCTGATTGGACAGTGTTCCGGGCCCTGCGCCCTGATTGGATAGAATTGGGATTCCCCGCACTCTGATTGGACGGTTCTCCAGGTAATCCCTCCCCGTGGGGACTCTGATTGGGTACTTTCCCGAGGCACGCAGCCTGATTGCACAGCGCTTCGGGCACCACTTTTGGAGCCTCTGAGGATAGTGCTACAGGCCTCGGTGCTCCTGATTGGGCAATCTGAGTGTCTGCACCGACCCTGCCTGGGAGATGGACGGGGGCAGGAATCACGTGGAAAAGCCGGGCGGAAACGTGGATTCTCAGCTTCTGCCCTGTCTTTGTCCGGTCTTCTACCCTGGACGCGGAACTGCCTTCCCGGGATGTGGCCTCCGAGCAGAACTCGCTCCGGGCAGGTCGGACTTGGCGTCAGCCCGCAGCTCGACGGCCCCTCTTCGTCCTCCTTTCTGGTCTTGGATGTCCTGATCCAGTTTCCACGCGGAGCACCCCGTGTCTGGAGGCGGGACTGGACAGGACGCGGGAGACTGGTGACTTCCAGGGTCAGGGGTGGACTTGGGGCTTTAGGGACCACGACCTCTAGTATATCAGCACCTATACTGAAAATTGATATCATTGTGTCTGAGTTTTCTGGGAAACCGTATTTTTTCCACTTTGGTCTCGAAATCTGATTTTTTTTTTAATGCACTTAGATCTGATTCTGGTTTGCTTCTATAAGATTTCATTTCTATCATTTTAGCGTATGATCAGGATTTTTCTTGTCAGTGTTCCCATTTATATTCTTTGTTCTTCCCTCCGTTATTTTCTCTATTATTTTTCCTTTGTTTCGCCGCGCGGCTTGAAGGATATTAGTTCCCGGACCAGGGATGGAACCCATGCCCCCTGCAGTGGAAGCGCCCTGTCCTAACCACTGGACTGACAGGGAATTCCCTTCCCTCCGTTATTTTGTTTAAAATCTGTGCGGAGGCACCCCTACTCCTCCAACTTCTGTTGCCATAGGTCTGCAGGGGTCCAACACCACCCTCTCTCCATTCTGCAGATCTAATCCATCAATTAAAAAATCAGTGACATTTTCCCTGTAAGAAAACATCCCCTCCTCTCTCTCCCCACAGTCGGACACCTCGTGTTCTACTCCTTGGTCTCAGTGTAAAGGTCTCTCTCTCACGTGACTTTTTGAGGAGTCCCCCCGGAAGCATTATCTCTCCTTTTGTTAATTGCTGTAATAGGAGTCTCTCTTGCATTTATACTCCCCATTTTCTGTGAGCTTATTTGGCGCTTATTGCCTGTCTCCCCGACGTAATTTCAGCACTATTGGAAAGAAGTCTGTGGCCTTATTTCACAATCTTAGCTGCTAGAGACACTGCCATTATTATTATTATTATTATTACTAAATTTTCTCTGATCGATTTTAGGCAATGACTGCCGGGCCAGGCTGCGACTCACTGAAGGTGTTTGAGAGCCGGAAGTAAAGAGGAACTGATATCAGTAGGACTTCCGACTGAAAGGAACAATCAAACAATATGTCTATTTTCACCTCAATTATTTATCATTGCTTTAATCTGTAATAAGATCATGTCAGAATAGACAATGAGCTGTATAAAGGATAGGAATAAATATTGTGATTGGAGGTGATAACATTGCTTTCTTGAGAAACTAAAGATGAAACAACTATAAAACTGTTAGAACTATTGGCAGTTTACTAGTTACTGATTAAATATATATGATTTACATAATAAAATACATTATTGGACTAAAATTGCATTTTCTGGGAAACTATATATTAGATATTGCAGGATAGGCTTAATGCCATGTGCTGGATCCATATAAGAACATTTAAAATGTTTCCTGATGAAGTGACAAAGGTGTCACCTTCATGGATATATAAATAACATTGTTGGATTGAAGACTCCTCAGTTCAAAGATGCAGGTCTCTCTAAACCTAGCCATAAAATTTAGAGAAATTTCCAACCAAATTTGCATCAAGAAGTACTTTATGCCTCATAATAAGATAATTATAAAAGAATTTCTGAAAATAGTGCAAGGAGTAGGTAGTCAAATGTAAATGAAGAATGAGGAAGAACTTCTGATCAGATCACCAGTTAAAATAACAAATGAGTACAAATAATTGAAATGGCCCTCAGAAACAAGGAATTATCTGACTCAAAATAACAGTAGTGCCATTGTTGAGAAATCTTGGAATGAACATATGCACCCTTGAGAGTCTATAAACAGACACAAGGATATAATAAAATACTGTATATGATGATTTATTGCAAGAGATGATTCAATCTCAGCCCTCTTTCTACTTACATCCACATAAATTCCAGATGAGATAAAGATTTAAACTTAAAAAAAGAGGGACTTCTCTGGCAGTCCAGTGGTTAAGACTCCACGCTTCCTCTGCAGGGGCACGGGTTCTATCCCTGGTTGGGGAACTAAGATCCCACATGCTGCAGGACATCTAAGCCTTTGTGCTCTAAAGCCCGTGCGCTGCAACTAGAGAGCTTGTGTGCCACAAGTACTGAGCTTGCATGCTCTGGAGCCCATGCGCCACAACTAGAGAGAAGCCCATGCTTCAACAAAGAGTCTGGGTGCTGCAATGAAAGATCCCGCATGCCACAAGGAAGGTCCCACGTGCCGCAACGAAGACCCAATGCAGCTAAAAAAAACCCCCAAAACCTAAAAGAAAACATCAGTAAGTATTTCTGTATACTTAGGGAGTGAAAGTCACGACATCCAAAGAAAAACTATAAATAGAATGATGACAAGATTTGAAAAAAATAAAGTAAAAACGTCATAAATGATAAGATGAAAGATATAATAACTTGGAAATGTTTTCAATGCTGTCATAGCAAAAAATGCAATATCATTAATAATTTTTTTTTTTTTTTGGCTGCATTGGGTCTTCGTTGCTGGGCAGGGGGCTCTGCATTTGGGGCGAGCGTGGGCCACTCTTCTTGCAGTGCACGGGCCTCTCATTGTGGTGGCTTTTGTTGCGGACCACGGGCTCTAGGCACAAGGGCCTCAGCAGTTGTGGCTGGTGGGCTCTACAGCGCAGGCTCAATAGTCGTGGTGCACGGGCTTAGTTGCTCCGTGGAATGTAGGATCCTCCTGGGCCAGGGCTTGAACCCATGTCCCCTGCATTGGCAGGCGGACTCTTAACCACTGCGCCGCCAGAGAAACCCTAATTGATAGTTTTAAAAGCGCTTATAAATCAGAAGCAAAATGTTGAAGTCCAAGAAAAATGTGCAAAGCCTGTGCACAGAAACTTACAAAATCATAAACTACAAAATGCCCTATAAAAATAACGAAAATAGATTAGTTCCTCAGGCTCAGGATGGATTGTAGAAATAGATACACTTGCTAACCACTAAAATTACCATTTTGGTTTCCTTGAGGCATATTGTTGGGGAAAGGTCAAAGAGATGCTTCTAGAACTGTTCCTTAAGATAGTAAGCCTGGGGCTTCCCTGGTGGCGCAGTGGTTGAGAGTCCGCCTGCCGATGCAGGGGACACGGGTTCGCGCCCCGTTCCGGGAGGATCCCACATGCCGCGGAGCGGCTGGGCCCGTGAGCCATGGCCGCTGAGCCTGCACGTCCGGAGCCTGTGCCCCGCAACGGGAGAGGCCACAATAGTGAGAGGCCCGCGTACCACAAAAAAAAAAAAAAAAAAAAAAAAAAAGATAGTAAGCCTGAAGCAACACCTCACTCATGGAGGAATTTCAGAAATTAGTACTGCCATCAATATACTGAGAGATGCAGGGACTGTTTCTTTAACTACCTTTTCTTTAATTTGAATGGTTGTTATAAAAGCTATGGAGGTTGAGTTTGGAATATCACAATCTTTTTTTTTAAGGTTTTTAATTTTATTGAAGTATAGTTGATTTACAATGTGTTAATTTCTGCTGTACAACAAAGTGATTCAGTTATATATATATACATTCTTTTTCATATTCTTTTCCATTACGGTTCATCACAGGATGTTGAATACAGTTCCCTGTGCTAGACAGTAGGACCTTGTTTATTTTATCACTGATACATTATTATTGACTAAAGTCCATGCAGGCTAGTGCTGGAGTTCCAACCTCAAAATACAACCATATGTATTTTAATTGGCAAACAACCTGATACCTTATGAACCACATACACCCAAATCTGGTCATATGATTTAAAACCTATTTGCAGCAGAACCATCTCATCATCCTTCTGGGCAACACCTTGGACTGTTGGGAGCTTCTAGATTCAGCCACCCATAACTGAGGCTTTAATTGTGCCGGTTAAGTCCAATGATGGCAGATTCAGAGAGGCTGCCATCACCCTTGCTAGCTGTGCACCTTGATTTGAAAGGTATTTGCAAGTCAAGCTCCCAGGCCCACAATTGCCATTGAATTCTGCAAGTGGCTCAGCCACTATGGCTCTACCATAGAGCCACAAAAATTGGATGCATGTCAACCCAAATGGGTATCCACTGGGAAAGGATATCCCACTGCCATATCACCCTGGGCAACATGGCCCTAGAACCAAGCTCTCAGGAAGCTGCAGGATTCATCATTTTAAAAGTATGTTTATGGGATTTCTCTGGAGGTCCAGTGGTTAGGGCTCCATGCTTCCACTGCAGGTGACACGGGTTCGATCCCTGGTAGGGAAAGTAATATCCCACATGCCCCATGGTGCGGCCGAAAAAATAAAAGTATGTCTAATAAAAAACTAATCTATACTTAAAGAGAAATTTTATTCACAAAGATTGTTGCAACAGGGCTGAGGCTCGGATCTCAGCGATGTGTCAGCCTCTCCAGCCACAAAGAAAAGGGCTTTTCTCGTCTATGTGAGAAAGGGAGGAGGGAAATTGGGCGAGTGAGGGCGGTGCGTGGACTGCGGGTCAGTGTGGCTGGACTGGACAGGGCTCCCTGGGTGGCCTATTCTCTGGAGAAGCTGACCAAGGACTTGCTCTGAACCTCAGGGTTGCTCAGACGTGGGGGCGACCCAACGGTACCCCCCTCCTGTGGGGAGGGAGCCTGATGCTGTGGGGTAAGAAATGGGACACAGAGAACTTGGTCAAGCCCAGATATGCGGGCGGGTCAGGAGGGCGGTAGGTGTCAAAGGTCACACGTCAAACCCGGCCGGATCCTGCCTTACAGGCGAACGTTTCTTTGTTCTTAAAGGACACAGACACATGGTGACCTTTGATCCCGGGTCGACCATTGACCCTGGAGGTCACCAGCCTCTCCCGGCCCATCTTGTCCAGTCCCGACTCTGGACAGGGGTCTCTCCGCGGGGAAACTGAGTCAGGACGTCCCGGTCCGGGTCCGCCTGCCCGGGAACAAGTTCTGCTGGGAGCCCACGACCCCGCGCTCGAAAACAGCACTTCTGCCCGGCTTAGGGATCTGACCAACGTCCCAGCTTATCAGTGAGGCCTTAAGGACTATAACACTGTCCAATCAAGGGAGACGGGGGCGGGGCCCGGGAAATAATCAGAAGCGCTAGGGTGGAGCCCGTGAAACTGGGCGGAGGGACGGGGAGGGTCTGAACAATTGTCGAATCAGAACCCGGAAGCTTGTCCGCGCACTATACATTCAGAGTCCTCAATAGGGTGAGCGCCTGGAGTACCGTCCAATCAGAGCGCCGGTTCCCGGAGAACAATCCAATCAAGGATTGCGGGGGCCGGTTCTGGAGTCCTTTTCTAAAAGGCGCCGGGGGCGGGTCACGGAGTAGCGTACACTCATAAGCCCCGGGGAGGGGAGTGCTTGGAGCACCGTCCAATCAGAGGGCGGAAGCCCGGAGCTCCGTCCAATCAGGGTCGGGGGTGGGTGCCCTCCCAGCCCTCCCAGCCCTCCCAGCCCTCCCAGCCCTCCCAGCCCTCCCAGCCCTCCCAGCCCTCCCAGCCCTCCCAGCCCTCCCAGCCCGCGCAGGCGTCGCTCTCGGCGCATCTCGGCGCGCCTGCGCACCTGAGGGGCGCGGACCCAGGTGTCCAGTGTCTGTGGCTGTCACCGGCCCAGATTGCGGGGCCGCGGGAGGACGCCCTGGACACCCAGGACCTGGGCGGAGATGGTGAGTGCGCGGGCCGGGGCCAGAGACGGAAGGGGCTGATTAGGACCGCCTGGGAGCTGAGGCAGGCCCGGGTCTTCCGCGCCCGCTCCCCTGGATTCCGACCCGAGTCTCCCCCTCGGCCGCGGGGTGGGGTCCCGGCGTCCTGTCTTTCCCGTCCTCTCGTGGGGGGCGGGGGAGTCCCGACCTGAGTATGCGTCCCTTGGGGGTCCCAGGGAGGACCAGGTGACCCGGGCAGTGGTCAGGGGCGGGGGTGAGGGAACGCGCCGTGACCTGACAAAGTCAAACCCTTATTGGGTAAGGAGAAACTTTATTCCCGTTAAAAAACAGAATCCAACTGAGTACATTTTGAAGCTCTTACGTCTGTATGCAACAATTCATGAATCTGGCAGCTCCCATCCAGCATATCTATAAGGGCGCTGCCAGGAGCTGTACGGAATGAAAGTCTTCCGTAGGCAGAGGGAGCGGGACAAAGAAAGTGGCGAAAAGTGGATTGTCTGTGGCCAGGTTACTCTACGGAGGGCAGGGGTCTGTCAGGCAGATCACTTCACTGTGCTGACCAGGTAATTCCTGACTGACTGGTTTCAGATTCCGTTTCTGGGAGAGGCTGAAACTGTAATTAAGTCTCTGTTTGGTGATTTGGGACTTAGAATAACCGATTCCGTTTGGGGCTGTGGTCTTGTTTTTAATATTCCAAAGACTTGGAATAGGGACAGGGCTCGGATACCACAAATGTTACAGGGTCTCAGACTAAACAGAAAAGGGCTATGGGTGAGGAGGGTGAGAGCAAGGCTGTTTGACAGAATGGGGCGTCCCTGTGGTCAGCGCATTCTCAGCCCGGGGTCGGGGAGGGGGGCCGAGGGGAGGGTTTGCTCTGCAGCTCAGTGCTTCTCAGTGGGGGCCGGGGGGAGGGAGTGGTGACTCAAAGTCAGGGGCCTGTGGGTAGACAGGAGCCTAAGTAGTGTTTGAGTAAGAAATGGGTAATTGTGAACACTGGGTCAAGCCAGTGTCAAATAAAAATCCAAATTTCCTAAAGGCAGACTTTCATTCAAATGATTTCCTGCAGGGGAGAAGGGTCTGCTGCATGAGGCACAGGGGGCTTTGCAGGAAGGGGGACATCTGACCCCAAGATCTGCAAGCGTCTCAAGAGTTGGGCAAAGAGTTTCTTTTACACAGAGGCTTAAACAACACCAGGAGGGACCAGGTGTGATGCTTGGATAGCAGATCCCTGAGGCCAGCCTGTCCTTAGGGGTCTGTCAGCTGGCTGCGGTGAGGCCAGGTCAGGGAGAAGGAGAGGAGCTGAACCAAAGTTTGGCCAACAAGCATTTGTTCTGCTTGGTCAGTGGGGGGAACAGTTCTGCTAATCACTGATGAGGTGGAGATGGGGCTCTGAGGGGACTGCGTCTGGCCTTGTCCTGGATAAACAAGGGGCCTCCGTGTGAGTCTTATCTGAGTCAGGTGGGGCACGGGGGTGGTTTCTTGCAGCCTGCCATTTTCCAGAAGAACAAAGGGTGGGGGGTCCTTTCACCTTCCATCGAAGTTTCCAGGAGCACAGGGCTCAGGGAGGGTTCAGCATTGTCCCCTGACACCTGTGAGCAGCCTCCTCTGGGTCCAGCTCAGCACTAATAGCTTCCCCTGATCCAGCTTCCGGTTTCAGCAAGTGTAAAATTCCGTATTCTTTCTGCCTGGTTTCTTCTCCTTAGTGAGGGTAGTAAGCGTCTCAGGTCTTTGCCCTTTCCTGCTGACTTGTATTATTCTGGGTATTTGGGCCTTAACCAGAGATGCCTCTGGGGAGAAGTGTCTCAGTACAGAAAATGTTTTCTCTTCCATTAGAATTTCAGGAAATGCAGGCAGTCCCACCCCTTCATGTGAAATGGGTGGACATACTGATTAAAAAGATTCATAGGAATCATAGCGGCTCTTCCATGCAGGGTGCAGAGTTCTGACACTGTCTGATTCTTGTCTACTTCCTGTTATTAGCTGGTCAACAGAGATGAATGGAAATTCTGTGAAATGTGACCAGTGCTACTGAGACTTGCTCACTTCTTTTTAGATGAGTTACAGCTCGTCATCATGAGGATATTAGTGAACTGATGCCTGTCTTCTGAAAGGGATGAGCAGTATCCTGTTCCTCAAATCATAAAAGTGCCCCAGAATTTCCCTCTCCTACATTATCCGTGAACGCAGGAGGGAGCAGTGATCCTGCAGGTTCTCATTTACACACTGAGACAGGGGTCTTTGTCTCCTGTGAATGACCCACAGTGCTTGATGTGGATGCATCCCCTGGGGCGGGGACAAGCTGAGCCTATGAGGGAGGTGAAGGAAGGTGCTCTGGGCCCTTGCTGCCACCCCTCCCCACACCTGTGGCCTCCAGACTGTAGAACCACCACAGAAGGAGGTGTTTATGGCATGAGCATGGGGTAGGGGATCCACCTGCAGAAGGGCTGGGGGTGGTTTGTCAGCCGAGGTTTTGTTGTCCTCAGCTGTTTCCTGACCTTTGCTTTTGGCCTCATCCAAGGAGTTGGTGAATTGAGTGTGATGTGTGCACCCTGAGTGAGTCTGTGAAGGTCAGACTTAGGGAAGGCTCCTTGGGGTCAACTGCCGCTGAGAAGGTTGATGAATTGGAGAGCTTCTCTGGGTCAGAACTTCAACTTGAGTGTTTCCTCTTGGGTGAGAATTGAGGTCCTCAGGAGGGGGCATTTCCACACTGATCTCAGGCGCTCAGTCCCTCCCCCTGCCCTGGGGGCGCCCAGCCAGGCTGTGTGTCAGCAGGGGGATCCCAGCCCCCCAGCTCGGATGGCTTTGACCTTCTGACTTGGGGTTTCCTTGTGCACCGTGGGCAGCAGGCCGCTGATCTGAGCGGCTCACACTTGGCTGCTCTTCCCTTTTGTTTCTTTGATGGAATCTTGTGTCATGTGACTCAGTGTGAGTACTGAAGACTTTTGTTCCATTACTTGAAGGTGTAGATATTTATTCCCTTGGTCAGTTGGTAGCACTTCCCAGTGAGCGGCCCCCAGGGTGCCCATCATCCTGGTCTTTTTGGTATTCTTTGCAGCTTTACACCTGTTCCTCATCACCGAGCAGCGTTTTGATTTTGCTTCTGCTGAATCTGCAATAAGTGAATATAACCCGTACCACACCAGTAATGGCACACAGAATGCTTCTACGTGGTTCTTGGCCCCAGTCTGTTTCACATGTGCTGGTTTCAGAGGAAGGGAGTCACCAGGTGGTATCCTCCATCCAGTTCTGTGGGGATTGGGTTGTCTCATGGTTAGTTTTGATTTATCAGCCGTGCTATTATTTATACTCCTTGATTTTGTCTCCAAATGCCAGTGCAATATAAATTTTTACACGTGGAAGGAAAATTGAAGGACTGTAGATTATGGATATTTTCAAAATACTAGGAAGTGTGGATGGAGGGCTGGAGTCTAGTGTTGATTCTACGCCATTTCCAGCACTTGGAGTATTACTGACCAGGGTTCTTGGACTTGAATCAACAGAAGTTGATAAGAGGCCAGACAAGAAATTCCAATCAAGGCTTTATTGGGGCTCCTGCGGCAGCAGGAGGGAGCGAAAACAAGCAACAGGTTTCCTTGCTCACTCTCTGAGGACGGGGTGGGGGTGAGCTGCGATCTCTCATATTGGGTGGGGGGGCTCTAGTCCAGCAGCTGTGCCGGAGGGGTGGCTTGGGTGGTGTGCCCACCCCCTTGGTGGTGCTGTGTGCCAGGTGCATGGGCAATACCCTGCTTTTGCTCCGGACTCCTCAGAAGTGGCAGTTGGATTATTTGGTCTTTTTGTATCTTCTTGTTCCTAATTTGCCCCAAGCCTGCTGTACAGTTTTTTTAGTCCCTTATAGTCTCTTTGCATCTTGTTGCTGGAGGAGATGGTTGTCCAGTTGCAGGCACTGCAGCAAAGCTTCCAGGTTCCAGCCTGGCTCAGGAGTATCCAGCTTAATTTTGTCCATCATAATATGCGAAGTGGGATCTCCTTGTGATTGTATATTGGTTTTTACTGTTAACCATTGGGGTTGAGCACTTCTTATAAATGGTGTTCGTCTTCGGTGAAATAGTTTTCAGTCATTTTCTCACCTGTAATTCATTTGTATATTTACTGATTTATTATACTTTCTTTACATACTCTGGACATCCAACCTTTTTCATTTCTCGGTATGGCAAATATGTTCTCTCAGATTGTGGTTCATCAGTTCTCTCTATTCTATTTGATGGACACGTCTTAACTTTAATAGACTTGCCATTCTCCATCTTCCTTTGTAGCTTACTCTATTTTTCCTCTATAAGAAAACTCCCCCGATTGTCGAGTCATAATGCATTTACCTGTAACTTCTCAATGTGTTCTACTTTTGTCTCTCATAGTTAAGCCCACAGTGAATTGGTTATTGTATATGCACTTATAAGGAAAAAGATTTCTTATTCCCCTGTAGATATCCAGTGGTCACTGCCCCATCAAAGTGTCATCATCTGGCCCCTGCCCAGCATCAAGTGCTCTGGCGTAGATCCACATGCTGAAAACATGTGGGTCTCTTTCAATGTGTTGTGGTTTTTTTCCATTGGTGTATTTGTCCATCCCTCTGTTAACACCATCCTGTCCTAATCACTGCAGCTTAAGAAGTTTCAATGTCTGTTAGGGAAAATCCCACCACCTTGTTCTGTAGAAAGTCTTGGCTGTTTTAGAAGTTTGTCTTCCATTTCAGTTTTTAAAAGTAGTTTTTCTTAAGTTCACACAAAACAGAAACAACCCCCAGACCAAAACCCGAAGCAAACCTTCAATGGAATTGAAGATCCAGTGGAATTTTCTTAAACTCTTGACCTGTTTGGGAGAAGCTGACGTCATGGTGACATCAAGTCCCCTTACTGAGAATGTGCCCATCTCTCCATTTATTTCATTTTACTGTGGGGTCGTTTGATAACATTTTGGACTTTATCCACAAATCAGCTTATATCCTTTATTAGACATAATTTAGGACTTAAAGAAAATTAGTTTTGTAGCAATTAGTTTTAAAGGTCTAATATTTAAATTTTTTACTTTTTTTTTTTTTTTTTGGCCGTACCGTGCAACATGTGGGATCATAGTTCCCCAACCAGGGGTCGAACCCTCACCCCCTGCATTGGAAGCATGGAGTCTTAACCACTGGACTGCCATGGAAGTCCTGAAAATTTTTACTTTTCAATTGCTTGTTTCTAGTGATTCAAAATACACCAAGATTTATTTTTATGAGTTTATATACTGGAAACTTACTAAAAATCTCATTCTGTGATTATTTTCATATTCTTTTGGGGTGTGACATACACAAACATTTGAGCAATGAATAAAGGTAAATGTTTTCTTCTATTACAATATTTTTTTCCTGGTGAAACTTACTCTATTAGTGTCCCCTATTAACAGTTTTTTAAAAGCAAGCATGTACTACAGGTCAGCATTAGAGAGATTTCTGTGTCTATTATTATTGAGAGATCAGGGTGATAAATACATTTGAATACTTGAAAAGATTCTCTGAAAAGAAACAAAACTTGAAATGTGGTTTTATGACAAACCATTTAGAAGACCTCAGTTATTAAACAACTAAAAACACAGAACACAGATTTCCTTGGTGGTCCAGCAGTTAACACTCTGCGCTTCCAATGCTGGGGACACGGGTTCAATCCCTGGTCGGGGAACTAAGATCCCACACACCACGCGGTGCAGCCAAAATAAATTAATTAATTAAAAGTAAAAAAAAAAATAAAAACACAGAACAGAAGATAAACAGGCATTCACCAACCTCATTGTCTCCAGCACATGACATGTGACATATTAAGTCATCTTTTGCTCCCATCCTGGTATATGCAGGTTAAGAGACAGGCTTTAAATAAGAACCAGCACTTCTGCTCAAATGCATTGGGCAGATTTGTTTTTTATATTCTCACATTCCACACACCCTGAAAGCTTTCGTGATGAAGCACATCTTGACCCAGAGCAACACAGTGGTGTACACAGATATCTGTTTAGTAAAGAGGAGCAGTTCCCCGTTGAACAGTAGGAAGGAAGGAAAAGAAGATTATGTAAAAAAGTTCCAAGACTGGTATTTCAGTTGCTCTCAAGAAATTTATGCTTCAGTGATAAGGAGATAGACGAGATGAAGACTTGATTGACGATGAGGTTCCATTAACTTGGATCCTCCTGGGGAAGAATTGTTCATTGGTATTTTGCTGCATTGGGATGAGAGTTTGAAAAGCACTTCATACTCCTTAAAAAGCAAAAATCACATCCACTAGAAAAAGATCATTTAACTTAATACTGATTATTTATTATTTCCCGTATTTGACCATTTTCAAAGCTCAACAGGCTCCATAAAGTACATAGAAGAGTGACCTGTTCACCTGTTTTTTTTGTTTTGTTTTTGTTGTTGTTGTTGTTTGTTTTTTGTGGTACGCGGACCTCTCACTGTTGTGGCCTCTCCCCTTGCGGAGCACAGGCTCCGGACGCGCAGGCTCAGCGGCCATGGCTCATGGGCCTAGCCGCTCCGTGGCATGTGGGATCTTCCCGGACCGGGGCATGAACCCGCGTCCCCTGCATCGGCAGGCGGACTCTCAACCACTGCGCCACCAGGGAAGCCCATGTTCACCTGTTATTAAGGCAGGTGTGTGAAAATAGTGTACTAGAACTACATCTTTCATGAACTGTCAGCTTGCAACATTTATTTATTTATTTATTTATTTATTTATTTATTTATTTATTTATTTATTTATTTATGGCTGCATTGGGTCTTCGTTGCTGCGCACGGTCTTTCTCTAGTTGCGGCGAGCGGGGGCTACTCTTCATTGTGGTGCACGGGCTTCTCACTGCAGTGGCTTCACTTGTTGCGGAGCATGGGCTCTAGGCACGTGGGCTTCAGTAGTTGTGGCTCACGGGCTCTAGAGAGTAGGCTCAGTAGTTGTGGAACATGCGCTTAGTTGCTCCATGGCATGTGGGATCTTCCCGGACCACTGCAGTGGCTTCTCTTGTTGCGGAGCATGGGCTCTAGGTGCGCGGGCTTCAGGAGTTGTGGCACACGGGCTCAGCAGTTGTGACTCGCGGGCTCTAGAGAGCAGGCTCAGTAGTTGTGGCCCACGGGCTTAGCTGCTCCGCAGCATGTGGGATCTTCCCAGACAAGGGCTCGAACCCATGTCTCCTGCTTTGGCAGGCGGATTCTTAAGCACTGCGCCACCAGGGAAGTCCCTCATGAAGTATTTTGAACCCAGTTTCCTTTTTTCTTTTAAAGACTTATTACTTACTTACTTATTTTATTTATTTTTGGCTGCGTCAGGTCTTAGTTGCGGCATGCGGGATCTTTCGTTGTGGCTCTCGGGCTGTTCGTTGTGGTGCTCGGGCTCCTCTCTAGTTGTGACGCACAGGCTCTAGGGCACATGGGCTCTGTAGTTTGTGGCACGTGGGCTCTAGTTGAGGCGCATGAGCTTAGTAGTTGTGGCTCGTGGGCTCTAGAGCGCAGGCTCAGTAGTCGTGGTGCGTGGGCTTAGTTGCCCCGTGGCACGTGGGATCTTAGTTCCCTGGCCAGAGATTGAACCCGTGTCCCCTGCATTGTAAGGTGGATTCTTTACCACTGGACCACCAGGGAAAATCCCCCGTTTCCTTTTGAAAGGACGCTCTTTCCTTGCTTTCAAGTCTGAGGGCAAATCATCACATTTAGGGCCAGTTGTGTTTAAAGACTTACGAGATTATAGAAGATATATGTTGGTCTCTGCCCCTGGCTCCTGACACCCCTCTAATCTCCTGGGTCATAGAAGTGCCTTTTGTTCTAATGAGATGACTCTGGGCTCATGGATGCCTCCTGGATGAGGTCAGGTCACTGGAAAGACAAGCCATAATAAGAAGCTTGGAACTGTCAGCCCCACATTCGCTTAAGGGAGAGGGCTGAAAATGGACTTAATGACCATTCCTGCCTCTGTGATGAAACCCCCACAAAATCCCAGTTGTTTGGAGTTCAGAGAGCTTTTGGGTTGGTGACCAGGGGTAGGTGTGGGGAGGGTGATGCCCAGAGAGGGCATGGAAGCTCTGTGCCGCTTCCCACATTCCTCACCCTACTTGTCCCTTCATCAGGATGTTCGTCTGTATCCTTTATTGCATCCTTTATTAAATTGGTGAACGTGGGTAAGTGCTTCCCTGAGTTTTGTGAGCCACTCTGGCAAATTAATGGAACCCCAGGAGAAGGGGTCGTGGGAACCTGTGATCTATAGCTGGTAGGTCAGAAGAAGCACAGGTGACAGCCTGGTCTTGAGACTGGCGTCTGAAATGTGTGTGTGTTTGGGGGTTGGGGTCAGTCTTGAGGGACTGAGCCCTTAACCTGTGGGATCTCTCCAGGTAGAGTGTATCAGCACTGAGTGAAAGCATGGGAAACCCAGTTGGAGTCACAGAGAATTGCCTGGTGTGGGGAGAAACCGCCACACACTGGAGACCAGAAGCGTCTGAAGTGAAGTGTTCTCTGTGAAGGAAAAGAGACACACAGGGAAGAAACACACAGTAGGGAAAACTGTTTTTTTTCCCCCAGCACAGAAGAAGGAAAAACTACTTTTCCCTCTATGAGGCTTCACCACATCATCAACCCAGCCCGTCCTCAGGGAGGTTCTCCTGGCTGACTCCGTGTATCTGCCAGCTCTCGATTCTGGGCTTTTGAAAGTGGTTCTTTTTGTCTTTTTTCTTACTTGATGCAGCTGCGATAGGAGTTTCAACAATGATGGTAAGGCTTATGGATGGTGCAGGGTAATGGGCGGACTCTTCTCCAGGAACTGTCCTTGGCAGATACAGACAATACCTAGGTGGTGACGGTTCCTAAATGAGCCTGGCTGACCTGCTCTGCTTTAAGCTGGCACATGGAGGAGTCTGGGGCCATGTTTCTATTCAGGAAGCCTCTATTATTAAGGTAGCTTTGGGATCACCATTTTCACTCTGTTGTATTGAAAGGAGACCAGGGACTTCCCTGGTTGGCACAGTGGTTAAGAATCCACCTGCCAATGCAGGGGACATGGGTTCGGGCCCTGGGCCAGGAAGATCCCATATGCCGTGGAGCAACTAAGCCTGTGGGCCACAACTACTCAGCCTGCGCTCTAGAGCCCACGAGCCACAACTACTGAGCCCACATGCCACAATTACTGAAGCCCACGTGCCTAGAGCCTGTGCTCCGCAACAAGAGAAGCCACCGCAGTGAGAAGCCCGTGCACCACAATGAAGAGTAGCCCCCACTCGCCACAGCTAGAGGAAGCCCACACGCAGCAACGAAGACCCAACGCAGCCAAAAATAAATAAAATAAATAAATTTATTTAAAAAAAAAAACAGAGTTACAGATGTAGAAAACAAACTTATGGTTACCAGGAGGTAAGGGGAAGGAGGGATAAATTGGGAGACTGGGATTGACATATACACACTACTATAGATAAAATTAACTAATAAGGGCCTACTGTATAGCACAGGGAACTCTACTCAATCCTCAGTAATGGCCTATATGGGAAAAGAATCTAAAAAATAAAGAGTGGATATATGTTTATGTATAACTGATTCACTTTTCTGTACACCTGAAACTAACACAACAGTGTAAATCAACTACACTCCAATCAAAATTTTAAAAAGAGGGCTTCCCTGGTGGTGCAGTGGTTGAGAATCTGCCTGCCAATGTAGGGGACATGGGTTCGAGCCCTGGTCTGGGAAGATCCCACATGCCGTGGAGCAACTGAGCCCGTGAGCCACAACTACTGAGCCTGCATGTCTGGAGCCTGTGCTCCGCAACAAGAGAGGCCGCAATAGTGAGAGGCCTGTGCACCGCGATGAACAGTGGACCCCGCTCGCCGCTACTAGAGAAAGCCCTCGCACAGAAACGAAGACCCAACACAGCCAAAAATAAATAATTTTAAAAAAATTCTAAAAAGAAAAAAATTTTTTTTCCCTTGTGACAAGAACTCTCAGGATTTACTCTGTTAGCTTTCATGTATAACATACAGCAGTGTTAATTATATTAATCATGTTGTACATTACGTCCTGGTGCTTATTTAACTTGTAACTGGAAGTTTGTACCTTTTGACCACCTTATCCACTTTCCACTCCCCCAACCCCTTGCCTCTGGTAACCACAAATCTGATCTCTTTTTCTATGAGTTTCTTTGTTTCTTGAAGTATAATTGACCTACAGAACTATGTTAGTGCCAGTGCACAAAATAGTGATTCACTATTTCTGTTCATTACAAAATGATCACCACTGTAAGTCTAGTTACCAACTGTCACCATGCAAAGATATTATTGATTATATTCCCTACACTGTACATTTTATCCCAGTGACTTATTATTTTATAACTTATAAAGGAAGTTGTTACCTTTTTTAAATTAAATTTATTTATTTATTTATTTTTAGCTGCATTGTGTCTTCGTTGTAGTGCGGGCTTTCTCTAGTTGTGGCGAGCGGGGGCTACTCTTCATTGCAGTGCGCAAGCTTCTCATTGTGGTGGCTTCTCTTGTTGCGGAGCATGGGCTCTAGGTGCGCGGGCTTCAGTAGTTGTGGCTCGTGGGCTCTAGAGTGCAGGCTCGGTAGTTGTGGCGCATGGGCTTAGTTGGTCCGAGGCATGTGGGATCTTCCCGGACCAGGGCTCGAACCCATGTCCCCTGCATTGGCAGGCAGATTCTTAACCACTGTGCCACCAGGGAAGCCTGGAAGCTGTTACTTCTTAATCTTCCTCAACTATTTCAGTCATCCTCTCAACCCCTTCCCCTCTGGCAACTGCTATTTGTCTGTGCATCTCTGACTCTGTTTTGTTATCTTTGTGCATTTGTTTTGTTTTTTAGATTCCACATATAAGTGAAATCATATGGTTTATGTCACAAATGGCAAGATTTCTTTATTTTATATGGCTGAGTAATATTCCATTTTATATATATATATATATATGTATATATACATATATATATATATCCATATCCATTCATCTATCAGTGGACACTTAGGTGGCTTCCATATCTTGGCTATTCTAAATAATGCTTCAATGAATATAGAGGTACCTGTATCTTTTCAAGTTGTGCTTTTGTTTTCTTTGGAAAAATACCCAGAAGTGGAACTGCTGGATTGTGAGGTAGTTCTATTTTTAATTAAAAAACATTTTTTTAATTGGAGTATAGTTGATTTGCAATGTTGTGTTAGTTTCAGGTATACAGAAAATGAATCAGTTATAAATATACATATGTCCACTTTTTAAAAAAGTTCTTTTCCCGTAGAGGCCATTACAGAGTATTGAGTAGAGTTCCCTGTACTATAGAGTATATTTTTAATTTTTTGAGGAAACTCCATACTGTTTTCCGTAGCAGCTACATGAATTTGCATGCCCACCAATAGTGCACAAGGGTTCCCTTTTCTCCACATCTTCACCAACACTTGTTACCTGTTTTCTTTTTTTTTCTTTTTGCGGTATGCAGGCCTCTCACTGTTGTGGCCTCTCCCGTTGCGGAGCACAGGCTCCAGACGCACAGGCTCAGCAGCCATGGCCCACGGGCCTAGCCACTCCGCAGCATGTGGGATCTTCCCGGACCGGGGCACGAACCTGTGTCCCCTGCATCGGCAGGTGGACTCTCAACCACTGTGCCACCAGGGAAGCCCCACTTGTTTTCTTTTTGATAATAGCCATTTGACAGTTGTGAGGTGATATCTCCTTGTGGTTTTGATGAGCATTTCTCTGATGATTAGTGATGTTGAGCACCTTTTCATGTGCCTTTGGGCCTTCTGTGTGTCTTCTTTGGAAAAATGGCTGTTAAGGTCCTCTGCTTATTTTTCAATTGAGTTGTTTGTTTTTGTCTGAGTTGTGTGAGTT
The DNA here is from genome assembly GCF_964374135.1 of Grampus griseus. Lineage (NCBI taxonomy): Eukaryota > Metazoa > Chordata > Mammalia > Artiodactyla > Delphinidae > Grampus > Grampus griseus. The sequence continues at coordinate 169,942,846 of NC_139019.1, forward strand.
CTTTATATGTTTTAGATATCAATCCCTTACTAGACATATCATTTGCAAATGATATGTCATTTTCCCAGTCAGTAGGTTGCCTTTTCATTTTATTGGTGGTTTCCTTCACTGTGCAAAAGCTTTTTAGTTTGATGTAGTCCCATTTGTTTATTTTTGCTTTTGTTTCCCTTGCCTGAGGAGACATATCCAAAAAATATTGCTAAGACATGTCCAAGAGCATCAAGTCTATGTTTTCTTCTAGAAGCTTTATGACTTCAGGTCTTATATTTAAGACTTTAACCCATTTTGAGTTTGCTTTTGTGTATGGTGTGAGAAAGTAGTCTGGTTTTGTTTTTTTGTTTTTTTTGCATGTAGCTGTCCAGTTTTCTACTTATTAAAGAGGCTATCTTCCTCCCCGCCCCCGTTGTATATTCTTGCCGTCTTTGTCATATATTAATTGACCAAATAAATGTGTGTTAATTTCTGGGCTTTCTATTCTGTTCCATTGATGTGTTTGTTTTTGTGCCACTGCCATACTGTTTTCATTCCTGTAGCTTTGTTGTATAGTTTCAAATCAGAGAATATGATACCTCCAGCTTCATTCTTCATTCTGAAAATTGTTTTGGCTATTTGAGGTTTTTTGTGTTCCCATACAAATTTTGGAAGTGTTCATTCTAGTTCTGTGGGAAATGCCATTTGTATTTTAGTAGGGATTGCCTTGACTCTGTAGATTGCTTTCAGTAGTATGGTCATTTTAACAATATTTATTCTTCTAATCAATGAGAACAATAAAACTTTCCATTTCTTTGTGTCATCTTCAGTTTCATCAGTGTTTTATAGTTTTCTATGTACTGTTCTTTTACCTCCTCAGATTTATTCCCAGGTACTTTATTTTTTGATGCAGTTGTAAGTGGAATTATTCTTAATTTCTCTTTTTGATAGTTTGTTGTTAGTGTTTAGATACTGAACAGATTTCTGTATACTCATTTTATATCCTGCAACTTTACTGAATTCATTTAATCTAACAGTTTATTTATTTAGTTATTTAGTTTTGGCTGTGTTGGGTCTTCATTGCTGCGTGCGGGCTTTCTCTAGTTGTGGCGAGCGGGGGTTACTCTTCGTTGAAGTGTGCGGGCTTCTCAATGCGGTGGCTTCTCTTTTTGTGGAGCATGGGCTCTAGGCACATGGGCTTCAGTAGTTGTAGCACACGAGCTCTAGAGCACAGGCTCAGTAGTTGTGGCGCCCGGGCTTAGTTGCTCCGTGGCATGTGGGATCTTCCCGGACCAGGGCTTGAACCCGTGTCCCCTGCATTGGCAGGCAGATTCTCAACCACTGTGCCACCAGGGAAGCCCCTAACAGTTTTTTTTGTGTGTGTGGCATCTTTAGGATATTTTCGTATAGTATCATGTCATCTGCAAACAGTGACAGTTTTACTTCTTTCTTTCCAATTTGGATTCCTTTTATTTATTTTTATTGTCTGATTGCTGGGGCTGTGACTTCCAATACTGTGTTGATTAAAAGTGGCGAGAGTGGGCATCCTTGTCTTGCTCCTGATCTTCAAGGAAATGTTTTCAGCTTTTCACCATTGAATATGATATTGGCTCTAGGTTTGTCATATATACCTTTATTGTGTTGAGGTATGTTCCCTCTATACCCACTTTGTTGAGAGTTTTCATCATACACAGATGTTGAATTTTGTCAAAAGCTTTTTGTGAATCTACTGAGGTGATCATATGATTTTTAATCTTCAATTTGTTAATGAGTTCTATCATGTTGACTGATTTGCAGATGTGGAACTATCCTTGCATCTTTGGGATAAACCCCACTTGATCATAGTGAATGATCCTTTTAACGTATTGTTGATTTTTGTTTCCTAGTGTTTTGTTGAGGATTTTTGTGTCTATGTTCATTAGTGATATGGGCATGTAGTTTTCTTTTTGTGTGTAGTATCTGTCTGATTTTGGTATTAGGGTGATGCTGGCCTCATATAACGATCTGGGAAGCATTCCTCTTCAATTTGTTGGTATAGTTTGAAAAAGATAGGGATTAACTCTTCTTTAATTGTTTGGTAGAATTCATCTGTGAAGGTATCTGGTCCTGGACTTTCGTTTGTCAGGAGGTTTTTTTTTGTTTTTAAATTACTGATTCAATTTCATTACTAGTAACTGGTCCACTCATGTCTTATGTTTCTTTTTCTTTTCTTTTTTTAAAAAATATTTATTTATTTGGCTGCCCCAGGTCTTAGTTGCATCATGCAGGATCTTTGTTGTGGCATGTGGGATCTTTAGTTGCAGCATGTGGGATCTTTTAGTTGTGGCATGCAGGGTCTTTAGTTGCAGCATGTGGGATCTATTTCCCTGACCAGGGATTGAATCCAGGCCCCTTGCACTGGGATCAAGGACTCTTAGCCACTGGACTACCAGGGAAGTCCCTCTTATATTTCTTTCTGATTCAGTCTTGAAAGATTGCACATCTAGGAATTTATCCATTTTTTTATTAGTGAGTAATTGTTTGGCGTAATCTCTTATGATCCTTAGTATTTCTGTAGTTTTGGTTATAATTTTTCCTCTTTCTTTTTTGATTTTATTTATTTGGGCTCTCTTTTTTTTTTCTTGATGAGTGGGCCAAAGGTTTATCAATTTTGTTTATCTTTTAAAAGAAGCAGCTCTTCATTTCATTGATCTTTTTTGTTGTTTTTCTTTAGTTTCTATTTCATTTATTTCTGCCCTGATCTTTATTATATCTTTCCTTTTACTAACTTTGGATTTTGGTTGTTATTCTTTTTCTAGTTTCTTTAGGTGTAAGGTTAGATTGTTTATTTGAGGTTTTTCTTGTTTCCTGAGGTAGGATGTGTCACCATGAACTTCTCTCTTAGAACTGCTTTTGCTGCATCCCATAGATTTTTGAAACATTGTGTTTCTATTTTCACTTATCTCCAGGTATCTTTTTATTTCCTCTTTGATTTTTTCAATAAACCATTAGTTGTTTAATGGCATGTTGTTTACCCTCCACATTTTTGTGGGGTTTTTGCTGTTCTTTTCTTATATGTATATATATAAGAATATATTTCTCATACTGTTGTGGTTGGGAAAGATGCTTGATACAATTTCATTCTTCTTAAATGTATTGAGACTCGTAGTCTAGCATGTGATGCATCCTGGAGGATGTACCATGTATACTTGAAAAGAATGTGTATTCTGCTGCTCTTGGATGGAATGTTTTATATATAAAAACTCTAGTGTGTGTGTGTGTAATTTAAAGTCCATCTGACCTAATGTGTTGTTTAAAGCCAGTGTTTCAGTACTGATTTTCTGTCTGGATGATCTGTCCATTGATGTATGTGGGGTGTTAAAGTCCCCTGCTATTGTGTTACTGTCAGTTTCATTCTTTATGTTTGTTAATATTTGCATCATATATTTAGGTGCTCCTATGTTGAGTGCATATATAATTACAAGTGTTATATCTTCTTGTTGGATTGATACTTTTTTCATGAAATAATGTCCTTCTTTGTCTCTTGTTACAATCTTTGTTTTAAAGTTTGTTTTGTCTAAGTATTGCTATTCCAGCTTTCTTTCTGTTTCCATTTGTTTGGAATCCCTTTTTCCATTTCCTCACTTTTAATCTGTGTATCTTTAGATCTGAAGTGAGTCCCTATGGGCAGCATATATATGGGTCTTGGTTTTGTATCCATTCAGCCACTTTGTGTGTTTTCTTTTTTTAATGATTTTTTTCTCTCTAACTGATATTTCATTTAAAAAAAAATTTAAAATCTCCCCAGAATGTGAGTCATTCTTTTTTGTTCAATTTGTTAATTTTTTTTAATTTTATTTTTTATACAGCAGGTTCTTATTAGTTATCTATCTTATACAAATCAGTGTATATATTTCAATCCCAGTCTCCCAGTTCATCTCACCATCACCCCCTGCCCAACACTTCCCCCCTTGGTGTCCATACGTTTGTTCTCTATTTGTTTCTCTATTTGTGCCTTGCAAACGGGTTCATCTGTACCATTTTTCTAGATTCGACATATATGTGTTAATATACGCTATTTGCTTTTCTCTTTCTGACTTACCTCACTCTGTATGACAGTCTCTAGTTCCATCCACGTCTCCACAAATGACTCAATTTCGTTCCTTTTTATGGCTGAATAATATTCCACTGTATATATGTACCATATCTTCTGTATTCATTCATCTGTCAGTGGGCATTTAGGTTGCTTCCATGACCTGGCTATTGTAAATAGTGCTGCAGTGAACACTGGAGTGCATGTATATGCCCAGTAGTGGGATTGCTGGGTCATATGGTAATTCTTTTTTCAGTTTTTTAAGGAACCTCCATACTGTTCTCCATAATGGCTGTATCAATTTACATTCCCACCAACAGTGCAAGAAGGTTCCATTTTCTCTATACTCTCCCCAGCATTTGTTGTTTGTAGATTTTCTGATAATGTCCATTCTAACCAGTGTGAGGTGATACCTCATTGTAGTCTTGATTTGCATTTCTCTAATGATTAGTGATGTTGAGCATCCTTTCATGTGTTTGTTGGCCATCTGTATATCTTCTTTGGAGAAATGTCTATTTAGGTCTTTTGCCCATTTTTGGATTGGTTGGTTTGTTTTTCTGATATTGAGCTGCATGAGCTGCTTGTATATTTTGGAGATTAATCCTTTGTCAGTTGCTTCATTTGCAAATATTTTCTCCCATTCTGAGGGTTGTCTTTTCATCTTGTTTATGATTTCCTTTACTGTGCAAAAGCTTTGAAGTTTAATTAGGTCCCATTTGTTTATTTTTATTTCCATTTCTCTAGGAGGTGGGTCAAAAAGGATCTTGCTGTGATTTATGTCATAGAGTGTTCTGTCTATGTTTTCCTCTAAGAGTTTTATAGTGTCTGGCCTTATATTTAGGTCTCTAATTCCATTTTAAGTTTATTTTTGAGTTTGGCATTAGGGAGTGTTCTAATTTCATTCTTTTACATGCAGCTGTTCAGTTTTGCCAGCACCACTTATTGAAGAGGCTGTCTTTTCTCCATTGTATATTCTTGCCTCCTTTATCAAAGATAAGGTGACCATATGTGCATGGGTTTATCTCTGGGCTTTCTATCCTGTTCCATTGATCTGTATTTCTGTTTTGGTGCCAATACCGTATTGTTTGGATTACTGTAGCTTTGTAGTATAGTCTGAAGTCAGGAAGTCTGATTCCTCCAGCTCTGTTTTTCTCCTTCAAGTTTGCTGTGGCTATTTGGGGTCTTTTGTGTCTCCATACAAATCTTAAGATTTTTTTGTTCTAGTTCTGTAAAAAATGCCATTGGTAATTTGATAGGGATTGCATTGAATCTGTAGATTGCTTTGAGTAGTATAGTCATTTTCACAGTACTGATTCTCCCAATCCAAGAACATGGTATATCTCTCCATCTGTTTGTGTCATCTTTGATTTCTTTTTATAGTTTTCTGAGTACAGGTCTTTTACCTTCTTAGGTAGGTTTATTTCTAGTTATTTTTTCTTTTTTTGCAGTAGTGAATGGGATTGTTTCCTTAATTTTTCTTTCCGATCTTTCATTGTTAGTGTATAGGAAAGCAAGAGATTTCTGTGCATTAATTTTGTATCCTACAACTTTACCAAATTCACTGATTAGCTCTAGTAGTTTTCTGGTGGCATCTTTAGGATTTTCTATGTATAGTATCATGTGATCTGTGAACAGTGACACTTTTACTTCTTCTTTTCCAATTTGAATTCCTTTTATTCCTTTTGGTTCTCTGATTGCCATGGCTAGGACTTCCAAAACTGTGTTGAATAATAGTGGCGAGAGTGGGCAACCTTGTCTTGTTCCTGATCTTAGAGGAAATGCTTTCAGTTTTTCACCATTGAGGATGATGTTTGCTGTGGGTTTGTCGTATATCGCCTTTATTATGTTGAGGTAGGTTCCCTCTATGCCCATTGTCTGGAGAGTTTTTATCGTAAGTGGGTGTTGAATTCTGTCAGAAGCTTTTTCTGCATCTATTGAGATGGTCATATGGATTTTATTCTTCAATTTGTTAATATAGTGTATCACATTGATTGATTTGCATATATTGAAGAATACTTGCATCCCTGGGATAAATCCCACTTGATCATGATGTATGATCCTTTTAATGTGTTGTTGGACTCTGTTTGCTAGTATTTTCTTGAGGATTTTTGCATGTGTATTCATCAGTGATGTTGGTCTGTAATTTTCTTTTTGTGTAGTATCTCTGTCTGGTTTTGGTATCAGGGTGATGGCGGCCTTGTAGAATGAATTTGGGAGTGTTCCTTCCTCTGCAGTTTTTTGGAAGAGTTTGAGAACGATGGGTGTTAGCTCCTCTCTAAATGTTTGATAGAATTCACCTGTGAAGCCATCTGGTCCTGGACTTTTGTTTGTTGGAAGATATTTAATCACAGTTTCAATTTCATTACTTGTGATTTGTCTGTCATATTTTCTATTTCTTCTTGGTTCAGTCTTGGAAGGTTATATCTTTCTAAGAATTTTTTTTTTTTTGGCTGTGTTGGGGCTTCTTTGCTGCATGTGGCCTTTCTCTAGTTGCAGCAAGCGGGGGCTACTCTTCATTGCGGTGCGCGGGCTTCTCATTGTGGTGGCTTCTCTCGTGGAGCACAGGCTCTAGGCCCACGGGCTTCAGTAGTTGCGGCATGCGGGCTCAGTAGTTGTGGCGCACGGGCTTAGTTGCTCTGCGGCATGTGGGATCTTCCCGGACCAGGGCTCAAACCCGTGTCCCCTGCATTGGCAGGCGGATTCTCAACCACTGCACCACTAGGGAAGCCCCTCTTTCTAAGAATTTGTCCATTTCTTCCAGGCTATCCATTTTATTGTCATAGACTTGCTTGTAGCAGTCTGTTATGATGCTTTGTGTTTCTGTGGTGTCTGTTGTAACTTCTTTTTCATTTCTAATTTTATTGATATGAATCCTCTCCCTCTTTTTCTTCATGAGTCTGGCTAAAGGTTTATCAATTTTGTTTATCTTCTCAAAGAACCAGCTTTTAGTTTTATTGATCTTTGCTATTGTTTTCTTTGTTTCTATTTCATTTATTTCTGTTCTTATCTTTAGGATTTCTTTCCTTCCACTAACTTTGCGTTTTGTTTGTTCTTTCTCTAGTTACTTTAGGTGTAAGGTTAGATTGTTTATTTGAGATTTTTCTTGTTCCTTGAGGTAGGATTGTATTGCTGTAAACTTCCTTCTTAGAATTGCTTTTGCTGCATCCCATAGGTTTTGGATCATCGTTTTTTCATTGTCATTTGTCTCTACCTATTTTTTGACTTCCTCTTTGATTTCTTCAGTGATCTCTTGGTTATTTAGTAGCGTATTGTTTTAGCTTCCATGTGTTTGTGTTTTTTACGGTTTTTTTTCTTGTAATTTATTTCTAATCTCATAGCTTTGTTGTTGGAAAAGATGCTTGATGACGACTTCAGTTTTATTAAATTTACCAAGGCGTGATTTGTGACCCAAGATGTGATCTATCCTGGAGAATATTCCATGTGCACTTGAGAAGAAAGTGTAATCTTCTGTTTTCAGTTGGAATGTCCTATGATATCAATTAAATCTGTCTGGTCTGTTGTGTCATTTAAAGCTTGTGTTTCCTTATTAATTTTCTGTCTGGATGATTTGTCTATTGGTGTAAGTGAGGTGTTAATGTCCCCCCCTAATTTTGTGTTACTGTCAATTTTCTCTTTTATAGATGTTAGCATTTGCCTTATGTATTGAGGTGCTCCTATGTTGGCTGCATATATGTTTATAATTATTATACCTTCTTCTTGGATTGATCCCTTGATCATTATGTAGTGTCCCTCCTTGTCTCTTGTAACAGTCTTTATTTTAAAGTCTATTATCTGCTATGAGTATTGCTACTCCAGCTTTCTTTTGATTTCCATTTGCATGGAATATCTTTTTCCGCCCCCTCACTTTCAGTCTGTATGTGTCCCTAGTTCTGAAGTGTGTTTCTTATAGGCAGCATATATATGGGTGTTGTTTTTGTATCTGTTCAGCCAATCTGTGTCTTTTGGTTGGAGCATTTAATCTATTCACATTTAAGGTACTTATCAATATGTATGTTCCTATTACCATTTTCTTAATTATTTTGGGTTTGTTTGGTAGGTCCTTTTCTTCTCTTGTGTTTCCCACTTAAGAGAAGTTCTCTTAGCATTTGTTGTAGAGCTGGTTTGGTGGTGCTGAATTCTCTTAGCTTTTGCTTGTCTGTAAAGCTTTTGATTTCTCTGTCAAATCTGAATGAGATCCTTGCTGGATAGAGTAATCTTGGTTGTAGGTTATTCCCTTTCATCACTTTAAATATGTCATGCCACTCCCTTCTGGCTTGTAGAGTTTCTGCTGAGAAATCAGCTGTTAACCTTACAGGAGTTCCCTCGTATGTTATTTGTCCTTTTTCCCTTGTTGCTTTTAATAACTGTTCTTTGTCCTTAATTTTTGTCAATTTGATTA